>NC_082725.1:22165572-22495374 GCF_030144855.1 Hypanus sabinus | reverse complement strand
CATTCCACCTGCCACTTCTTTGCCCATTTTCCCAGCCTGCCCAAGTACCTCTGCAGACTCAATGCTTCCTCAACATTACCTACACCTCCACCTATCTTCGCATCATTAGCAGAGGTCAAGATCCGAACTATAATTGGAGATAAGTGATACAGCATAGAGGCAGACACTTCAACCCAACTAGTCCATAGCAACCTCAACATCTCTTCATAAGACAACTCTAATATGTATCGTGAATTTCAGCTGGTGATTGTCTGACCAATCCAGCTCAACAGTAAGCCCAAATGGGAACTCTCTGTAAAAAATGTAACTGAACTTTCCCAATTTACTATAAGCCACCAAGTGGTTGCTCTGCCAGTACCTCATCCAACTCAATGACTGCAGTCAACTTGCCTCACTCATTCCATGGCTTGGCATTCTTTCATTAGTCTTCATATCTTCTTCCAGAGACACTCCACTGTACCTTAGTAGTAATCTCCACTGGAACTGACAAGCTCAGCTGACAATATACTACGTCATTAGTACTGAATGCAACTGTAAAGGTCACTGGCTATTTTATTTCAAAGATATAAGTTTATTTCACATCTCTTGAAGGGGACAGGAACAGAACGTCAACTTTCAATTTCCATGAAGTGGAAGGAACCACAAAAACAAGTGTTAAAGCTCTAGATATGAAGAACAAAAACAGATAAACACTATGTTGGCAAAGTCTAAAAATGATGGCAAATCGGAGATTTCCTTGGATCTTTGCAATTTGCCTGTGTGATTATTGTCTATCATGTACATATGTTCTAAATTGTTTGTAAAGAAAAAGAGAGTGCACTTGAAATATAGATTCAAGCACAATTGCTTATGCAGTGATAACAAACCAGCAGCAGTATTTTTGCAAGTTGTCAGCAGATGGGAAAATCCACAACTCTGGACAATTACATGTATCCTCAAGAGAAAGAGTACAATGCAAAACATTCAATTCTAATTTTAAAGCACAATATGCATTGACCTCCGCACAAGAGGTGCACTATAAAACTTATCTTCTTGATGCCTCATTCAAAAATTAAATATTTACAAAACATTTACAATTATCCCTGAAAACCTTTACTCCCATTTTGGTATAATTGCAATTGATTTTTGTTTTTTTTTGTATCCTGCAGACATTACTGCATGCAAGGTGCGTGGAGGAGTTGGATTAACATTTTGAACGTACTTATTACCCAGAAATGTTTCATTAATCTCAGCAAGCGATTAGCCCATGTCAATTTTCCTGGACCACAATGGTCAGCTCAGAAATTCATTACACAGGCAGTTCAAAAATAGTTGTGATCAAAATAGAAAGTGCAAAGGTATAAATGGCATGCTACAGAGAGAATATCACAGATGAGGTCAATTTGTACAATTGAAACATAAATAATTAATTGTGATATTATCATCAGTGCACAGTTCTCAGTGACCATAATGCAACATTTTGATTCCAGCACGGATGATGCAGGTGACTGACTGTGAGCTCATAGACACAAGGGTGGCTGCGCTTTACAAAACCAAGTTTCACTGACAGGGAACTGGCACACTGCAATTGTGCACTGCGCTGCAGCTCGCTGGCTCAGAACTGCGACTTCAAGCCAACCACAAAGAACAATGCTTTGTCAAGCACAAAAGCCAACGACCCAGACTTCACTCCATCTGCTGCAAATGGCAGGATGTCCCACTGGCTACTCATTTCAATTTGACTTCCCATTCCCATCATGACGCGTCTCTCCACGCACTCCACTGCTGCCAGGTCAAGGCCACATTCAGGTTGAAGGAACAACACCTCAAGTTCAGTGTGCGTGGCCTCCAACCTGATGGCAAGAACAGCAATTTCTCCAACATGCTGATTCCTTCCCCCTCCCTCCTTTGCTCTTCCGCCATTCTCCATTCTGGTCAGCATCTCACCCCTTCTCTTTTTCACACCTGCCCGTCACCTCCCTCTGGTTCCCTCTTTCCCATGATCCAGTGTCCTTTCCTTTATCAGATTCCTTCTTCTGCAGCCCTTTCTCTCTTCCACCTTTCACATCCCAGTTCCTTGATTTATACCCCACCCCTCCTCAGCTGGTTTCACCTATCACCTACCAGCTTGTGTTCCTTCCCAACCCCCTCCACCTTCTTATTCTGGCTTCTACCCCCTCCTTCCTTGTCCTGATGAAGAGCCTCAGACTAAAACTGCTTGTTCCCCTTGAAAGGTACTTTCTAATTTGATGAGTTCCTCCACAATTTTGTGTTGCTCAAAAACTCCCCACCTTAATGATTTCAAGATTAAATTTACTGAGCTTTCTGAAGGAGTTCCAGGATTTCCAACCTCTCTTTCAAATCAGCTGTTTTTGCCCTATATGCCCTTCTTCCCCCACTCTCTTTAGCAGATGACCTGCATTCCAAAGCAATGACATCTCTCCTCGAGTAGGCTGACCCTGCTGGATTTTGTTGAAGGAAAGATCACTGCCACTTTCTTTCACCAAGCAGGTGTTATGTGTCATTGTCAAGGCAACTCTGATATCCAAATGCTTTAGCTAAAGAAGGGTTTGGCTTTTGGGATTGATGGTGGGGAAGTGGGAGGATGGCCTGTGTCTGGACCCCCCCCCCCCCCAACAAAACTCATTCCATTTAGGCCCATTGCGTAAAGACCCCATCTCTCATGACAGTATCAGTCTCCATTTCAGTATAAATCAACAACTCCTGACAATAAAGACTCTCATTATACCAGTAATGTAAGCCCAGTAGCACTCACATCAACAGTGACGAAACGCTTTCAGAGTTGGTTATGACGAGACTGAACTCCTGCCTCAGTAAGGACCTGGACCCATTGCAATTTGCCTATTGCCACAATAGGTCAATGGCTGACACAATCTCAACGACTCTCCACACCTGGACAACACAAACACCTACATCAGGATGCTGTTCACTGACAATAGCTCAGCATTTAATCCCATCATTCCCACAATCCTGATTGAAAAGTTGCAGAACCTGGGCCTCCATATCTCCCTCTGCAATTGGATCCTCGACTTCCTAACTGGAAGACCACAACCTGTGTGGATTGGTGATAACATATCCTCCTCACTGACGATCAACACTGGCACCCCTCAGGGTATGTGCTTAGCCCACTGCTCTACTCTCTATATACACGTGACTATGTGGCTTGGCATAGCTCAAATACCATCTATAAATTTGCTGACGATACAACCATTGTTGGTAGAATCTCAGGAGGTGACGAGGAGTGAGAAATGCCAACTAGTGGAGTGATGCCGCAGCAACAACCTGGCACTCAACGTCAGTAAGATGAAAGACCTGGTTATGGACTTCAGGAAGGGTAAGATGAAGGAACACATGCCAATCCTCATAGAGGGATCAGAAGTGGAAAGAGTGGGCAGTTTCAAGTTTCTGGGCATCCGAGGATCTAACCTGGTTCCAACATATCGATGAAGTTCTAAAGAAGGCAACTTCATTAGGAGTGTGAAGAGATTTAGCATGTCAACAAATACACTCAAAAATTTCTATCAATGTACCGTGGACAGCATTCCAACAGGCTGCATTACTGTCTGGGTTGGGGGGGCTACCGTACAGGACCGAAAGAAGCTGCAGAGGGTTGTAAATCTAGTCAATTCCATCTTGGGTACTAGCCTACAAAGTACCCAGGACATCTTAAAGGAGCAGTGTATCAGAAAGGCAGTGTCTATTATTAAGGACCCCCGGTGCCAAGGGCATGCCCTTTTCTCACTGTTACCATCAGGTAGGAGGTACAGAAGCCTGAAGGCTCACACTCAGTGATTCAGGAACAGCTTCTTCCCCTCTGCCATCCAATTCCTAAATGGACAATGAACCCTTGGACGCTGCCTCACTTTTTTTAATATACAATCTTGCATGGTTTTTAATCTATTCAATATACGTATACTGTAAACGACCTATTTATTTAGTAATTATTATTACTACTTTATTTTATTTATTGTTTTTTTCTCTCTATATTATGTATTGCATTGAACTGCTGCTGCTAAGTTAACAAGTTTCACTTCACATGCCGATGATAATAAACCTGGTTCTGATTTTCACCTGACCTCCTTCCATATCAACAACCCCCTATGGTTTCCCTTCCACCTACACACACGTGGAACTCCAACACCTAACAAAATTCCTGAGTCACTGGCACATGGCAAAGGAAGGGGGAGGGGCAGAATTTACCTTATATGCCCATTTCTGTGTTTAGAGAATGGATATGAAGATATTCCTGGATGAATTTCGAAACATATTTGCTTTTTTAACCATGTAACACTATAGAAGGAAGATCAGGGATTGATTTTTTTTTATCCCTGAGCAATAATCCATGGAGAATTCACAGTACTCTCCCAACAGATGGTGAAAGAAAGAGAAAATACATTGAAGCACACTTTTCTTTCATTGTTTCATGCCTGGGCAATTCTTGTGCAGATCCTACTCTTAAGCCCCAAAGATGGACAAGATGATGCACTTATTAAAACAGCTAGTTGCTGCTTTGCCCTTTACTTAGACGGAATGGCATCAGGAGCCCTTTGTTGATGGCTGGGAATCAATAAAAGAAACCCATTAGCTCACGAGTCTCTTTTTGGTTGGTGGTCTGCAGGAAAATCTCCTCTGACCCCCAGGGAATATTACTTTTCTTTAACTGAGAGGACTATCTTGCAGTGTTCAGTGCTGGGTGAAGTGAAAGAAGACTATGTATTTGTTTTGCTGCTGCAAGAGCACCACCTAGGGACCGGTGGATGCCATTACAGCCAAGCAAGTGAAATAATTGTATTTCCTTGGACTGTGCGTGTTGGAAGGTGTGAAATAAAAACAATGCCCTGAAACTATTCAGCAGGTCAGACAGCATCTGTGGAAAGACAACCACAGCTATGAGGAACGCAGAATTAACAGTGAATTAACCTGACACATTAATCTTGGTCCTCAATCTTACCTTCTGAATAGCTCTGGTACTTGGCATTTTTGGTATTTCTTACCCCTTTCAGAGTATTTCAAAGCTACCTGCAGCCAATGAAGCCCCTTTGAAGTGTATAATATAGGAAACATTGCAATCAATTTGAACACTTTTACAGAACTCCACTGCTTTACTACAAAGTAGTCCCATAGGATCTATCACCAGAAAGCTCGGTTTGAAGTCTTAACCGAAAATTGGCAACTCCCACACACAGTGGCAGCAGAAAAAGGAACCCGCTGCAAAAAAAATAGAAGTGACAATTCCTTGGCAAGATTTCAAAAGTAAAAAGAGAAACAATATAAAAGGTAACAAGAGGAGTAAAAAGAACAAAAACTCACAAAACTGTATAAAATCATATTTTTTTAAAAAAACTTACATATATTAGATAATGTATGATATAGTTTTCAAAATGAATCAGTTTTAGTAATTTGCAAGGAAGGTTAACTTGAAAATTCAGTAGATTTCACTACATGTTAATCAGACATTACTTCATCTTTCCAGAAGGCCAAATTGAGGACACGGCTTAGAAAAATAGAGGGCTATGCACTGAGGAAATTCTAGGCGGTCTCTAGGGAAGGTTACATGAACGGCGCAACATTGTGGACTGAAGGGCCTATAACGTACAGTAGATTTCTATGTTCTATGTCCTATCAGACACATCTAACACACTAACAAACAGGAGGAATCCTGCGGATACTGGAAATCAAACGCAACACACCCAAAATGCTGAAGGAACTCAGCAGGTCAGATAGTATCTATGAAAAGAAATTAATAGTCAATATTTCAGGCTGAGACAGATGGAGCGCAGGTGCTCAATGAAGCTGTCCCCTTATCACGGCTGGTCTAAATCCTGAAACTCCAAGCTGCCCTCCAGAGCATCTACACCACAAAGAGATCGCAGAGCTTCAAAACCAGCCATCACCACCTCCTGAGCAGTCGTCATGGATGGAAAAAAAAATATACTGGTCTTGCCAAGCAAAGCCTTATCAAATAACAACACACACAAAATGCTGTGTTCCACCAGCAATTTTTGTGTGTTGTTGTTTGAATTTCCAGCATCTGCAGATTTCCTCATGTTTGCCCTTATCAAATAAGATTGTTGGAACAGGATGAGAATCAGAACTAAAATCTTTGGCCACTGGGAAGTTCCATTTTTGGCAGATGGAGCAGAGATGCTCAATGAAGTAGTCCCCCAATTTACAGTGGATCTCACCAGTACAGAGCAGGCCGCATCAGGAGCACCAAGAACCACAGAGAATCCTAGCAGATTCACAGGTGAAGTGTTGCCTCACCTGGAACGACGGCCTCAGGCCCTGATTGAAGGTGAGGGAGGAGATGAGTGTGAAGGTGCAGCACTTTGGCCACTTGCAGGGGTAAGTGCCAGAAGGGAGATAAATGGCAAGGGAATCTCAGAGGGGGTGATCCCTGCAGGAAGCAGAGAATGGAGAGATTAAAGATATGTTTGCTGGTAGGATCACTTTGAAGATGGCAGAAGTTGAGAAGGATGATGTGTTGGATGCAGAGGCTCATGGGGTTGTAGATAAGGACACGAGGAGCTCTATCATTGTTAAGGAAGCGTCAAGACGTAGTGAGCATGGATGACTGGGAACTGGAGGATTTGTGGGTGAGGGCAGCATCGATCATGGAGGAAGAGAAACCCCATCCTTTGAAGGAGGACATCTCCTGTGCCCTGGAATGGAAACAGATGCGGCAGAGACACAGGAACTAAGAAAAGGGAATTGCAATTTTACAGACGATAAGGTGGAGAGAGGAATAGTCAAGATAACCGTGAAAATCAGAAGGTTTATAAAAGTCATTGGTCAATAGTTTAATTCTAGAGATGAAGACAGGTCAAGAAATGGGAGAAAGGCATCAGAAATGGACGATAAATTTAAGGGCAAGGTGTAAGGTAGAGGCAAAGTTGATGTAGTTGACGAGTTCAGTGTAGAGGCCATGCTCTCTATCTGCTTTGTACTCTGTGCTGCACGTTTATTAAGGTAACTAGTCACATGAGTGATGGTGTGGTAAAAGTGAAGGGGAAAAGCTACGTATTCTTGCTTATTTCGTGGCAGTTTGTAGCTTGGGACTGGCAGAGGTTGTATCTTTTACTGACCACTGAGATATCTTTGAGATAATGCTCAAAAATGCCTAATTGTATGTTTGCTAACTGCTAATAAAGGAATGAATAAAAGGTTCAACTTTTGAAGCAATCTTTGAAGCTGTGGGCATGTCATATAAGCTTAAAAATCCGTACAGTCACAGGCAAGTGGCTATTGTTTTGTTTTGACTTTGGGTTAGTTTTGCTGCTACATTCAGCACAGGCACATGAAGCAGCGCTAATTCAGTCATCAACATAGAGGAGAAAGTGTTGGGGATTATTACCAGGGAAGGCTTGGACTGGTCTACATAGCCAACGAAGAGGCAGTCATAGCTGGGGCCCATGGCTACTCCTCGAGACTGCAGAACGTGCAAGGAGCCAAAGGAAACTTGTTGAGGGTAAGGAGAAACAGAGGGGGATGCCGATGGAGGGGAACTGGTTGGTTCTTTCACTGAGAAGGAAGCAGAGAGTTTAAGGCCTTCTTGATTGGGGGGGGGGGGGGCGGAATAGAAGTGTATGGGGATTACACACCAATAATTGGCTCTGTATTAACAGCATCAGTTTAACACCTTTACAAAATATGTTCTCTTTGATATGGTTTACAGAAACTCACTGATATTTGTGGAATAACAATTTAAGTGCATGTTGAAGATTACACAGCAATATTCCCAACAAAACAAATTAGGGTTTAAAGATGTCTTGGCAGTGTGACAAGTTAGGGTTTAAAGATGTCTTGGCAGTGTGGATGATCAGCAAGATCTTGGGGTCCATGTCCACAGGACACTCAAAGTTGCTATGCAGGTTGACAGTGTTAAGAAGGCGTATAGTGTGTTGATCTTCATCAACAGTGAGATTGAGTTCAAGAGCTGTGAGGTGGTGTTACAGCGATACACGACCTTAGTTAGACCCCACTTGCAGTACTGTGTTCAATGCTGATCACCTCATTACAGGAAGGATGTGGATGCCATAGCAGGAGTGCATAGGAGATACACAAGGACGTTGCCTGGTTTGGAGAGCATGTCTTATGAGAATAGGTTGCGTGAACTTGGCCTCTTCTCTTTGGAGTGACGGAGGATCAGAAGTGAACTGATAGAGGTGTATAAGATGATGAGAGGCATTGATTGTGTGGATGGTCAAAGGCTTTTTCCCAGGGCTGAAATACTTAACAATGAGGGGGCATAGCTTTAAGGTGCTTGGAAGTAGTTACACGGGGGATGTCTGAGGTAAGTTTTTCACAGAGTGGTGGGTGCGTGGAATGCACTGCCAGTGAAGGTGGTGGAGGCGGATACAGTAGGGTCTTTTAAGAGACTCTTATGTAGGTACATGGAGCTTAGAAAAACAGAGCGCTGTGCAGTAGGGAAATTCTAGGCAGCTTCTGGAGGGGGTTACAACACTGTGGGCCTGTAATATGCTGTAGATTTCTATGTTCTAAGTCAAACCTCCACTCCAATAACAAACTACTCAGTAAACAATGATAGAAGCTGGCTCTTACTTGCAAAGGATGAAGCGGGTAATTAAGCCACACATCTCGTAGATCCTGTAGGGATAGAAAAGATCTTGTCATTATTGTGAGGATGGATCACAAAGACTTACTTTGCTCAATAGACATATTGCAAAGTAGAAGGTTACACCACCATTTTTAATGTTGACCCACTCCAAAAGATTCAATACTCCTGTTAAAATAAAGGCAGAGTAAAATGTGAACTAAAATCAGAATCAATTAACCTAGAGTTTGTTTGTTACAGGAATGTCAATATACAGGGCAAAAGTAATTGTACTGAAGGAAAGAAACAAACTGCAACTCAATGACAAGTAACTGCAGAGGTTACAAAGTACTCGGAACCACTCAAAGGACCTATTGGCTTAACTTATTCAGCTTGTTTTAGTTCTATATAAGCCTCACTCATCCAAGCCAATCAACACATTCTCCTGTTCTTTCCCGTCATGAACTAACTCAGCTTCCCACTGAATACAACTCTGCTATTCATTCCCTGTAAAGGTCTGTTCCACATTCTCCACCACTCTCTGATGATTGCATTTACTTCCAATTTCCCAAATTCCACCGAATTCATGGGCATGTGGACAAGTATGAGAGGGTTCAGCAACACATGAAATAGAAATTATGTAAGACAGCGAAGAAAAAGATTGTGCAAAACAAGACATCAGTGCAAAAAAAAAGCACAGAGACAAGTCCAGTGTAGTGCAAGAAGTGGCCCATAGTGCTTTGTAACTGAGGTAGGATTAGGGTTATGTGAAGATTGGTACAGAACCTGATGTTTGTAGGGAAGTAGTTTAAAGAACATTTAATATCCAAGTATGTATAAGTCACCTTGACATTCACTCTTCTGCAGGCATTTACAAGAAAATAAAGAAGTACAATAGAATTGATGAAAATCTATTCATAAGAAAGACAGAGAAACAGTCAGTGTGCAAAACAAGAAAAAGTGTGCAAATAATAAATACTGAGAACATGATTTGCAGTCTTTTAAAGTCCTAAGGAGAATTATCAGTGAGTCCCATCTACTTGTGATCCCTTATCCTGAACTCTAACACAAGTGCTAAACATTTTGACTAGGGGATAGTTGATATTGTCCCTATACTTAAGGAGGGCTACCAGGATAAACCAGAGAACCACTGTCCAACAAGTCTAACGTTAGCACTGGGAAAGTTACTAGACTGGATTCTGAGTTTGGATCTGCCAACATTTGGAAAGGCAAGGACTGATTAGGTTTATAGACAATAGACAATAGGTGCAGAAGTAGACCATTCGGCCCCTCGAGTCTGCACTGCCATTCTGAGATCATGGCTGATCATTCACTATCAATACACAGTCCCTGCCTTGTCCCCATATCCCTTGATTCCCCTATCCATCAGATATCTATCCAGCTCCTTCTTGAAAGCATCCAGTGAATTGGCCTCCACCGTCTTCCGAGGCAGTGCATTCCACACCTCCACAACTCTCTGGGAGAAGAAGCTCTTCCTCAACTCTGTTTTAAATAACTGGCCTCTTATTCTCAATCCATGCCCTCTGGTACTGGACTCTCCCAACATCTGGAACATATTTCCTGCCTCAATCCTATCAAATCCTTTAATTATCTTAAACGTTTCAATCAGATCCCCTCTCAATCTCCTCAATTCCAGCGTGTACAAGCCCAATCTCTCCAATCTCTCTGCGTAAGACAGCCCTGCCATCCCAGGAATCAACCTAGTGAATCTACGCTGCACTTCCTCAATTGCCAGAATGTCCTTCCTTAAACCTGGAGACCAAAACTGTACACAATATTCCAGGTGTGGTCTCACCAGTGCCCTGTACAAATGCAAAAGAACATCTTTGCTCTTGTATTCAATTCCCCTTGTAACAAAGGCCAACATTCCATTTGCCCTCTTCACTGCCTGTTGCACTTCTCATTCACCTTCATTGACTGATGAACTAGGACTCCTAGGTCTCATTGCATTTCTCCCTTACCTAACACGACACCGTTCAGACAATACTCTGCCCTCTTGTTCCAGCTTCCAAAGTGGATAACTTCACATTTATTCACATTGAATGACATCTGCCAAGTATCTGCCCACTCACTCAGCCTATCCAAGTCTCCCTGTATTCTCCTAACGTCCTCTTCGCATGTCACACTGCCACCCAGTTTAGTATCGTCAGCAAACTTGCTGATATAGTTTTCAATGCCCTCATCTAAATCATTGACATAAATCGTAAAGAGCTGTGGTCCCAATACAGAGCCCTGTGGTACCCCACTAGTCACCTCCAGCCAGTCTGAGAAACACCCATTCACTGCTACTCTTTGCTTTCTATCTGCCAACCAGTTTTCTATCCATGTTGAAACCCTGCCCCCAATGCCATGAGCTCTGATTTTACTCACCAATCTCCTATGTGGCACCTTATCGAATGCCTTCTGAAAATCTAGGTACACAACATCTACTGGCTTACCCTCGTCTAACATCCTTGTTATACCCTCAAAAAACTCCAACAGATTAGTCAAGCATGATTTGCCCTTGGTAAATCCATGCTGGCTCGGCCTAATCCTATTTCTGCCATCTAGATGTGCCACTATTTCGTCCTTAATAATGGACTCAAGCATCTTCCCCACGACTGACGTTAGGCTAACAGGGCGATAGTTCTCCGTTTTCTCCTTCCCTCCCTTCTTGAAAAGTGGGACAACATTAGCCACTCTCCAATCTTCAGGAACTGATCCTGAATCTAAGGAACATTGGAAAATGATTACCAATGCATCCGCAATTTCCTGAGCCACCTCTTTTAGAACCCTCGGATGCAGACCATCTGGACCCGGGGATTTATTAGCCTTCAGTCCTACCAGTCTACTCATCACAGTTTTTTTCCTAATGTCAATCTGTCTCAATTCCTCTGATATCTTATGACCCTGGCCCATCCATACATCTGGGAGATTGCTTGTGTCCTCCCTGGTGAAGACAGATCTAAAGTATGCATTAAATTCTGTTGCCATTTCCCTGTTTCCCATAATAATTTCTCCCAATTCATTCTTCAAGGGGCCAACATTGTTCTTAACTATCTTCTTTCTCTTCACATAGCTAAAAAAGCTTTTGCTATCCCCTTTTATATTCCTGGCTAGACTGAGCTCATACCTGATTTTTTCTCTCCGTATTGCTTTTTTAGTTAAGACCTGCTGTTCCTTAAAACTTTCCCAATCATCTGTATTCCCACTCATCTTAGCCCTGTCATACTTCTTTTTCTTTAATGCTATACAATCTCTGACTTCCTTTGTCAACCACTGTGGCCCCTTCCCCCTCTTTGAATCCTTCCTTCTCATTGGAATGAACTGCATTTGCATCTTTTGTATTATGCCCAAGAAAATCTGCCACTGCTGATCCACTGTCTTTCCTGCCAGGGCATCCGCCCATTTAACTTTGGCCAGCTCTTCCCTCATGGCTCCGTAGTCTCCTTTATTTAATTGCAACACTGACACCTCTGATCTGCCCTTATCCCTCTCAAATTGTAGATAAAAACTTATCATGTTATAATCACTACTTCCTAATGGCTCCTTTACTTCAAGATCACTTATCAATTCCTGT
Organism: Hypanus sabinus; assembly: GCF_030144855.1. Classification (NCBI taxonomy): domain Eukaryota; kingdom Metazoa; phylum Chordata; class Chondrichthyes; order Myliobatiformes; family Dasyatidae; genus Hypanus; species Hypanus sabinus. The sequence continues at coordinate 22,483,240 of NC_082725.1, read as the reverse complement.
GCATTACACATCACCAAGTCCAAAATAGCCTCGTTCCTGGTTGGCTCAAGCACAAGCTGTTCCAAAAATACATCCCTTAGACACTCCACAAACTCCCTATCCCAGGGTCCAGCACCTACCTGATTCTCCCAGTCCACCTGCATGTTGAAATCTCCCATAACGACTGCATTACCTTTAGCACATGCCAATGTTAACTCCCTAATCAACTTGTACCCAATATCCACGCTACTGTTTGGGGGCCTGTACACAACACCCATTAGGGTCTTTTTACCCTTACTGTTCCTCAGCTCAATCCACATAGACTCTACTTCCCCTGTTCCCAAGTCACCTCTTGCTAAGGACTGAATCTCATTCCTCACCAACAGGGCCACCCCACCCCCTCTTCCCATATTTCTGTCTCTACGATAGCACGTATACCCTGGTACACTCAATTCCCAGGCCTGATCCCCTTGCAGCCATGTCTCCGTTATCCCAACAATATCGTAGTTCCCCATTTTCATCTGAGCTTCAAGCTCATCTGTCTTATTTCTGACACTAGGCGCATTCAAGTATAGATTTCTTAGCCCATTCCTCCTCTCTTTGCTTAAAACACTGTCTACTGTACCTAACCCAGCTCCTTGAACTTCCATCGGGCAAATTGCACCCTGAATTTTGATGACCTTCTCAAGATCACCCAAACCTTGTACACATTTAACCCCATGCACCTTCTGACCAACCCTCTGGATCTGGATCCCTGCCCCCTGCACATCTAGCTTAAACCCCCCCCCCCCCGAGCAGCACTGGCAAATACTCCTGCAAGAATGTTAGTACCCCTCCGGTTCAGATGTAGACCATCCCTTCGAAACAGATCCCAATGTCCCTGGAACAAAGACCAATTATCCAAAAACCTGAACCCTTCCTTCCTGCACCATGCTTTCAGCCTCGTATTAATGTGCATAATCATTCTATTCTTCGCCTCACTCGCACGTGGCACAGGTAGCAATCCCGAGATTGTCACTCTGGAGGTCCTGCCTTTCAGCTTCACTCCTAACTCCCTGAACTCTCTAAGCAGGACCCCCTCACTCACCTTACCTACATCATTGGTCCCTACATGGACCACTACATCTGGGTTCATGCCCTCACTCTCAAGAATAGCCTGCACCCGATCTGAGATGTCCCGGACCCTGGCACCAGGGAGGCAACATACCATCCGAGACTCCCGATCTGCCCCACAAAATCTCCTATCTGCCCCCCAACTATAGAGTCCCCTAAAACTATCGCTCTCTTCTCTTCCCTCCTCCCCTTTCTAGTTGAGGGTTCAACCTCTGTGCCAGAGGCAGGACCACTACAACTCATTCCTGGTAGGTCATCCCCATCAACAGTATCCAGTACGGTATACTTATTGTTAATGGGAATGGCCGCAGGGGTGCTCTGCTCTCTCTGCCTGCTCCCCCTGCCTCTCTGGACCGTCACCCATCTGCCTACTTCTTGGTTTTTTGGTGTGACTACCTCCTGATAACTCCTATCTATCTCTGCCTCCACCTCCCGAATGATCCGTAGTTCATCCAGCTCCTGCTCCAACTCCCTAACTCGGTCTGATAGGAGCTGCAGCTGGACGCACCTTTTGCAGGTGTGGTCATCAGGGACAACTGTGTTGACCCTGACCTCCCACATACTGCATACGGAGCACACCACTGCTCTGACTGTCTCCCCCATACCTGAACTGGATTAATAGAATAAGTTTAAAAAGCACCTAGCGACCTTACCTTCTTCCCCTCAGCGAGCAATCACACAAGCTTACCGAAGTCCCCTTACGCCGAAGCCCACTTAGCCAAAGCTCAGGACTCTGCTTCCACGGACTCCGTTTAGTCAGTAAGGCTTTGTTCAGGAAAATCATGCCTCAGAAATTTGAGTATTTTTTTGAAGGGGTGACCGAGAGGATTGACCAGGGAAAGGCAGAAGATGTCATCTACATGAACTTTAGCACGGTCTTTGACAAGGTCTGTATGGTAGCCTGGACTAGAAGGAGCACTGTACATGGAGTCCAGGGTGTTCTAGCCATTTGGATACAAAATTAGAGAGGCGGTAGGAGGCAGAGGGAGGTAGCTGAGAGTTATTTTTCACATTGAAGATTCGTGAGCAGTGGTGAGCCAGAGAGATTGCTAAGCACCCTGTTGGTTGTCATATACGGTATGTTAATGATTTGGACAAGAATGGAGTTGCAACAGCTATGAAGTTTGCTGCTCTCATCAAAATTGGTGGAATAGTGGACAGTGGAGAACATCATCAAAGTCAAAGTTGAGTTTATTGTCATTTGCACACTTACCTGTCTGCACAGATACAATCAAAACTTACATTTAGTTACATTCTGGGCATATACAAGCATCATTCACAGGAAAACATAAATTATATACATTCTTTTTATAAATAAACACTATTATAACATAAAAATCAAAGTTCATTTTAGCCCAAACAGGTCAAAGTGTTCATACTGTTGCTAAGCTGTAGTGATTCGAGTTTTGCCAATGGTTCAAAAAAAGTAGCTGTATTTGAACCTGCAGCTATGGGACTTCAGACCTCATGCCCAATGTTAGCTGCAAAAGATGACGTGGCCCAGATGGTAGGGACCTTTGATGATGGATATTGCCTTCTTGAGACAGCACTTCCTGCAGATAAATTGGGCAAAATCCATGACTCTGCAGCTTCCTACATTTCTATGCATTTGAATTGCCATACCCCCACACCATATTGCAACCAGTCAGGAGAAGTTCAACAGTAATCTGTACAAACTTGTTACAATATTGTGTCGGGAAGAATATGGTCATGCACTTTGGTAGAAGAAATGAAGGGGTTGACCATTTTCTAAATGGAGAGAAAATACAAAAAAAAACTGAGGTGCAAAGGGACTTTAGAATCCTTTTGCAGGATTTCCTAACGGTTAAGTTGCAAGTTGAGTTTATGGTGAAGAAGGAAATGCAAGAAGGAATTATAAATGTTATAATTCATTTCAAGAGAATATAAAAGAAAGGGTGCAATGTTGAGACTTTCTAAAGCACTGGGGAGGCCTCACTTGGAGTATTCTGAGAAGTTTAGGGCCCCTTATCATAGAAAGGATGTGCTGAAACTGGAGAGGGTTCAAAGGAGGTTCACAGAAATGATTCCAGGATAGCATTTGATGGCTCAGGGCCTGTATTCTCTAGAATTCAGAAGTATGAGAAGTGACGTCACTGAAACCTATCAAATCATGAGGAAATCTGCAGATGCTGGAAATTCAAGCAACACACGCAAAATGCTGGTGGAACGCAGCAGGCCAGGCAGCTTCTATAGGGAGAAGCACTGTCGACGTTTCGGGCCGAGATCCTTCGTAGTGAAAAGTCTTGATAGAGCAGATGTGGAGAGTCTAAGACCCGAGAATACAGCCTCAGAATGGAGGGATGTCCTTCTAGAACAGAGATGAAGAGGCCATGAGTGTGGTGAACCTGTGGAATTCTTTGCCACCAGCAGTTGTGGAGGCCAAGTTTTTATGTATATTTAAGGCAGAGGTTGATAGATTCTTGATTGATTCAGGGCATGATGGGATACTGGGGGGGGGGGGAGAAGGTAGGAGATTGAGGCTGAGAGGAATATTGGATCGGCCATGATGAAATAGCACAGCACACTCGATGGTCCAAATGGACTAATTCTGCTCCCATATCTTATGACGTGAAGGTAGGCGGAGGGGCAAGTAGTTTTGAGGAAAAAAGAGAGGCTGCAGGACTTAGATCAGGAGAATGGGCAAAAATAGTGTATGGGAAATTGAATGATAAACCAAACCTCCTAAACAAGAAAAGATGCTGAGACAGTTTCCTGATGATTACTTCTACTGCGAGGCCTAACACAGGTCATTTGATAAGCTAACACGCAGGAGTTTAACGTTGCTCTCTCCACTGCTGATCGCCTAATGTAGACTGGCAACTTTCCTAAGGTCAAAAAGCAGCTCCGTAGTAGAGCAAGGGGTTATTGTTGCAGCACCACATACCCAGATGACCTATCTCGCCCCGGTAAGCTGACACATCGCCACTAGTGATTTGTCCAACAGTGATACTGTTGGCAAATGTGAAGAAGACACTGGAGCTGTGCTTAGCCACACAGTCATTTGTGTATAGAAAGCAGAGCAGGGGGTTAAGTACACTGTCTTGAAGTGCTCCTGTGTTGATGGTCAGCAAGAAGGAGATGTTACCATCCTCGCTGTTTGAGACTTGCTGATGAGGAAGCTGTGCATCCAGTTGCAGCAGGAGGTAGAGAAGCCCAGGCCTTGAAGCCTGATGAGGAACTTGGATGGGATGATTGTATTGAACGTATAAGGCTACAACAGGTTCTGATCAACTGGGAAAGCGTGCAAGGGAATGGAGGATAAAAGAGCAAAATGATGAACTTTGTGAAGTTAAACCGGGGCCAGGACACACACAAGTAACAGCAGGGTCCTGGGGAATGTTAATGAACAGAAAATCTTCAAGTTCAAAGTTAATTTATTATCAAAGAATGTGAATGTCACCATATACTACCTTGAAATTCACTTTCTTGCAGCCATTCGCAGTAGATCAAATTAATATAATATAATCAAAGAAAGAACTACACACACAGACTGACAAGCAATCAGTGTGCAAATGCGTTACAGGTACATAGTTCTCTGAAAGTGGCCACACAGGCAAACTGAGTACAGAGTTTAGATGTTATGCTCCATTTCAAAACATTTTGACAACACGGGAAGCATTGTGTAGAGTTCCGGTACCATAGGATGAACGTGATTATGCGAGAGGGCACGGAGAAAAACTTCACAAGGATAGTGCCTGGACTGGAGGGCTCATGCTATCAGGGGACATTGGATAGGTTTAGCTAGACTTCTCTGAAGCAAAGGAGGGCAAGGAGCGACCTGAGAGAAGTCTGTGAAATTATGAGAGGCTCAACAGTCAGTCTTTGCCCATGGTCATCATCTTCATTCTGTGCCATGTCCTGTTGACGTGGGTGATCTTGGCATTATCCTTGACAATGCTTGGTAACTTTCTCTACAGAAGTGGTTTGCCATTGCCTTCTTCTGGGCAGCCTCTTTACAAGATGGGTGACCCCAGCCATTATCAATACTCTTCAGAGATTGTCAGCCTGGCATCAGTTCCAGTTTGCCCATGCGACCACTCGCCAGCTTCATATGAATCGGGGGGGGGGGAGGGGTGCAGGAGGGAATGGCTAAGCAGGTGCTACCATTTCCCGAAGTTAACCTGCAAGCTAGCAGAGGGAAGGAGCACCTTTGGTAGAGACATATCTCCAACCTTTCACCCAGGGTAAATCTCGAGGTCGTAGGTCTAAAATAAGAGGGGATTGATTTAAAGGGGAGCGGCGGGACCTGCTTTTCACAAAATGAGCTACAGAGGGGGTATAAGAGGATGGTACAATTACAATGTCTAAAAAACACTTGGATAAAAAACATATGGATGAGAGGTTTCGAGGGATGTACAGGCAAAGTGAATTAGCTCAGATTGATATCTTTGGTGCATGGACGAATTGGGCAGAAGGGCCTACTTGCATGCTTTATGAAACTAGGAACCTATAAATTCTCTCCACCAAGACATGGGAAATCATCCCAGAACATTTGAGTCCTTCCTGACAGTTGTCCCCATTTCTTCATTTAATGCACCGGTTAACATCAACATACCTCATTGGTGCTGCAGCAAATACTGCAACTCTGCACTGTGGTGGGCAGAGAGCAATTGACAGTTCGTCAACGCAATGCACCACCACCTTTGCATGGGGAATAGACGCTGGCCTTTCCAATGAAGCCCATGTCCCGTAAGATGAATAAAAGAGAGTGCTAAGCAGAATTAGCTATCGATTAGCATCTACAACATCGGTTTACATTTGCACAGGACATCTCATTGTACCTCTCTTTTACCTTATAATCAATTTGCTGCCATGAACCTGAAATTAAAGCGGAGGCCTATTTGTTGCCACAGTAGCAATGAAGCAGACACTAATTGCAGAGATTGTGCCACTTTGAAACACTGCCTATTTGTTTATCAGAACTACTATTAAACAAAAGTATACCGAGAAGGATTATCTGAAAACAACTTTTGCTAAGATAGGTAGTCAACAGTCCAAAAAATAACTATCAGTTTTCTCTTGGGAAACATAGTGCTGTGAAAGTACTATCGGGGCCAGGTAATATATTCTAACTTTGCACAATGATTCTAAGAAAACAGGCTATTAAAAGCAAGCGAGGAAGGCATTCAAAGGGTTTTGCATACATTACCGTGCCATTGAACAGCAGTCGACCAAATAAGTTTTTGCCTTCTTCTAGGCCACCCTCCAAGTAAACAGCACCTGCAAAATTAATATCCAAAATCAAACACAAACTAGAACACCCGACTAATCCCAGCGGGCAGACGGTCGTATCTGCTCCAAACTGATTAATTACCTCAGAATCACAACAATTAATCTAAGTAAAAGAACAGAAGCGCGGCAGCTGATGCAATTCCAATTTTTCTCGATGAATTGACAATTCATCAAATGAAAATAAACATTCACAATCAGGTACACGGGTGTACAAGATTCACCCTAAAACCCGGGGTCCTATCAGTTGAATCACTTACCAAAAATTATCTCCTGAAACAGATTTATTTGCATTTTTTGTATTACCTGGTAGCCTGCTCTACCTGTTAATCTAGCACAGATATAATTCTCAGACTTCTTTCACTCAAAATGATTGGCAAAAGATAAATGTACAATCCATATAAGAAAGTTCTATACCAGTGAAATGCAGTATGAAAAGAAAAGTACTATTTAACTTTACCTCCTCTCAATGAAGGTCAACTTCTCCAGCAATGGTTCTGCTTCGGGCAAGAACCTAACATTACCCACTGTAAAGACGTTTTCAAACAGTCACTGCCCATGGTGTCAGCTACAAATACTAGAAGTCTCGAGAGCATTCACACTTGTTACCATGTATTAAGACTGTATGAAATTTTCTTCAGCCATTTAAATTCTGCCATTGTAAATACATGCTGGTATTTATGTATTTATGCACATTTTATTCTGTATCCATACTTATACATCTGACTTTATTTTTATATAATTGTTTATTCTTCAAAATTGCTGAAATATTGCTGTTTTTCAGTTGCAAATCACACTCTGACCAACACACCACAGCAAATTCCTAATACATGTAAATGTTTATGGCCACAGTTGATCCTTGATATTCCTCCATAACAGATTCCATTTCATGCTTTTTAATACAGAAAAATGTAACAGACAACCCGCACAAGAATGATAATAAACAAAAAGATGTATTAGTCATACAGCATAGGAACAGGCCCTTCAGTTCAACTTAACTATGCTACTGTGTTGCCCACTGCGTGAGTCCTATCTATCTGCATTTGGTCGACAGCTCTCTACACTTATCTATGTCATACCTAGATGGCTTTTAAACTTTACCGATGTGCCTGTATCAACCTTTATTTCAGGCAGCTCATTCCGAATTCGTGCCATTCTTTGTGTGAAGAAGTTGCCCTGGATGTCTCTCTTAAATATCTCACATCTGATCTTAAAACCTATGCCCTCATGTTTTGAGTACCTCCTTCCCTGGGAAAAGAAGGGTTATGTGAGGGTCAAGGACCCCATTCCTCGCTGCGGCCATCGGGTTTCACAGCACCAGGTTCAAGAACAGTTATTACCCCTCAGCCATCAAGCAAGATGATAAACACACACAATTTAATTTGCCCCATCACTGAAATGTTCCCACAACCAATGGATTCACTTTCAAGGACTCTTCATCTCATGTTCTTGATACTTATTGCTTATTTATTTATCATTATTTAATTTTTTTTTTTGTTTTTGCACACTGGTTGAGCACCCAAGTTGCTGTGCTCTTCCATTGATACTGGTTATCATTCCATTTTGGATTTATTGAGTATGCCCGGAAGAAAATGAATCTCAGGGTTGCATATGGTGACATAGATGTACTTAGATAATAAATTACTTTGAACATTGTTGGGTTTCCTTCTTTGCCTTCCCAAACTGCATCACCTCAGTTGCTGGGATTAAATTTTGTTTGCCTCTGTTCTGTCAAACGTTCTAAGTGATTGATACCCTACCTTTCTTGTGCTATCCTCAACACCTCATCACCTGCATGCAGATCACCAGCCACGTGCCTTCTCTCATAAACTTCATTAAAATAGATCTAAACCGAGGTCCTCGAAGCCCTTGGATAATGGTTGTAGTCCAGGGCAGAAAAAAGTTGGGAACACCAGATCTAAATCTATAGCTGTGAAATTGTATCATCAGTGTAAGATAGATGATTTGAGTCTCAGTTATTTCCATATACTTCAGTAAATAGCCAATGCTGTCAACTGCAGAACGTAAAAGGTGACGATATACTAAATAATATACACAAATTGCAGGAGGAACTCAGCAGGTCAGGCAGCATCTATAGAAAAGAGTAAACAGTCAACGTTTCGGGTTAAGACCCTTCACCAGGACTCCTGGTTACATCAGAGTCCTGACAAAGGGTCTCAGCCCAAAATGTCAACTGTTTACTCTTTTCCATAGATGTTGCCCGGCCTGCTGAGTTCCTCCAGCATTGTTGCTTTGGATTTCCAGCACCTGCAGATTTTCTCATGGTTAAGATATACTAAGTCATCAATCGTATCGGAGCTGGAGTTTTGAATCATGTCTGTGCACCATATCAGTGATAGTGTTACAGCTTTACAGGGATTCAGAAAATTATTAGAATGGAACAATGGAAAAGTGCAAAGACTGCAAAAGGTGAGTATGACTTTTTTATCTGAAGGAAGGTTAAAGAGAGATTAAGAGGTGTTAAATTTCATGAGTAAATAAAAGATACTTTGTCCAGTGGTTAAAACATTATAACAATTTGAAATATATTTTATATTAATTAGTAAACGAGTCAGGCTGATATTTATTTGTATATCAGAGCAAGAATGAAAATGGGACAACACGATTAAAAATGTTTCTGAGTCACGTTAGTACAGTACATGCTACAACTTACAGTGTGGGAGCTATAGACCAGGCCCACCTAGACAAGAACATGCGCACTTGAAAGCCCTCGCCCAAAGGAGAGTGCCGACAACCTGTAGGAATCCCAATCGATTTACCATGCGATCGATCTGATATGGTTCATACAGGAATGTTGTTCATGTATATGAAGATGAGTGCAGATGATCAAAAGTTTTTCTTTAAGCAAGGTACACTTTAAGGAACACCAATGGGGGGAAAAAAACAGAAAACAATGTGAAGAATTTAGTAAGGAAAGCCCAGAAGTTGGGGGTAGCTGAAGTCATGTAATCATGCAGCAATTAATTTTGGGAATGACCGAGAGATCTATATTGGAGTGGTGCAGGTAGCTCCACTTAAGGACATGGAGCCAAAGGATATTAGAACACAGAGGTTTGAAAACAGGAATGAATATTTTTAAAAATCAGTTGGATACAAGTGCAGATGAAAAAGGTGGTGTAGTGCTCTGTAATTCTGTGTAGGGGAGGATTACAAGTCGACGCAGAGAACAAAGATGGTTAAGCCAAAACTAGTGTTCAATAATCACGGTTAATCTCAGGAGGTAACATTACTGGTTTAACTCTAGATGGTGGTTGAAAGGACACAAGACTGTACAGGTCAGCACAGGAGATCAAAACACACAACTGATGAGAAAGAATATTATATCTGATGGGTGTTCAGTGAAACACATCAGAATCTTAACTGTGATCAGCAATAGTTTAATGATATCAAAGCAGTACCCCCTCTGGCAGTTATTTCACCAATTGGAATGCAGTGATTGAAAGTGGCAGCTCACTTCTACTTTTGCCAGAGGTTATTACTGATGGTGATGTCCACGTCCTATAAAGGATAAGGGCAACAGGTGCAAAGCAAGTTATCACCTACACTACCCTTCCAATCACACAGTATCTAAACATGGAAAACCAAAACAACACACACAAAATACTGGAGGAACGCAGCAGGTTAGATAGCATCTGTGGAAATGAATAAACAGTCAACATTTCAGGCCAAGACCCTTTATCAGGACTGGAAAGGAAGGGGGAAGATTTCAGAATTAAAAAGTGGGGTGAGGGGAAGGAGGAGAGCAAGAAGGTGATAGGTGAAGCCAGGTGAGTAGGAAAGGTAAAAAGGGCTGGAGGGGAAGGAATCTGATAGGAGGGGAGAGAGGACTTGAGGAGAAAGGGAAGGAGGAGAGGAGTCAGGTGAGAAAGGGCAAAGAGGCCAGAATGGGGAATAGAAGAGGGGATGGGGAGAATTTTTTTTACCGAAAGAAGAAATCAATATTCACGCCATCAGGTTGGCAGCTACCCAGATGGAATACAAGATGTTGCTACTCCACCTTGAGGGTGGCTTCATCTTGGCACAAGAGGGGGCCATGGACCAACATGTCAGTACAGGGCAAACACGAGGAAATCTGCAGATGCTGGAAATTCAAACAACACACACAAAATGCTGGCGGAACACAGCAGGCCAGGCAGCATCTATAGGGAGAAGTACTTCTGTCCTGACGAAGGGTGTCGGCCCGAAACGTCGACAGCGCTTCTCCCTATAGATGCTGCCTGGCCTGCTGTGTTCCACCAGCACTTTGTGTGTGGTGTCAGGACAGGAATGGGAATCGGAATTAAAATGTTTGGCCACCGGGAAGTTCCACTTTTGGCAGATCGAGTGGAAGTGCTAAACGAAGCAGTCCCCCAATTAATTGCTGTCCCCTCATCACTACTAGTTTAAATCCTGAAACTCCAAGCTGCCCTCCAGAGCGTCTACACCACAAAGAGATCGCAGAGCTTCAAAAACAGCCATCACCACCTCCTGAGCAGTCGTCATGCCAGTCTTCCAAACAAAGCCTTATCAAATAAATGTATATTAAAGAACATGCAGCAAAAAGATTTAGCACATCTTTAAGAATTCTGCCCCTTCTGTCATCGAGGTTTACACTTATAGTACAATAAGTGCATAAGACATAGGGGCAGAAGTAGGCCATTCAGCCCATCAAGACTGCTCTGCATTTGATCATGGCTGATTTATTATTCCTCCCAATCCCATTCTCCTGCCTTCTCTCCATAACGTTTAGCGCCCTTACTAATAAAGAACCTATTAACCTCTGCTTTAAATATAACCAATGACTTGACCTCCACAGCTATCTGAGGAAATTAATTCCACAGACTCCCTACTCTCTAGATAAAGAAATTCCCCTTCATCCCTGTTCTAAAGGGAGTGTCCTTCTATTGTGTAGCTGTGCTCTCTGGTCCTAGATTCCCACATCATAGGAAACATTTCACACCCACTCCATCTGGACCTTACAATATTTGATAGATTTCAATGAGATCTCATCTCATTCTTCTGAATTCCAGCGAGTACAGACCCAGAGTCATCAATCATTCCTCATATGCCAACCCTTTCATTCCCGGGATGATTCTCGTGAACCTCCTCTGGATCCTTTCTGAGATAAGGGGCCCAGAACTGCTGACGATACTCTAATAAGGTCTGACCAATGCATTCTAAAGCCTCAGCATTACATTCTTGCTTTTAAGCTCCGGTCCTCTCAAAATAAATGCCAACATTGCATTTGCCTTCCTCGTTACAGGTTCAACCTTTGAAACTTCTGAACCTGCAAGTTAACCTTTAGGGAATTGTGCACACTCCCAAATACCTTTGTGCTTCTGATTTCTGAATTCTGTCCCCATTTAGAATAGTCTACACCTTTATTCCTTCAACCAAAGTGCATGACCATACACTTTCCTACACTGTATTTCATTTGTCACTTCTTTGCCCATTCTAATCTGTCCAAGTTCTTTGCAGAACTCTCTGTTTCCTCAACACTACCTGCTCCTGCACCTATCTTTGTATCATCCGCAAACTTGGCCATAATCTCAGGTTCATCTTTTCTAAATGTTTCTTCTCAGTCCCAAAAACCGTTTGTCACACATCAATAAAATACAACCAACAGGAAAGCCTAGTGAATGACATTTCACTTAAATTCTTGCACAGATGATAATGCAAATGTACACAGTCATTCTGCATTCATTTAAAATGCACATGCTTAGAGCAAAGGAGTCAGAGGATATTGCTTTGACCTCCTTGTCTTGAGGCAGCCAGAGGGAGAAGGGTTCCAAGATCTGACACCAATGCAAAATAACTTCAGTCAAATGCATAAACATTACAAATTTGCTTTGCACAATGAGTGTTTGCACAGTTCACCTAACAGGGTAGAACACAATTTAGTCTCATGATTAAACCAGATTACCCAAGGGTCTTGCCAATCAAGTTTCCCTAAATTCTGACAGGAAAGTTGGTGGGAGGAGCATTCTGAGCTGCTTCAGCCAACTGTGCAGCTCAATCCAATGAATGGCTCCACGGCACTTATTTCTCACAGGCCATGCCTTTTAAAATGTTCTTTAATGTTCCTTGCAAAAATCAAGAAAATAGTGGAGTAAAGGTTAAATTACTGTCTTAATGAATTTTGGAACCAGAGACATTTGAATCCCACTGAGTTATTTATCTTTTATTTATTTATTGAGATACAGCGCAGAACAGGCCCTTCAAGGGCACTGAGCCACACTGCTGAACAACCCCCGATTTAACACGAGCCTAATCACGGGGGAATTTACAACAACCAATTAACCTACCAACCAGTACATCTTTGGACAGTGGAAGGAAACTGGAGCACCATGAGGAAATCTACACAATCAGGGGAGAATGTACAAACTCTTTAAAGGCAGGAGTGGGAATTGAACCTGGGTCTCCTGGACCGTTAGCAACTACTCTATTGTGCCATTTGTTGGCAATTTTGAATTGCACTCGTTATCTAAATCTGCAACATAATAGTTTTGATAATAATGACAATGAAACTTTTCGGGCTGTTGTAAAATCTTGGTTCGCTGTCCTTAAGGGAAGGAGTTTTGCCATACTTACTAGATCAGCTCATGTGACTCCAGCTCCACCGGTAACAATGGCTGAAATTGGAACTGCCCTTTCAAATGACCAAGGGAGTTACTCAGTTTATTTGGATAATTAAGGATGGTCTATCCCCACATTTCATGAATGAATAATGAGAAGTGGAAGATAACCACTAGCATTTTTATTCTTCTTCAAACTAAAATCAAAACACTTCCATTTTTAAAAAATAAAATCTGAATAAAAACATTGTTCCCACTAATAGCTTTCTTGCCAAAAGTAACTAACTGTGTGTAGATGGGCCGCTGGTATCATTATTGTGTTCATCACACTCCTCTCACCAGTAGACACATGTAGTATCACTTTGGCTGATCCACAGTAAATCTAAGCAGATTATACAATACAGGAGATAAAGAGCAGATCTAGACCGATGTGGAAAGAAATTCAGCCAATATGCCACATTGTGGACAACTATCCAATCCATTTTCACATTCCAGGTATGGAAGGAATCCATAAGGCATCAGCGGAAGCCAAGGAGTAAGTCTTTGAGTGAGAAAAATACAGTATAGGACAGGAACAGGGTCCAGAACACAGTGTTTCCACCATTCATAATGCCAAATAAAGCAAGTCCCTTCTGCCTGCACATGTGCCTACCTAAAAGCCATTTAAATACCACTATCCTATCTCTTCTACCATTACCTGGAACAGCCTGTTCCGGGTAATAACTACTCTCTTTGCAAACAAAAGACATCCCCTGCACATCTCCCTTAAATTTTCTCTTATTCACCTGTATTATCAACCCATGTACCAAGACGCAGCAAAAAACTTTACATAGTGTAAATGCAAGTCTTCTGGTACTTAGTATTTCTACGCTGGGAAAAAAAACTTTGAGGCTGTTACTCTATCTTTCCCTGTCATAATTTTATAAAATGTAATCAGATCTCTCCTTAGCATTTGACGCTCGAGATAAATCAACTGTAGTTCATCCAATCTCTCCTTATAGTTACTACTCTCTAATCCAGGCAGCATCCTGATAAACCTCTTCTGCACCATCTCCAAAGCATTCATATCCTTCCTGTAAAGGTATAACCTGAATACTCCAAGTGTGGGGCTAACCAAAGTTTTAAGTTGCTACATATTTGTATCAAGGTTAAAATATGCTTTCAATAATATCCACCATACAGGTAAATATCAGTTCTGTGAACGTTTAGGAATACCTTATTCAGTTGTTGAAGTTCTCCTTCATCAACAATGGAAGTCCTCAACCATAGCAAAGATCTAGTCTAACCAAAAATGGTGACTGGGAAATCGTGAATAAATGTCCTATAAAACTTTTGACCATTATAAGCTTTCAAAGTTCAAAGTAAAATTCATTATCAGAGTATGTCACTACATACAACCCTGAGGTTCTTTTTCCTGCGGGTATACTCAGCAAATCTATAGATTATTAACTGTAAACAGGGTCAATGAAAGAGCAAGAGCACAAAAGACAACAAACTGTGCAAATACAGATAAACCCGCAAACAAATAGCAATAAATAACAAGAGCATGAAATAACAAGATAAGGGGTTCTTAACGTGAGATCACTGGCTGAGGAGACATCTCAACAGATGAGTGTATAGTTACCCTCTTTTATTCAAGAGCCTGATGGTTGAGAGGTTGGAACTGTTCTTGAACCTGGTAGTGCGAGTCCTAAAGCACTTGTACCTTTTACCTGATGGCAGCAGTGAAAAAAAGAGCACGGCCTGGGTGGCAAGGACCTTTGATGATGGACTGTGGCTTGTGAATGAATAAAACTACGGATGCCAGAAATTGGAAACAAAATCATGAAATGCTGGAAACCCTGATCTGCAAATCAGGCAGCAACAGCTGTAAAAGAAGTAGTTCACATTAAACTGTGAAGATTCAGTGTTGACCTGAATCATTAACTACATTAGACCACAAAGATTTTGCTTCCTGAATACTGGGCTGCTGATACTGAAAATCACCACTGAATTTGTTTGAAGTTGTCTATATTTATTATTTCAACTCATAATTCAAGTCAGAAAAACTGACACCAAGATTAAGGAAGGCATTTTTGTTGGTCTACAAATCAAACAGGACATCATTACAGGCGGTTCTAACAACTTCGAGTGGGACCAGAGAAAACTGCAAGGCAGACATTCAAGGACGCTGTTGAAGAATTTCTAGGCAACTACAGAGCACCAAACTGCACACAGAGTGTTGAAAACATGCTTCAACCATACAAAACCATGAAGCACAACATGTCATTAAAGACGGATTTTCTGTGTTTCCAGTTAGATTTCTTCCCCCACAAATTCTGGAGCTGTCAGTGACGAGCATGGTCTCACCAGGACATTGTGGTCATGGAGAAACAGCATCAGGGTAATTGAAATCTATCAATGCTGGCTGATTATTGTTGGACACTTAAGTGAGAAGCTTCAGACACTGAGCGCAAATGAAAATCATCAACAAAACATTTTTAGCTTAGTTGAACTATTGCAAAGTGTCAGCACCATTACGCAATTAAATCATTATGTTCAATAAAAGTTAATTTCTTGTTTCTCCAAATTCCTATGTGATAGAAGTAGTCTGAAATTATATTTATGTTCTGCATCAAGTGGTCTATCATAGACAAAAGAAATTCCGAGCAAGCAACACTTCTGAAAAAAATTGTCGTCCAGCGTTATGTTTCTCTTTCCACAGGTGCTGCATAAGCTGACAATTGTTTCCAGTAATCCTGTTTTTATTGCAGAGCCAATGAAAATCTAACTCATAAATTTCTACACCTAACAGTACATTCATCAGTCCTGGAAATCCACTGCAGAACTAGATTTTAATGCACTGTTGCTCAGAGATGAGGCTGTAACATTATTGTTCCATGATTTAACTACGTGCTTTTTCTTATGGCATAGGCTTTTCATAGTGTAGGGTGATGGACTGGGGAGGGTATGGGAAAAATTGGTGAACCTTCCCTATGTTAGACAGCCTGTGGTGTAGTGGCATCTGCACCACACTTTGAGGCAAATGGTCCCAGGTTCTGGTCAGTCCCTTGCACACATTCCACCCATGCTGGGTTGAGTGTCGAGATTGCAACTTGGCCTCATAAAAAGCAGACAAGTGCTGAAGAAATGGCAAGGTTGTTGCCTGATGCACCACAAGGCATGGGGAGAAACACCAACTTCCCTGCACGGCTAAAGTAAGTAAAATTTCATAGCAACCTTGTGATATACAATAGACATCTGATTTGATCATGCAAGGAACACATCAACAATGATCCTAAAGGTAACGTTGAAATTGAATTCTTTAGGCTAAGCTGCAACTCTAACCTCAGTGTTCACACACTGCTCTGTTGAACGGTACAACTCTTTCAAAATTACCCATTAGGGCCTCAAAGCAATTAGCCATGGCATGACGTAGATCTGATTCCCTGCAGAGGTCAGGTCCATGGGCGTACAGCATAAAGCGATCCAATTCCAGTTTCTATAAGAAGAAATCAAAAACAAAATCAATACATTTATTCCAGAAGCGCATCCATTAAGAACTGGCAGTGTTTCTGGCACTGCACTAGCAACCCAAAAGGTCAGGAGGTCAGATCACATCACAGCAGCCTGTGAATACAAAAAGAAATACATTCAGTTGCACTTGATTTCTGGGGAATAATGAAGAATGCTGGAGAAATTCCATGAACTAGGGGAAAGAATTTGAGAGTGCTACCCATTCTGGCCAAAATGTGCACCGAGCCTTGCATGGAATTTTTGCTTTTGGACCTCTGAAATAGACCACTTTATTGTAGAAGATGAGCAGCAAATCAAGGAACATCCTACTTCCACAGAGCATTTCATGATGGGCTATAAATATGGCTTCCCCAGCATAACCTATATCCCGACAACAATTCCTTCCCAAGAAATTCTGCCTTTTGTTTTAAAGCAGCAATATGCTTTAGCCACGCTCCCTTATTTCTAACCTCATTATAATAATTAATTCATGATCATCAGCAATGATCAAAGCAAACCATTAAATAGATTTAAACCAAACTGAATTTCAATACAACTTTACAGCAACACAAAGCCTTTAACAGGCAGCGATGTGCTACTCAAACGCTGCCAACATTTAAATACAGGGTACGTCAATGGCTAGATGATATTTTTAATTTCGGCATGGTTTACAGGATTGTTAAGACATCACTCAATAATGGGTCATGAACCATGATCGTCCGTCACCCAGATCAATACATTTCCAGAGACACAAGAGTTCAGGTGGAGAAGGGAAACGATGCCATCATTCAGTCATGATCTTACTGAATGGCTGAGATGGCTCAGGGCACCGAGGCCAGCTCCTCTGGCTCTCCTCATGTTGTGAAAATTCCCACTTAGTTAAAATGATCCACAGTCTGAAGGACCACTATGGCGCTCAAGCATTACTCTTCCTGCTCATTCAACATCAGCAGAAACAATTACAGGGCTGTGCGGGGAGTGAGAAGTGTGCCGTAAAATAAAATCACTAAGAACCTTGTGCAAATCGCAATACTGACCTTGGCCAACATAGCAAGGTGTTGGTTCTGCACGATTGCAGTGCGGTACGTAGCTAACCCACCTTCTTCCAGATTCGGGAACAGAAAGTACAAGTGGACACTGAAAGCAAACAAAGAGAACGTGAACAGAGTGCATTCCATAAAATGTTTCCTGCAGCAGCTCAGCCTCACACTTGATATCAGTTCCTTCAAAATACACAACAGTCGTAAAGCTGTCTCTGCTGCTCACACTGACTTCAAATGCACAATGTGGGGTACAACAGAGGCATTGCTATTATTTCACATACACCATCAGCAACAAGTGGACAAATAACCGTGTCTCCGAATCTGTTATTTGGAATATCACAAATGTAAATCTTCAGATTCAGTTACAATGATTTATCACAGGTACAATGAACCATACAGTGAAATGAGCTGTTTGTTTAACAACCTGCACAACCTAAGGCTGTGCTTGGGGTAGCCCGCAAATGTCACCAAACATTTCAGCACCAACATAGCATGCCCGCAACGTGCTTAATTTATTCAACAATGATTAACATTTCTGAAATACTTCTCTTCCACAGGAATTTTACTAATATTTCATAATTGTGAATACTTCCTATTAAAATCTAACATAGGAAAATATCCCAGAGCACATCATAGAAATACTATCAAATATGATCAAGCTAGCTGGTAGTGCAGGGGTCTGTAACATTAGGTTATAAGTTATACAATAACCTATTTTTAATAATGTCTTACAGAAGGGTGAGGAGTCTAAAGTTTAGGAAGGAAGTCTATAATGCACATGAGCATCATTATAAGTAGTACTGCTGTCACAGAACTCCAGAACCCAGAGTTCATTCCTGGTAATTCCCTCAGCTAGCAATTGTACAACTCACATATCCTCCCCATGATGGCATACTCCAGTCTGCACAAAGAACCCGACGAGTTTCTGGATGGTTAATTGACTGACGTAAATCACCACTTAATGTAGGTGGTTGGTTGGCAGGAGAATCCCGGAGAGGTGATGGGTATGTGAGAGAAAACAGATTACAAGGAAACAAGCTGAAGAATGAAGATCAAACACGAGGAAATCTGCAGATGCTGGAAATTCAAACAAAATGCTGGTGAAACACAGCAGGCCAGCCATCATCTACAGGGAGAAGCGTTGTTGACGTTTCGGGCCGAGATCCTTCGTCAGGACTAACCGAAAGGAAAGATATTAAGAGATTTTAAAGTAGTGGGGGGAGGGGGAAATGCAGAATGATCGGAGTAGACCGGAGGGGGTGGGATGAAGCTAGGAGCTGGAAAGGTGATTGGCGAAAGTGATACAGAGCTGGAGAAGGGAAAGGATCATGGGACGGGAGGCCTCAGGAGAAAGAAGGTGGGGGGGGGGGGAAGTACCAGGGGGAGATGGAGAACAGGCAGAGTGATGGGCAGAGAGAGAAAAAAAAACAAACAACTAAATATGTCAGGGATGGGGTAAGAAGGGGAGGAGGGGCATTAACTTAAGTTAGAGAAATCAATGTTCATGCCATCAGATTGAAGGCTACCCACCCGGTATATAAGGTGTTGTTCCTCCAACCTGAGTGTGGCTTCATCTTGTCAGTAGAGGAGGCTATGGATAGACATATCAGAATGGAAATGAGATGTGGAATTAAAATATGTGGCCACTGGGAGATCCTGCTTTCTCTGGCGGACAGTGCGCAGGTGTTCAGCGAAACTGTCTCGCAGTCTGTGTCAGGTCTCACCGATATATAGAAGGCCACACCGGGACACACACGCAGTGTGACTGGGAGACCGTTTTGCTGAACACCTACATTTGGTCCGCCAGAGAAAGCAGGATCTCCCAGTGGCCACACATCTTAATTCCACGTCCTATTCCCATTCTGATATGTCCATCCATGGCCTCCTCTACTGTCAAAATGATTCCAAACTCAGGTTGGAGGAATAACACCTTATATACCCGCTGGGCAGCCTCCAACCTGATGGCATGAACATTGACTTCTCTAATTTCTGTTAATGCCCATCATCCCCTTCTTACCCCATCCCTGACATACTTAGTTGTTTGTTTTTTTTTCTCTCTCTCTGCCCATCACTCTGCCTGTTCTCCATCTCCCTCTGGTGCTCCCCACCCCCCCACTCCATTCTCCCGAGGTCTCCCGTCCCATCATCCTTTCCCTTCTCCAGCTCTGTATCATTTTCGCCAATCACCTTTCCAGCTCTTAGCTTCATCCCACCCCCTCTGGTCTTCTCCTATCATTTCGCATTTCCCCCTCCCCCCACTACTTAAAAATCTCTTACTATCTTTCCTTTCAATTAATCCTGACAAAGGGTCTCGGCCTGAAACGTCGACAGTGCTTCTCCTTATAGATGCTGCCTGGCCTGCTGTGTTCCACCAGCATTTTGTGTGTGTTGTTTGAAGAATGAAGATGGTGAGATTGCTCAGGGAACCAGCAGAGACTCTCACGATGCCTTCTAAGAAAATATGAAATGTGAAAATACAAATTCTAGCAATAGTGAATATCAGGATTATTTATTTTGTTGACATCCCCTCACATAACACTGGCCTTGACTAGGAATCAGCCGGATTTTGGAAATTATTCCCATTGACCCTTTTGACCTTCTCTTCCTTTCCACAGGGTCTTCCAACATTCTTCCAACTGACGCTGTGTTGCAGACTGATTGTCCATTGGGTAAGAGCATGAAATCAACACCCCAGCCTATCACGTCTTGGCACTCTGTACTAAGTCTCCACTGCTTTTTGCTACATGCATTCATTAAAAATGGATAGCAATATTAAAAATTAAAACTACTACAAACTTAAGACAAATGTATGGACATTAAGCTCGTACCTTGTTAAAAATTCAACCACTGCATCTCCCAAAAATTCTAGTCGTTCGTTGTGGTTAATCCTTCATAAAGATGAAAATAAATGTTTGTAATAGGGTTATTAATTTAAAACATTATATAATTTACAATTAATTAGAAATTCAATTGTCTGGCTTTATAAAACAAAATCAATTTTATTTCATTGAAATATACAGGTATGATTATTGAATGCAATCAGACTATCTTAATAAGTTATATGCCAGTAGATGGCTACATCATTACCATTTGCTAAATCAAAGGCATCTTTTAAAAGTTCTATTGGAGGATAAGGGTGAAAGTTGGCAGAATAAAATTTACTCTGCAATCAAGAGCAGAGCTCCACACAAACACATACGCATTTCCTCACTGGCTTGGAGGCTGTTTTAACTGGCAGCTGCCAGTAAAACACTGAAGCAGGAGTTAGGTGTTAAATCAGCATCATGCTAACATAAGAAATACAAAAGAAGTCAATTTGAGAGCTACTTAAATGTTAATTTCTGTAAATATTATCATGACATTGATTCATTGTCACAAGATAAATCGTCTGTCTCTAAACTGGATCCAAAACTTTCGTGGGACAGCAATTAGACATTTCCCATTGCTACAAGGCCTCAATATTTACTAATTGCTAAAGCAATATAAAACGCCTTAATACATCCTGCAAACAAAGTGGAGGGGTAATTTGTATGATTACCAATTACCAACAGGGGCAAATAATCACAGAACATCAAAATTTATTCAATTAAATAAATCGGGAGTGGGGGAGGGTGCGGAAGTGTTGTAGCTCAGTTAAACTGACAACAAAACTATCCAAATGCTGTGAAACCCCACTAGGTTTGCCAGCAACCTTTTAGGAAAGAAATTTATCATCCTTTAAAGAAGTAGACTGACATAATTTAATTTACACGTAATGATTGATCTTAAATTTCAAGCACGTTCTTTCCTCTTCTACCAAGTCAAACCCAACATAACTGTGACTCTCAGACAAGGGGCATCTGTGCACAAACCTTGTATAGAACTTATCTGGAAACAGGGGATCGAGAAGGGGGAAAGAATGAATTTTTGATTTAAAACACTAATGAAAATAGCAATCTAAATGAGAGGAATTGCAATACCCAGCTCAATCAGGATTCAACAGAAACTGGAAAATGGGGTTATCCCATACCCACAACAAAGTGTACTGCTCCCTTTTCCAGATCCTGGGGTCCTGAGGAAAATCCCTACAAATCCAATACCATGCACATTCATAAGACCATAAAATGTAGGAGCAGAATTAGGCCACTCAGCCCATCGAGTCTGCTCTGTCATTCTATCATGGCAGATTTATTATCCCTCACAAATTTATTCTCCTGCCTTTTCCCTGTGACCTTTGATGCCCTAACTAATCAAGAACCTATCAACCTCCGCTTTAAATACACTCAACGACGTGGCCCCCACAGCTGTCCTTCTGTGCCCTCAGGTCCAAAACTCAGCCTCTATAGGAGACATCCTCTCCATACCCACCCTATCTAGGGCTTTCAATTTTCAATTTCCAAAAGCCTTAACTTTGTTCCTTTGTCATGGTCTTATCTCACCAAATACTGCACTGAGACTCATTTTCTTGCAGGCACTCACAGTAGAACGAAGAAGTACAATGGAGTCAATGCAAAATTACACGCAATAATTGACAAATACAAAACGAAACAAGCAACAACAGTAATAATAATAAATAAGTAATTAATTAGTACTGAGAACTAGGTTGTTTAGTCTTTGAAAGTGAGTATGTAAGTTGTGTTCCATAAGTTTGGTGTTCAGGTGAGAGAACCATGCTGATGATAGGAAAGCATTTGTATATCATACGTTAACCCTTTCATTCCAGGGATCATTCTCATATTTCTCTTTTGGATCTTCTTGAATGTAAGTACCTCCTTCTAGTTAGCCCCATTTCACTCCCCTCTATCTATTACTGTACTGTAAACCACATTAATAATGCTGTTTACATTGTAAATGCTTGCTGATACTTAGAGAGGCCTGGAGAGAGTGGAAGTGGAGAAAATGTTCCTATTGTGAGGGAAGCTAGGACCAGAGAGCACAGCTTCAGAATTCAATTACATCCCTTTGGAACAGAGATGAGGAGGAGATTAAGCCAGAGGGTGGTGAATCTGTGGAATTCATTGCCATGGATGACAGTGGAGGCCAAATGATTAGGTATACTTAAGGTGGAAGTTGATAGGTTCTTGTTTAATAAGGATTTCAAAGGTTATGGGGAGACGACAGAAGAAGGGGGTTAAGTGGGAGAGTAAACCAGCCATGATGGAATGGCAGAGCAGACTCAGTGGGTTGAATGGCCAATTCTGTTCCTTTGTCTTAATAATCTTAAGGCAATTATCCAGTCTATTGTTATTTCTTTGAACAAGCAGCTCAGGTTGCACAGAAAGGCATTTGCTGTATTTCATGGGTCCAGTCCTGTCCGCCTACATAGAGGCTGCACAGAAACCAAAGAGCTTAGACTGTTAAAGTGTGTCTGAAAAGTTGAAATGTCTGCCTAAATTAAAAACATACAGAGATATTAAAAAAACTGCTGGAGGAAGCCAGTGGGCGTGTAGCATCTGTGCAGGCAAAAGTATGATTGAAGATTTTGTTCAAGACCGATCATCCGGAGGGAAGAAAGCCGGTGTACAGAGGTGAGTGGGAGGGGTGAGATGGAGCTGGTAGGTGTTAGGTGGGACCAAGTGAGGAGCCGGATAACATCAGATAGAGCCAGGAGGGAGAGGGAGAGGCAGAGGTTAGAAGATGATCAGTGCAACCAAATAAGGCCGTATGGAACTAGATGGCTAAGGGGAAATGGAGGGTAGGACAAGGGAGCAGAAATCCAGGTGGGTAGAAGTGTGGTGGAAGATCAAGGCAAAAACAGGATGAGAAATCTGGTAGACCTGTAGGAGTGGAAAACGTAGAGGTAAGGCTTACCTAAAACTGGACAACACAATGTTCGTACAATTGAGTTGTAGACTATCCAAGTGGATAATCAGGTGTTGTTCTGGTTTGTGGGTGCTCTCACCACTGCAATGGTGAAGACTGATGACTGACAGTTCTTTGTGGGAATGGGAAGATGAGCTGAAATGAAATTTTGGTTGTAGACGGGTCATATTCTGCATGGAGGTTGGTGACCAGTGGAGTGCCTCAGGGATCTGTGCGGGGACCCTTACTCTTCATGGTTTTTATAAATGACCTGGGTGAGGAAGTGGAGGGATGGGTGAGTAAGTTTGTTGATGACACAAAGGTTGGGGGTGTTGTGGATAGTGTGGAGGGGTGTCAGGTTACAGCGGGACATTGATAGGATGCAAAACTGGGGTGAGAAGTGGCAGATGGAGTTCAGCCCAGATAAGTGTGAAGTGGTTCATTTTGGTGGGTCAAATATGATGCCAGAATATAGTATTAATGGTAAGACTCTTTGTAGTGTGGAGGATCAGAGGGATCTTGGGGTCCAAGTCCATAGGACGCTCAAAGCAGCTGTGCAGGTTGACTCTGTGGTTAAGAAGGCATACAGTGTATTGGCTTTCATCAATCTTGGAATTGAATTTAGGAGCCAAGAGATAATGTTGCTGCTATATAGTACCCTGGTCAGACGCCACTTGGAGTACTGTGTTCAGTTCTGGTCTCCTCACTACAGGAAGGACATGGAAACCATAGAAAGGGTGCAGAGGAGACTTACAAGGATGTTGCCTGAATTGGGGAGCATGCCTTATGAAAACAGGTTGAGTGAACTTGGCCTTTTCTCCTTGGAGTGACGGAGGATCAGAGGTGACCTGATAGAGGTGTGTAAGATGATGAGAGGCATTGGTCATGTGGATAGCCAGTGGCTTATTCCTAGTGCTGAAATGTCTGCCACAAGAGGGCATAGTTTTAAGGTGTTGGGGAGAAGGTACAGAGGAGACGTCAGGGGTAGGTTTTTACACGGAGAGTGGTGAGTGTGTGGAATGGGCTGCCGACAACGGCGATGGAGGTGGATACAATAGGGTCTTTTAAGAGATAGGTACATGGAGCTTAGAAAAATAGAGGGCTATGGGTAACCCGAGGTAATTTTTAAAGTATGTACATGTTCGGCACAACATTGTGGGCCAAAGGGCCTGTATTGTGCTGCAGGTTTTCTATGTTTCTATGAAATACAAATAGAAGCTCAAAATGTCCGCTGCAAATCGAGCACATAAAGTGGTCAATGGTCTTACCAATGTTGAAGGGGGCACATTGAGATCACGTTGGAGGTGGTACACGTGAAGCTCTGGACTGGTTTAGTCTGTAGATAATTTTGTGGTCACCAACCTTTTTAAGCTCAAGATCCCCTACCTCGGGCTTAGTGAAAGGCGAAATCGACCCCAGATCGATTAGTTACATGCATGCGCACTGGGGCAGAAAAGTCCAGAAGTAAAACCCTGCAACCCGGAAGCAGAAATAATGCATAAACACTAGGGGTAGCCACCGTTTTTTGCACCGCGGACCGGTTTCCTATTGACAATATTCTTGTGGACTGGTCAGCTGGGGGGGGGTTAAACATGTTAGGAATACAGCGATACTCGAAGGAGGTTCCTTGTGTCCAGTCTATTCCGCAATTTAGTTTTCGTGGCTCTTAGCGCTTAGCTGCTGTCCCGCACTGCTCACGTTTTTTCCGCTGAAAAAACTCAGCGGGTTTGTCTTTAAGTCCAGGGTGCTTGGACTCAGGGTACCAAAGCAGTTTTGAGGGCTTCATTGCCTCATTAGACAGCCTCCCGGCCCAAACTCCAGCCTCTGCCCATCCGCTGCCAGACGCCCTGGCCAGGTGCGGCTGGTCGTGGGTGGGGTGAGAGGACAAGGTCAGGGCCGGAGGTCCCCATGCCGGGGCCACAGCGGTCGCAATCCGGAGAGAGGAACCAACCGACCGATTGAGGAGAGCGACAGGCCCGCGCCCGCCCCTCTTGTAAGATCTATCGGCCGACAAAAGTTTGTTTCAGCAGATCGCAGCGAGGTAGCTGCCCTGCTACTTACGAAACCTTGAGTCCAAATTAGGTCGTCTGCGAATATTTTAGCACCGGGTTCCCCACAAACATTCGGTGTGCTAAACAGGTTCAGAGCCGGTGCCCATCTGTCCGCGCTCCAGGGCAGTACCAACCACACTTCCCGCCGGCCACGCTCCGGGCCAGTAGCATCGGCAGTTCTCGCCGGCTGCGCGAGACGAACACTGTGGTGAGGGTACCACTGCATTTAGGCAACTGATGACCTTGCGTGGGTTCAGGTTCAACAGTGGGTGTGACAGGGAATGAGGAAAGGTGCAGCTGACTCATATTGTTCCCTCGCGGCCCAGTGGTTGGGGACCACTGAAGTACACTGTGTCGTACGGGGGAGCTATGCGCATGCACACTGGGCAGAAAGAACAGAACTAAAACCCCGCAACCCAGAAACAATCTCTCAACAGTATTTGAGTATTTATTTTTCATTTTCTTCTGGGATCTACTGGGAAAGTCTCAAAGATCGATCAGTCGCTCGCTATCGACAGCTTGGTGACCAGTACTATAGATGATTCTGTAGGAACAAGTGCTGTGGCTGCTGTGGTTACAGGAAAAGTGCCAGGGAAGAAACGGAAGGACCAAGCAATCAATAAGAAAGTGAGCCCTGCCAAAAGCAGGAAGGTGGGGAGAGGAACATGTGATGGTGGCCTAATGCTGTTACAGCAGGCAGAAATGGCTAAGGATGTGGAGGCCAGGGGAGTGAAAAGTGAGGAAAAAGAGAACTCCATTCCTGTTCTGTCTCAGGAGGGGATATGAGTGTAGGCATGTGAGAAATGGAGGAAATGCTAGAAGGCGGAGCTTAGGAAGGTTAATGACACCTAATGGCGACTCCTTTGCTTGCATCTTCGGAAACAGCTCTATTTCCATCTTTAGTATCTCTATTTTTCCCTTTCAGGGTTCTCTTGAAGACCCTGACCTGGAGTTACATGCTGACTTTGGTTCTTTGTGCGAATGGGACCCGTTCTCAGGATTTCAGGACTGGCCGTTGTTCAGCACGCCAAAGGCTCGGCCTAAGAGTCCGGCTCGAATTCGGAAGCCTAGGATCCTGGGGCTCTGGAGACAGGCAGATCGAAGGTCAGTGTCACAACAGGAGACCCGTGTGTCATCGGGGGAGTTGGGATATCTGCTGTGTGCCTGGAGACCCAGGATCTTTGCGATATCCAGGCACAGAGCTCGAGAAAAGCGACATAACGGACTATTAACATTGCAAACCTGTGAGATGTTTGTCATGTCTCCCCGCCTGCTGGGAAAATGGAGACACCTCTTTCTCCCTTACTAGAGAGAGAGAGAGAGAGCCTGCAGCGAGTCGAATACTGGGTAAAAGACGATGTCTTTGGGGTAACTGCATGTCTGTGTCTTTGCTCTTGCTTTGCTCACATTTGAGTGCTCGGTGGCGGGCTGATGCCTGCTTCTGTTTTGCCGGTGGAGGGAGGGAGTTTGTTGCTCGCTGCCGTTTACGCACAGGAGGAGGGAGCTGGGGGGCGTCTTTGGGGTTCTAACTATTAACCGTCATTCACTCTTTGGGGCACTCCTCCGTTTTACTGGATGGTTACGAGGAAGAAGCATTTCTAGATGTATATTGTATACATTCCTCTGACATTAAATTGCACCTTTGAAGCTTTAAATCAACTATGGTGAAGGGAAAGCCAAGTATGCTGAAAACAGACATTTCAGAATTCCCAGAATGAAACACGTATCTGGAAAAGTGATGCAGTAGAGGCAGAGAAACTAAGAGTAAGGAATGGCGCCTTTACAGGAGGCAGGATGGGAGGAGCTGTAGGCAAGACAGCTGTGGGAATCAGTGGCTTTACAGTGGTATACACAGTAGGTTTATAGCAATTCCATTTGGTAGACTGCAGCTCAACGGTCCAGATATTAATTTTTAAAAATTGAAGTACCCCACACCCCGTGTTCCTTTTTCATTCCTTCTAGTTTGCTTGCTTCTATCTCTGTTCTCCTTTTTCCATTCCTGCCCCGCTCCCCATTACCTAGATTGTCACTTTCCCCCACTTGGTTCCATCGGGCCGTCATCCATACGAAAATCCACTTGGGTTTCTTCTCCCTCCCTGGTCTATCCTTCCTATCCCCTCCAAATCTTGTTCCATCTGCCCATCATCCCTCCTGTATCCATATCTCCTTCTCACCTTTTATTATTCAATCTTTTTATTAGTTTTTTTTTAAAAAAACATAACATAATATTATATTAAATAGGTTATGAATACAATAGATTTGAAATTAAATTAGTAACAAGATAACAATATCTTATTAAACTATCAGCGAAAAAGGATCATATAATAATCAATCTAATCTATATTGATTATACATGAAAAGATTAAAAATAATCATCAAAAGAAAAAAAAAGTATAAAATATAAGAAAAAATGTATATTTAAGGAAATAATAAAAAAAATAAACCTAAACTAACATGGGCAGTAATAATAGTTTATGTGTATATGATAGTGTCAAAAACTCCGGAACTCCGTACCAGAACAAGAATAATAAGAGTAACGGTCTGGAAGAAGTCAAATTAATTCATATGAAAGTGTCGAATGAACGGTCCCCAAGTTTCTTCAAATTTAATTGATGAATCAAAAATAGTACTTCTAATTTTTTCTAAACTTAAACAAGAAATAGTTTGAGAGAACCACTGAAATGTGGTAGGAGGATTTACTTCTTTCCAATTTTGTAATATAGATCTCCTGGCCATTAATGATACAAAGGCAATCATTCGTCTAATTGAAGGGGAGAAGCGACTATCATCTTCATTTGGTATACCAAAAATTGCAGTGATAAAATTAGGTTGTAAATCAATATTCCAAATTGAGGAAATGGTAGCAAATATGTCCTTCCAATAGTTATGTAAAGTAAGACATGACCAAAACATGTGGGTCAATGAAGCCACATCTAAATGACATCTGTCACATTGAGGATTAACATGAGAATAAAACCGAGCAAGCTTATCTTTAGACATATGAGCTCTATGTACAACCTTAAATTGTATTAAAGCATGTTTAGCACATATAGAAGAAGAATTAAGTAAGGAAACAAGTAAGGAAGTTATGGAACCTATGACAATTAAAGAGGTGGAGGTACTGGCGCTTTTAAGAAATTTAAAAGTGGATAAATCTCCGGGTCCTGACAGGATATTCCCCAGGACCTTGAGGGAAGTTTGTGTAGAAATAGCAGGAGCTCTGACGGAGATCTTTATTATGTCATTAGAAACGGGGATTGTGCCGGAGAATTGGCGTATTGCTCATGTAGTTCCATTGTTTAAAAAGGGTTCTAGAAGGAAGCCTAGCAATTATAGACCTGTCAGTTTGACATCAGTGGTGGGTAAATTAATGGAAAGTATTCTTAGAGATAGTATTTATAATTATCTGGATAGATGGGATCTGATTAGAAGTAGCCAGCATGGATTTGTGCGTGGAAGGTCATGTTTGACAAACCTTATTGAATTTTTTGAAGAAGTTACGAGGAATGTTGACGAGGGTAAGGTGGTGGATGTAGTCTATATGGACTTCAGCAAAGCCTTTGACAAAGTTCCACATGGAAGGTTAGTTAAGAAGGTTCAGTCGTTAGGTATTAATGCTGGAGTAATAAAATGGATTCAACAGTGGCTAGATGGGAGATGCCAGAGAGTAATGGTGGATAATTGTTTATCGGGATGGAGGCCGGTGACTAGCGGGGTGCCTCAGGGATCTGTTTTGGGCCCAATGTTGTTTGTAATATACATAAATGATCTGGATGATGGGGTGGTAAATTGGATTAGTAAGTATGCCGATGATACTAAGGTAGGAGGTGTTGTGGATAATGAGGTGGGTTTTCAAAGCTTGCAGGGAGATTTATGCCGATTAGAAGAATGGGCTGAACGTTGGCAGATGGAGTTTAATGCTGAGAAGTGTGAGGTTCTACATTTTGGCAGAAATAATCCAAATAGAACATACAGAGTAAATGGTAGGGCATTGAGGAATGCAGAGGAACAGAGAGATCTAGGAATAACTGTGCATAGTTCCCTGAAAGTGGAGTCTCATGTAGATAGGGTGGTGAAGAGGGCTTTTGGAACGCTGGCCTTTATAAATCAAAGCATTGAGTACAGAAGTTGGGATGTAATGCTAAAGTTGTACAAGGCATTGGTAAGGCCAAATTTGGAATATTGTGTGCAGTTCTGGTCACCGAATTATAGGAAAGATATCAATAAATTAGAGAGAATGCAGAGACGATTTACTAGGATGTTACCTGGGTTTCAGCAATTAAGTTACAGAGAAAGGTTGCACAAGTTAGGTCTCTATTCATTGGAGCGTAGAAGGTTGAGGGGGGATTTGATCGAGGTATTTAAAATTTTGAGAGGCATAGATAGAGTTGACGTGAACAGGCTGTTTCCATTGACAGTAGGCGAGATTCAAACTAGAGGACATGATTTGAGAGTTGGGGGCAGAAGTTTAAGGGAAACACGAGGGGGTATTTCTTTACTCAAAGAGTGATAGCTGTGTGGAATGAGCTTCCTGTAGAAGTAGTAGAGGCCAGTTCAGTTTTGTCATTTAAGGTAAAATTGGATAGGTATATGGACAGGAAAGGAGTGGAGGGTTATGGGCTGAGTGCGGGTAGGTGGGACTAGGTGAGATTAAGGGTTTGGCACGGACTAGGAGGGCCGAGATGTGATTGTTATATGGTTATATAATTAACCACGTAAAATTTTTTCCCATTTTTCCGTTGAAATATTGTATTGAAGTTCTTTTTCCCATTCCTGTTTAATTCTACCTGATATCTCTGGTTGTATCTTCATAATCATATTATAAATAAGAGCCACTAATCTCTTCTGACAGGGATTTAAAGTAAAACTCATATCTGAAAAATCTATCAAAGTTGAATTAGGAAAGGATGGTAAAACTTTATACAAAAAGTTTCTAATTTGTAAATATCTAAAAAAATTAGATTTAGGTAATTTAAATTTGTTAGAAAGTTGATCAAAAGACATCAAACTACCTTCAGAAAAAAGATCGCGAAAACATATTATACCTTTCCTTTTCCATATACTAAAAGCTTGATCTGTTAAAGAGGGTTTAAAGAAAAAATTAAGTAAGATAGGGCTATCAAGAACGAAGTTTTTTAGAGTAAAAAATTTACGAAATTGAAACCAAATTCGTAATGTAAGTTTGACAATAGGGTTAGATATCTGTTTATTAAGTTTAACTAAATCAACAGGGAGAGAAGAACCAAGAACAGAAAATAGAGAATATCCTTGTGTATCATTACATCCTAAATTTACCCACTGTGGGCACAATGGTAAATCTAAATCTAATTTCCAGTATAATAAATTCCGAATATTATTTGCCCAATAGTAAAATCTAAAATTGGGTAAAGCTAAACCACCATCTTTTTTAGATTTCTGTAACTGTCTTTTACTTAATCTGGGGTTTTTATTTTGCCACACAAATGAGGAAATTTTTGAAT
This sequence comes from Hypanus sabinus, assembly GCF_030144855.1. NCBI lineage: Eukaryota > Metazoa > Chordata > Chondrichthyes > Myliobatiformes > Dasyatidae > Hypanus > Hypanus sabinus. Next base: position 22,452,473 of record NC_082725.1, on the reverse strand, counting down.
CAATGCTATCAAAAAAAGACTTAGGAATAAAAGTTGGTAAGGCTTGAAATAAATATAAAAATTTCGGTAAAATCATCATTTTAACAGCATTGATCCGACCAACCAATGATAAAGATAAAGGAGACCATCTAGTAGTAAGTTGTTGAATTTGATGAAGCATAGGTAAAAAAAATTCAATCTGAATAAATCTTTATATTTCTTGGTAATTTTTATACCTAAATAAATAAAATTATCAGTAACAATTTTAAATGGTATCCTGTCATTCAGTAAAGTTTGTGCATTTAAAGGGAAGAGTTCACTCTTATCCAAATTTAATTTGTAACCAGAAAAACTACCAAATTGAACCAACAAGGATAGAATAGCGGGAATAGAATTATCAGGATCAGAAATATATAACAAGAAGTCATCAGCATAGAGCGATAACTTGTATAATTTCTCATTACGGGTAATACCAAAAATATTAGGGGATTCACGAATAGCAATGGCTAAAGGTTCTAATGCAATATTAAATAATAAAGGACTTAAGGGACAGCCATGTCTCGTACCACGAGGTAATTGAAAAAAAGAGGATCTATAATTATTCGTAAGAACAGAAGCAACAGGTTTTTAATATATTAATTTAATCCATGATATAAAATTAGAACTAAAATTAAAATTCTTCAAGGCATTAAATAAGTATGTCCATTCAACTTTATCAAAAGCTTTTTCAGCATCTAATGAAATAACACATTCTGGGGTTGTGGGTGAGGAAGTGTAAATTATATTAATCAATTTTCTAACTTTAAAAAAGGAGTATCGGTTCCTAATGAAACCAGTTTGATCTCCTGAAATAATCTGTGATAGTACCTTTTCAAACCCAATAGCTAAAATTTTTGTAAGAATCTTAGAGTCTACATTTAGTAACGATATAGGGCGATAAGATGCACATAAAGTAGGATCTTTATCTTTTTTAAGAATTAAAGAAATAGTAGCTTCATAAAAAGACTGGGGTAGTCTCTTCTTAATAAATGCATCATTAAAGATTTCACATAGCCAAGGGGAAAGCAAAGAAGAAAAAGTTTTTAAAAATTCTATAATATAACCATCAGGGCCAGGAGCTTTCCCTGAATTCATCGATGAAATAGCCTCTCCTACCTCAGCCATAGAAATAGGAGCATCAAATAAACTTCGATCTTCATCTGTCAGTTTGGGAATATTCAAATTGTTAAAAAAATTATCCATCATAGACAGATCACCATCAAATTCTGATTGATATAAAGATTTATAAAAATCTTGGAAAGTATTATTAATTTCTTTATGATCAGTAGTCAGATTACCGTCTTGTTTAAGAATTTTAATAATTTGTCACTTAGTCGAAATAGCTTTTAATTGATTAGCTAACAATTTACCAGTTCGATCACTATGGATATAAAATTGAGCCCTGGTCTTAATTAATTGATTCTCAATTGAAGAAGATAACAGTAAGCTATGTTCCATTTGCAGTTCAACTCTCTTCTTATAAAGTTCCTTGGTAGGAGTAACGGAATAAATCTTATCAATTTCTTTAATTTTATCCACCAATAAAGCTATATCTAAATATCTTTGTTTTCTTTTACCAACAGAATATGAGATAATTTGTCCACGAATAAAAGCCTTAAAAGAGTCCCAAAGTATTCCTCTGTCAATCTCTTCGGTATAGTTTGTTGAAAAAAATAAGTCAATTTGCTGTTTTATGAAGGTAATAAATTCTGGATCTTGAAGCAAAGTAGTGTTGAGTCTCCAAGATCTAGTATTAATGAAAGAGTCCGAAGTCTTGATAGATAACTTCAAAGGTGCATGATCCGAAATAGCAATAGAATCATATTTACAATCAATAACATCTGCTAATAAACGATGATCGATAAGAAAATAATCAATTCTAGAATAACTATGATATACATGTGAAAAAAACGAAAATTCTTTATCTTTAGGGTTCAAAAACCGCCATATTTCAGTAATTCCCGAATCAACCATAAAAGAGTTAATAAGTAAAGCTGATCTCCACCCATTATCAACATATATTCATTTAGATTAGGAAGGGCAGTAAATAAACGTTTAAAAAAATCAGGGCAGTCAAAATTTGGAGCGTAAGTATTAACTAAAGCCACTTTTCGGTTAAAAAGTGAACCAGTAATCAACAAAAATCTGCCCTGTGGATCAGATATAATTTCATGATGTATAAACGAAATTGAGGGGTCTATAAAAATAGACACACCCCTAACTTTAGCAGTTCTCACCTTTTTATACTGACTATCTTCCCTCTACACTCTCCGTCCTGACATAAGCTCTCAACCTGAAAATTGGCTATCCCTTTACCTTCCAGAGCTACCATTTAACGGCTGGATTTCTCTTTGTTTAAAATTCTGGGCAGTTTCTCGAGTAGATTACATGGTCAGCACAGCATTGTGGACCGAAGGGCCTGTAATTGCTGTAGATTTCTGAGTCTACATCTTTCCAGATTCTAACACCTGCAAGCTCTTATGTTACATTTTGAAATACTTTAGATTTCATTGTTAGTCATTTCTATTTACCAGTTAAGTAGCTGGTTTAATATTTTCTGCAAAACACTTTTCTTTAAAGGCACACAAAACTCCTAAATGCAACATTAAAGGGCACATCAACCAAATTTGTAGTATTTTCCATTACCACAAAATGCTTGCTGAACAACCACAAAATAACTTTAGGAATTACGTGTATATAGCACTTTAACACCACAAAAGCTATCATAATCAATTAAGTCATTTTGGAGTTGAACCCGTATTCCAATGTAAAAAGAAGCGCAGCACTTAAGCCATAATAACCAAACTACTAGCTATTTTTTAGGAGGGTGGATTGAGAAAACATTAGCCAGGACAATTGAGAGACCTTCCCTGCTTCGTGTCGAAGAAAAACATTTCTTGATTGTGCTCTTTCGAAGTGTCTTGACATCTACAAACTGAGTTCTGGCTGACAAAGACTGAAGGTTGACTATTTACTCACTCTTTAATAGTTGGACTTTCTTTTACCTTTGACAATTAAATAATGGCAGCAGCCAGGAATATGCTTAAGAATTCAAATCTTATCAGATTTGAAGAGCACGCTGTGTGCTCATTCATGCCAACTTCAGGTTACACGTGTACATATAACTCTGGGTGCGTGGTGAAAAGGGGGTGGGTGCTCGTCTTCTGCTCTATGTGCCTTGGCTGAAGGAAACAAAACGATAAAAATCGAACACATACCTTGATGGAGCTGGATCATCTTGGCCAAGGCGTGACATGATATTTATTAAGGTGTTTATGCCTGTTAAAAAGGAACATAGCAACAGGGAATGCGGTGGTGGCCCACACATAAAGGCAACCGAGTTAAAAATCATATAGAAACATAGAAAATAGGTGCAGGAGTAGGCCATTCGGCCCTTCGAGCCTGCACCGCCATTCAGTATGATCATGGCTGATCATCCAACTCAGAACCCTGTACCTGCTTTCTCTCCATACCCCCTGATCCCTTTAGCCACAAGGGCCATATCTAACTTCCTCTTAAATATAGCCAATGAACCGGCCTCAACTGTTTCCTGTAGCAGAGAATTCCACAGATTCGCCACTCTCTGTGTGAAGAAGTTTTTCCTCATCTCGGTCCTAAAAGGCTTCCCCTTTCTCCTTAAACTGTGACCCCTCATTCTGGACTTCCCCAACATTGGGAACAATCTTCCTGCATCTAGCCTGTCCAATCCCTTTAGAATTTTATACGTTTCAATAAGATCCCCCTTCAATCTCCTAAATTCCAGTGAGTATAAGCCTAATCGATCCAGTCTTTCTTCTGGTGAACCTTCTCTGTACTCCCTCTATGGTAAGAATGTCTTTCCTCAGATTAGGGGACCAAAACTGCACACAATATTCTAGGTGCGGTCTCACCAAGGCCTTGCACAACTGCAGTAGAACCTCTCTGCTCCTGTACTCAAATCCTTTTGCTATGAATGCCAACATACCATTTGCCTTTTTCACCGCCTGCTGTACCTGCATGCCCACCTTCAATGACTGGTGTACAATGACACCCAGGTCTCGTTGCATCTCCCCTTTTCCTAATCGGCCACCGTTCAGATAATAATCTGTTTTCCTGTTCTTACAACCAAAGTGGATAGCCTCACATTTATCCACATTAAATTGCATCCGCCATGAATTTGCCCACTCACCTAACCTATCCAAGTCACTCTGCATTCTCTTAGCATCCTCCTCACAGCTAACACTGCCGCCCAGCTTCGTGTCATCCGCAAACTTGGAGATGCTGCATTTAATTCCCTCATCTAAATCATTAATATATATTGTAAACAACTGGGGTCCCAGCACTGAGCCTTGCGGTACCCCACTAGTCACTGCCTGCCATTCTGAAAAAGTCCCATTTACTCCCACTCTTTGCTTCCCGTCTGCCGACCAATTCTCTATCCACATCAATACCATACCTCTTAAGTTTGCACACTAATCTCCTGTGTGGGACCTTGTCAAAAGCCTTTTGAAAATCTAAATATACCACATCCACTGGCTCTCCCCTATCCACTCTACTAGTTACATCTTCAAAAAATTCTGTAAGATTCGTCAGACATGATTTTCCTTTCACAAATCCATGCTGACTTTGTCCAATGATTTCAGCTCTTTCCAAATGTGCTGTTATCACATCTTTGATAACCGACTCTAGCATTTTCCCCACCACCGATGTCAGACTAACAAACTGGACCTGCATCGTTCATTTAATCAAGGTGTTTTGCAGTGGTGGTGCTGGACAAAATTTGATTCCAAACCAGAAAAGAATCTGTTCAAGCAGATGACCAATACCTTGCTCGGAGAGATATGATTTCTGGAGAAATGGAAGACTAGTTAGGTCGAAAGTTCCAGAACTTGACAGCCGAAAAAACAGTGCTAATGGTGGAGTGATTACATTTGAGGGCATGATAGAGGGCACATTTGAAGGAGCATGGAGCCCTCGAAGAGTTGTAGGGCGGGAAAAATCAGATGAAGGGTGTGGAATGCAGAGAAAAAGGTAGACTGTGGACATAGTTTTTCCTCTATATATAAACAGGATAATGGAGTGCAAAGTGGCTTTGAAACATCTAATGTAGGGAAGGAGAATATTAAAACAACACATGAGGTCCACTGTGCTACATTGATGGCGCTCTCCAGCCCAATTTCCACACAAGTTCCCAAAGCCTATCGTCAGTGCGTGAGGTTTGCTGCAACAAGTGATACCACAACGATGAGGAGGAGCTTTGTTTTTATTTCCAATGAGCCCAGAATTTGTATCACTGATTCCACAATTTATAATCTTACTTATATGTGTAGGCTTGCAAGCTCTATCTGGAACTCTGCCCACCAGAAGGGGTTTAAAAGAGTTCCAAATGCACTCATCACATTGAAAGCATTTGATACTCAGGAGTAGCTCTCCTCCTGGACATTCCAACAGACCATGATAATGACTGGAAATTTTAAAGAATCTTGCAAACTTTCCTCCAAATCGCAAACTCAACCACCATTGTGAGGAGATTCCTACTCACCTTTCTTCCTCATGTACATGTGGTGAACCTTCCTGTCTCCGTATTTGGGCTGCCGGATACCACAGTTTGACAAGGAGTTTCTTGCATGGTCAGGATTCATTCCAAAGTTCAGATGGTGGCTTGGGTGGGTCATCGCAAGCTAAGGATATGTCAGAGATGCAGATGCCTTCAGAGAGCTAATAAACAACTGATCTTCCATAAAATGTCAATACCTTAACGACTACTAGCGCTCTCTCTGATTCACTCAAGTTCTTTATCTGTCAACTACTACATGATGGCAAATTGGTCATAACAGTTTAATGGTACTTATTGGACACCTAATTCAGAGGTCTGGGATAATAAAGCAGGGTACACAATTTCAAATACCATCATTCAATAATTTGACTTAAAATTTAAACATTTGATGAATAAACACATTCAAAATGGCTCTGGTCTTCAAATGTAATGATATATGGATACAAATCCATATTCGACTAATACCATCAGAGGTGTAATGAATTAATTAATATATCACTTCTTCCGCAAATGATAACAATTTTAGACTGCAAAACATTCGGATCCTGTGGAACTCTTCTGAACAAGTATATGGACGATGAAGAAATTGCATCTCCATTCACTTATTCGGAGCAGAGCCACAGGATGTTTAGCATCAAGGTGAGAGGACAAAAGTGGGCTTAGTTCAACATCTTATGTGAAAGAAAGTTGCTCTCGTGCTTCCTCAATGGTGGGCTGAAGTATTTGCACAATATAACCTTGCCGAAGGTTTAGACCTTTCAACGAATGTGTGGATGCCAATATCCCGAGTAGGGTATCGACTACCATGCCTTAACCCAAATGGTAGCAGGGCAATGCCTTTGTTAAACAGCTCAGTTCAGCTGGCTAGAAAGTCCACTCTTCTTGTGTACGGTTGAGTTAACCGCACTGCTCCATGTTTTGCGTCAGTCAGGTGAGGTACAACACACCTCCCCAAAGGGGCCTTGATTTAGACTGACTTTTATGAAGGAAAAATTAAATGTTGGTGGATAAGGTGGGAGAAGCAGTTAATATTTCAGTCATGAACTCTTCTAACATAATTTGCTTTTGTTTCAGATTTTTGGCATCTGCAGGACCTTATTCTTGGAAAATACAGACGTAACAAATTTGACCAGCTTTTCATTTCAGTTATTTTTGAACTAACCACCTAAATTCCTATTCTCCCAGTGCAGCAGTGGGATTTGAACTTGTGTCTTTGGTGCATTAGTGCACTAGGCCTGTAGCCAATGTTTCTTCACATTTCTTTTACAGCCACATGGACCAACCATTGCTCTGAACAGGGAAGTTTTACATGCCCTGAAAACTGCCCGGTACTTTAATAAAACATTGTATGAAAGAAAATTCTAGCTGAGTGGCAACAAAGATTATGTGCACGGGAGCATTTCGGTTACTCTGCAGCCGTGCACTCGGGCAGTTTTGAGGGAACAGCACTTGTAATGTAATTCTTCTGTCACCATTCCCTATTAAAAAGCAGGATAGCAGTGACTATAACTGACATTTCGTTCATTCTGTATTCATGGAATATTAAGATTTAAAGCCCAGGGAAATGGGAAGAGAGAACAGAATTTCCTTTCATTTGAATCTTTAATCTCAACAGTACCGTTGAACCAAAAGTAACTGGAAATAACTGACAAAAAAGGCGCTGGCACATGAATAGATAGTTCAATTGACCTGCCAAATTCCAATGCAGAATACAAATCTTCTATGGCAAAGGGACTAGCTCCTAACTGAAAGGTCACACCTTTCAGTAAACGATAAAAATGGTGGGTCATGAGCCTTTTCAACATTAAAGACACCACTGAAGTAAGAGAAAGAGTAAAAAAAGAACACATCTTCTCAATATTACAACAAGTCCACTGAATGCGCTCAACATATTCCACAGAGAAAACGGGGTCAAGTAGGGCAACACATTAAAATCCCCACCACCTTTCCAATGCTAATTGATTCTCTGTTGAGATAAAATGGAATACTTTCGCCAGTAATTGGGAAACTTTCAAATAGTTTACAATCTGTCTTGGCTCTTACTACAGGCTTAAGCTTTAAAAATGCTAGCTTACTCTAAAACAGACAAGACAGCGCATTTGTCACGTGCTCTCCAACGTAAGACCATCACCGTGCTTTTTTGGGTGACAAGGGACAACAGTTAGAATATTGGACAAGGGAATTTTGCACAGTGCGGCCACTTTACACCCACACCGCTATCTCACCAAACCAAACAGGGAAGCAGTTGACTGTTTTCTGACCTTAATTCCGTGCCCCACTCAAAAATATAGACCCCAGAAGACAGGTCTGCTGGTAAATTTCTACAGTGGGGTAAAGATGGGTTAAAGTATACTTACCTGTAGTAAACAGCGTTCTTTAAAGGTGTAACCAATCAGATTATCCAAGTGCATAAGACACTGATGGTATCGGATATGGTGTGTCAATACTGGCAACATCATGGCATGCTAGAAGAAACAAGATAACATGGCAAGTGCTTCTATAGCAACGAAGGTTTCCCCTTTAACCATGCTGGCTTCCATTAATTTGTGCTCATGTGTGAAACAGATCAAGTTAAACACTAGGAATCAGTTCGTTTTCAAGGTTGCTCCATTCTATTTGTTTTAACCTATTGTTGTCAGAAGATCTCCTTTGGATGTACAATGCTGTTAAGATGTTCCGCTAGTTAAAAAGGATGGTGCCACGGTAGTGCAGCAGTGAGCACGATGCTAATAAAGCTCGGGGCCTTCTGAAGCCCGGAGTTCACTTCTAGCAGTTGAGTTGTCCTGGTGTGAAATTGGTGGTTGCTGAGTGGTGCAGCTTGTTGGGCAGGAAGGGCCTGTTCTGTGTTGCATCTCTAAATAAATAAAAAATCAACTAAAACATGCTTGTTTGGGTATCATTATATGAAACACACACACACTCACAATCCACATGCCAAATCTACCGAGGGTAGCTACAATAATCATATGTATCACAATTTAGCCCATCTATTCTATTGGTTTGCAAAGTTCATTGATCCTTCCATCTGCTCATCGGTCCGCTTACTCAAGACGCCATGTCCCGAGGCACACCTGCTCGTTAATGCAAATATCTAATCAGCCAATCATGTGGCAGCAACTCAAAAAGCATGCAGACGTGGGGAAGAGGTTCAGTTGTTGTTTGGGCCAAACATCAGCAAGGGGAAGAAATGTGATCAATGAGAAGTACAGGGCAAATTTTTTTTTTAAACACAGAGTGGCGAGTGCTTTAAAGGCACTGCCAGGAATCGTTGGGAAGGAAGATACAATAGGTAAATAGGCATTTAAGTGGATCTAGGATATGCACGTAAATATGCAGAGAATAGAGGGATACAGATCATGTGCAGACAGAAGATATTTATATAATTAAGCATCATTATCTTTATTAGTTCAACACAACATGGCAGATGAAAAGGCCTGCTCCAGGTTGCCGTTTTCTTTGCCATCTTTAGCTCACTTTCCAGTAGATGGGACTCTGAAATGTCATTATACTCCAGCTGAAGCCTGACCAGCACAGGATGATTTCCAAGCTCAATATTCACCAGCCTTAAGCTCACCTGACACGCTGTATCCCAACACACTGATCCCCTTCATGCATCTGTGTCGTGCTTATTGACATACACTGGCTCTCAGCTGATCTCATATTGTACCTCCTCAAGCTTGTTCTGCTATTCAGCAAGTGGTCAACTGCTCCTACGGTGCCCAACTGCCTTGACTCCATTTTTTATAAGCTGTTGCCCAGTTGATGCTAGACAGCCTGGGTTCAGATTTTTGTCATTTCTACAACTGTACCTTGTTGGAGTCAATATTAAGAGGGCGGGGGACAGTGGGAGGAAAACTGACACATATAAACCTCTTCTGTTTCCTACAAAACAAGTTCTACACTCAGAAAGCTTTTGCTGTCAATGAACTGTTCTGGGCTTTATATAATTGCAAGCCTTTCATTTTCACTAACCCGTGCATCAAGCAACTAAATCCTTGAAGACTCAGTGGTCAGCTTCTAAGCTGTGCTGTTAAGGTGATCTCAGTCAAGGTGAGAATGGGAGCGCAGTAAATATAATTAGTCCCCATGTTGCAAAGTACCAATTTAGCCACACCCCTACTATCATTATATCTGCACGTCTGGGCTCCAGTGAGAAAACTGGGCTTAAAAGAGAGTTAAGTCGTAAGTTGCCACAGAAATTACCAGAAAATCCACTTCTGTACTGTCAGAAAAAGAAGCGCTTGACTGCTGAACATCTTCAAAAAAAATTCTCACCTTCCTCCTGGCTATTACTTAAATAAAATTATATTGATCAATGTCCGACTCACTTAATTACAATAACATGCAGTCATTTGATTTGCATCATAATTCACACAGATCTGAGTGATTGTTATCAATTACTCACTAATGTTATTCACTTGGAGATACAGTGAGGAACAGGCCCTTCAGGCACAAGTCGCACTGCCTAGCAACCCACCCATTTAACACTAGCCGAATCACAGGACAATTTACAATGATCGATTGACCTGCTAACTGGTGGTTCTTTCGACTGTGGGTGGAAACGGGAGTACCCAGAGAAAGCTCACAGGGAGAACGTACATACTCCTTATAGATGGCACCTGAATTGAACTCCGAACTCTGGAATGCTCCGAGCTGTAAGAGTCACGCCAACCACTACATTTCATGGCACCTTAATGTAAGAAATTGTGTAGACACATCCTTATAATTTTCAAATGCTCCCATACAGAGACATAATTCCACTCAATAAAGGACTTAAACTTATATACTACCAAAGTAATTCTGTTGGAAAGAGATGCTGATGGCATATCACTCTATGCAAAGCAATACAGTCCTTAAACATAATAATTTCTCAGGTAAGGACGTGTTCAGCACAGCTTTGTGGGCCGAAGGGCCTGTATTGTGCTGTAGGTTTTCTGTGTTTCTAATAAGTGGAAAAATCTGAAAATTTCAAGACACCTATCATTAACTTTAATCCAGATTTTAGAGTGGGGATAATGACAATACTATCAGTGTTTGCTACGATAATCCTGTAAAATTGACAGAAACAAATGATATCCTATGCAAATACAGTTAAATGCAGTAATCTCAAAGTTGCTGTCAATGATTCAATGCTCCTGCACACGCACTACTGGTGACAGCTATCTCCAATGCAATCAAGGAAAACCAATAGCATTGACGTGAATTTACAAGTCCTGGTTAATCATACAACATCTAAATGAGTTTTTAATGGTGTATGAAACCATTATTACTCATCAGCAAGTGATCTTGTTTTAATTAAACTAATTTTATTTATGTGAACTGTAATTTCATCACTTAAATATTTCAAGATATTCAAATCATACATTGCAAATCTCTACAATCCTCTGGTGGTGGGTGAGCTTTGTAGGAGAGTACGTTATCATTCTTGAACATCCTGAATCCAAGAAACATGATTGAGGATGTGGCAGTAGATTCTGTACAAGTTAGTGGCATACTTCATAAGAAACAGTAAAGCTGTGAATTCCAATTTGATCACAAATGTCTTTGTGAAAGATGGGCCATGCCTTACAAACACAGTTAAGCCTTTTTTAGTGCACGTCAGTAATATAGGGAGCATCTATAAATATTGACTATTAGAAATTTTAGATAACTTATTAAGATTGAAAAAAAATAAGAACATTTGCAAAAACTTAAAGAACGAGGCCAGCACTGTTCTCTCTTTTTTTTTGACATTTTTTATTCGTAAGCAAACAGGGCAGATAATTGGTTGAAAACCTTGTGGCAAAAGTGACAGTCCTCAAAGAATAGTGCAGTTAACATTTCGCGTATAATTCGATCACAGAAATTAAAAGAACAGAGCTGCAGATAACGCCGTCCGAAGGCAGAGTTAGCAAACGCTAACATAACGATACAGATCATGTAAGCAAGGTAAAGTGCAGCAGATGGAATATGCTGGGGACAGGAGAGGAGGGAGAGTGAAGGGGAAGGAGGGAGGGAGAGGGGGAGGGAGAGGGAGAGAGACAGAGAGAGAGAAAGTTAAAAGGATGGAGGGGAAAGGGAAGGGAGGAGGAGAAGTGGGAGAAGGGGAAAAGAAGAGTGGCAAGGATGTGGAGTGGGGAGTGGGGTAGACCAAGTTGGGGAAAGAGGGTGAGGGGAGGGGAGAAGTGGGGAAGAGGAAAGGGAGAGGCAAATGGGGAGGGGAAGAGGGTCTGGGGAAGAGAAGTGGGAGAGAAAGGAGAGAAAAGAAGGGGGAGAGGAATGAGGATAGAGGAAGGGGGAAGAGTAAAAGAGCAGGGAAGGGGAGAGGAATGAGGATAGCAGAAGGGGGAAGAGTAAGATGGAGAGGAAGTGGAGAGAGGGGGAGAGAAAGGGGAGAGAAAAAGGGAAAGAGTGAGAGTGAGAAAGATATATCGATAGATTATAGCAAGATAAGATAAATATCAGAATACCTTTTTTCTAATTGTGACAAACAAAGAGCTGTGAAAGAGAAAGGTTGTAGGTGAACATGCACATTAATTACCAAAAGCAGATGCAAACAGGCAGTCTAAATAAAGAAAAGGGTGTTGGTGCCGACCCCAGAAGATTGTAGTGGTGCTTCAATTACAGAGAATCCCATCAATATTGGCATCAAACTGGATGGATTAGGAGATGGAAATGCACAAGTTCAGAAGCATTTAAAGAACATCAGGATTGAAAGAATGAAAATAAGGAAGACAATTTTCAGTCACTCTTATAAACACACTGAGTTTAGAAGAGTAAGAAAGAATTTTATCAGAGTATTTAAAAATTCAAAAGGGATTCAACACAAGCGGCTGCACAGAAACTGGAATACACAACTGGAGGCAAAGCCTTCACAGTACAAGGAAAGGATTTTTCACAAAAAGGGCAAGTGGAATTAAAAACCCAATTGCTTAAAAGGTAGTTAAATTTTTTTAAAAGAGAGATTAATTGATTTCTTGTGTCTAAGAAAACAAAGGTACATGAAGAAAGAGAGACGTGATAAATCAGCCTTGAACAAATGGAGAGACAAAGCGGGTTTCATGGTCTGATAGTTCTGCAGCCTTCTTTTGGAAACCTTAATCATTTAAAGATGCTCAAAAGCATCAGGCAGAGAAATGCAGCACCCACAATGCCAAGTAAGCCATTCACTTCAGTCGAGGCACTGCTTACCTGGCAGACATCAGAACGCAAACCAGTCTTCCAGAATCCTTGACTGCTCAGCTCTACCGTCACCTCACGCCTCATGGTGTTCTTCTGCCGGATTTTCTGCAAGGCTTCCTGAAATAAGCACAAGGAAGAGGATTTTTGGCACCTTGAGATCTTGGTGGTGTTTGTGGAGGGGGGTGGAGGGATGCACGTTCGAAGTAACGCCCCTCTCAGGATCCTAAACTGCATTTTGTATACAAAATGGAGTGTGCGTAGAATGCCCCGCCAGAGGTGGGTGGTAGGGACAGATGCATTAGGGGCATTTAAGAAACTCTTAGATAGTCACACAGATCATGGGAAAATCGAGGCTTATGTGGGAGGGGAGGTTAGATTGAGCTTGGAGAAGGTTAAAAGGTCAGCACAACATCAAGGGCCTGTAATTTTATAATGTTCTACTGTATTTACAGGAGGCATTCACACTAACTCCATTCAGCTACTGCCAATATGCCCACTAAACTATGAAGGCTCTTCGTCTGACTGCACTGAAACTTTAAAATTTTCTTATTTCAAATTCTTTCATCGCACTAGGTCCCTTTCTCTGTAAACCACATCACTACAATCCCCCAGGAACTCTGCAAGAGTCTGTTTCTGGATTATTTTTCAGCCCCCTCTTATAATCTGATTAAACTTTCAGGTAACTGTACTTGGGAACTTGAATCTTAAATTTCTCTGACTTACTACATCTTCTTCCTTTACTGATACCATAATACAAAAGGCCTGAACAGATTAAATATGGCAAAGTTATTTCCCATGGTAGGGAAGTCTAGGACAAGAGGGCACGACTTCAGGATTGAAGGACGTCCACTTAGAACAGAGATGCAAAGAAATTAGTCAGAGGGTGGTAAATTTGTGGAATTTCTTGCCACAAGCGTCTGTGGAGGCCAAGTCATTGGGTGCATTTAAGACAGAGATAGATAGGTTCTTGATTAGCTGGGTCATCAGAGGGTATGGGGAGAAGGCAGGGGAGTGGGGATGACTGGAAGAATTGGATCAGCCCATGATTGAATGGTGCTGCAGACTCAATGGGCCAAATGGCCTATTTCTGCTCCTATATCTTATGGTCTTATAACTAGCTGGCAAACCTGGTCACCTCATCATTAAAGTTCCATAAGTTGCTCAGGAGTCAAAGTACACTACTGAGAACTGCGATGTTAACAAGGCAATATAAATAAAGTCTGCTTTTTTTCTGAAAGCAAATATGTTACTGCTATTCCATATTGAACCAAATATTATTTGCACAATAGTATATACTTTAGAATAGACATAAAGTCAAATCTAAATTAATAATGCTAGTCAAATGTATCTGCAGGCTACATACTTTCAACAAAGCTTAGTACTTTTTAAGTTCCACAGAAATGTTTTCATTAAGTTTTAATAATTTTTGTGTCCACAGTAAAGAAAGCCCTGCCCACCATTGAGCACATCTGCAAGGAGTGCTGCCACAGGAAAGCACCATCCATCATCAAGGACCCCCACCATCCAGGTCATGCTCTCTGCTTGCTGCTGGAAATACAGGAGCCTCAGGACACACACCACCAGGCTCAGGAACCGTTATTACCCCTCAGAACCAGCGTGGATTACTTCACTCACCTCAACACTGAACTGATTCCACAACCTACACACTCACATTCAAGTATGCTATAACTCTTGACCTTAGCATTAGTTATTTATTTTAATGTTCACAATTTGTCTTTTTCTGCACACTGGTTGCTTGCCTGTCTTTGTGTGTGGGTTTTTGTAACTTTGTTTTGATTTCTCTAATTTCCTATCAAGGCCTGCAAGAATGTGAATCTCAAGGGAGGATATGGTGACATACATGTACTTTGATAATAAATTTTCTTTGACTTTGACTGCATGCAGTACTAATTACAATGCCACCTATTTTTGTGAATACAGTACCTCCGCTTAAAGCTTGAGTGACCAACAAATGTGCCCTTCAGTTGCTAACTAGCCTGCAAAACAGTTGAGCTCCTACAATGTGCAAGGGTCGATGGTGATAAAGATGCATGTCTTGGAACACTGTCCCATACAGGTACTCTAAAGCCAGGACTCTAAAATTAACCAAGCTTGAAAGTTAATACAACACATGATTAAGATGCATGCAGCCTTTTCATTCTCTATTCTCATCAATTCAAAATGATCTAATCTTGTACCCCTACAATTTGCTTGGAGATTCAAAGCATGTTGGTAAAAGTTCATTTATCTGGTTAATGCACTAAAATGCTAAAGTGATCACTTCAGCAAACTAATGGAAAACAGATGATGTCAGGCATCACAAAGTTGCATTTTGGCAGAAGCATTAGCTTAGACTCCAAAAACAGTTTATTTTCTGAAAGGTTATATTAAGGTTCTCTGCAAATATTATGGCTCTTTCAGCATAGATGAAGTCTAAAGAAATTACAGGACTGATATATCCAAAATGACATGAAAAAAGCTTGATTAAAAAATTATTTGACTTTTTCCTTTTGTTTTGAACTCCCCAGTGTCTGGCAGTGCACAACATTCTGCTTGGGCTGTGCACAATACTTTAGCAAGTACAATTAGATGCAATTGTCTTGCTTTCCTCTACTACACATTTAATTATTTGTTCAAACATAAAACAAGCGATAAATCTATTTTAGTCCCCTGTGAGCAGCCTGCATACAGCTTTCTTTCTAACAAGGTTTATGGCTTCTGTGACAAACAAAGTATATTTTTCACTGCCTTCCAAGGATGAATATACTCAAGCAGAATTATATAAACAGAGCCACTGATCAGGCATCTGTAATTCTTAAAGGGTTAGTACATCAGCTGTTAATACAGCCTCCGTGACTAGTGAAGACACTTCTGACCACTGTTTTCTCTTCCCCAACACTCACATGTCCCCTCTCCCTCCCAGTCATGTGAAAGTATAAGAAAAACCAAAAGCTGACCCTTATTAATGGCTGTTCCACCATTTAATATAATAACAGATCATTTATTTCCACACCAGTTGTCTGTGATAATTTCACATCCCGTGATTTCCTTAACAAGTAAAAATCCGTCAGACCCTATCTTGAAAATAGAGGCCGAGCCTCTACAGCCCTCTTCAGGGGATAACTCCAAAATTTTACTACCTCCTTGGTCTCAATGTGCAATCTTAGATCTGGCCCTGTGCGATGAGAAAAGTAAAATCAGTGGTCTTGTAGTTGGGGATCCTCTTGAAAAGAGTGATTGATTGTTTCTCATACAAATGGAGGGCGCAATAGTTCGATCGAAAACCAGTGTATTTTATCTAAGTAATGGAGACTACAATGGGATCATAGAGGTTTTGGCTAGTGTAGACTGGGAACTCATGCTCTTACAGTGGTGTACAGTTGAGGAACAACGTTAGACTTCCAAAGAGATTTTTCACGGTGCTCAACAAAAGTATATTCCAGTTAAAAGCAAGGACAATAAGGGTGGGGAGAGGCAGCCTTGGATAACTGGGGAAACGAAAGAAGGCATCAAACTAAAAGCTCATGTGTACTAAGTCGCCAAGAGTAATGGAAAACTGGAAGATTGAGAAAAATTTAAGAAGCAACAAAAAAACCACTAAGCGAGCAATAAAGAAAGGGAAGATAGATTATGAAAATAAACTAGTGCAAAATATAAAAGTGGTTAGTAAAAGTTTTTATAATTATATGAAGTGGAAAAGGGTGGCTAAAGTGAATGTATGTCTTCCCTTGGAGGACGAGAAGTGAGAACTGATATTGGGTAACCAGGAAATAGCAAAGGCTTTGAATTACTATTTTTGTGTCAGTTTTCACGGTGGAAGACACGTCCAACGTGCCAAAGAGAGATATCCTTGTGATGAGAGGGCAGGACCTCGATACAATAGCTATCACTAAAGAGACAGTGTTGAGCAAACTTGTGGGCCTGAAGATAGCTAAGTCCCTTGGTCCTGATGGAATGCATCTCAGGGTACTGAAAGAAATGGTAGAAGTTATAGTAGAGGTTTTGGTGATAATTTACCAAAATTCTCTGGGATTCTGGGCAGATCCCGGCAGGTTGGAAGATGGTGAATGTCACACCGCTGTTCAAAAAAGGATGCGGGCAAAAGACAGGTAACTACAGACCAGTTTGTTTAACATCTGTTGGGAAAATGCTTGAAGTTATCATCAAGGAAGAAACAGCGAGGCACCTGAAATGGATCCATCAGACAGGTGCAGCGTGGATTCAGCAAAGGCAGGTCCCATTTGACAAACATTTTGGAGTTTTTTGAGGATGTAACGAGTGCACTGGGTAGAGGAGAACAGACGGATGCTATTTACTTGGATTCCATAAAGAGTTTGATAAGGTGCTGCATAAAAGACTTATCCATAAGATAAGGATACATAGAGCTGGGGGTAATACATGAATAGAGGAAGAAGGTTGGTTAACTAATAGAAAGAAGAGAGCTGGGATACATGGGTGTTACTCTGGTTGGCAATCAGTGATGAACGGTTTTGCTGCAGGGTTCAGTGCTGAGTCTGAACTCACTGGAATTCAGAGAAATGAGAGGAGATTTTATAGAAACATATAAAATTATGAAAGGGCTAGATAAGATGGAGGCAGGAAAGTTGCTTCCACTGATAGGTGAGACTAGAACTAGGGGACATAGCCTCAAGATTTGGCGGAGAAGATTTAGGACGAAGGTGAGGAGGAACTGCTTTTCTCAGAGGGTGATGAATCTGTGGAATTCTCTGCCCAACGAAGCAGTGGAGGCTACCTCAGTAAATATATTTAAAACAACGTTGGATAGATTTTTGCACAGTGGGGGAATTAAAGGGGATGGGGAAAAGGCAGGTAGATGGAGGTGAATCCATGCAGATCAGGCATGACCTTACTGAATGGCAGGGCAGGCTCAATGGGCCAGATGGCCTACTCCTGCTCCTAATTCTTATGTTCCTATGTTCAATAGCAGCCCTAATTTTGACACTATAATCCACAATTCTAGATACCTCAGTCGCAGAGAAAAAAAATCAAACTCTCACCTAGTGTCAAGCCCAGTAAGATTGTATTCATATGTTTCAATGAATTTATTGCTTATTTATTTACTGTTTTGTTTATTTTCTTCTTGTATTTGCACAGTCTGTTGTCTTTTGCACATTGGTTGTTTGTCCGTCTTGCTGGGTGTAGCTTTTCATTGACTCTATTGTGTTTCTTTGTATTTACTGTGTTATGCCCGTGGCCCCCTCCTTTTTGAGAATCGCAAGATCACTATTAAGTCAGGTCAGGAGACCCAGGAAATGAGAGAAAGATATGCAGAATCCACAAAGAGTTTGGAATGTGTCCTGGCCTCCGAAAGGCGGAACCACTGATAACGGCTATTGTCTCTTGGAGACGGAATTGTGATTCATCGAAGCCCCCAGGCAATGAACTGAGGGGGGGGGGGGGGGGGAGTTGGTGGAGGGATTGCATCATCCCAACCTGATTGACATCTGAGACCCCATGAATCAGGATAAAAGAGGGTCCGGGGAACAGCCCCTTCAGACGCACCAGAAGAAACGCTAGAACTCCTATAACAGCGTAATAGCGAAAGCCGGTGGAAAAGCCCACGTGCGTCCTTTTCCATTTGCCTCGGAATTGGTGGGTCTTGCCACGGAAGCACAGCTTTAGCTAACCACAAAGAGGAAATCAGCCCCCAACGACTCTCAAAGGATTGACATCATAAAAGGAATGGGCAAGTTAATCCTCCGTCTTTCTCTCCAAACAAAAAGCTGCAGCGTGAATGAACTTGAGTGACTTTTATATTTCCATCGAACAATACATTATCCCCTAGACAACGATAGAGCTATTTCTTATTGATTATTATTATACCCGGGCTTTTAGATTTAGTATTGATGACGTATATTATCTGTATATTTGCATTGATATTATTTTTGTGTATTTTTATCAATACTGTTAAAATAGTACCATCAGACTTCAACGGACCTCCCTATCTTTGCTGGTAAGTGCCCCAGTTACGGGGTACGTAACAACTGTAATTGCCGGCAAGAAAATGAATCTCAGGGCTGCATGTGGTGACGTATCTGCGGTAAGAAATTTACTTTGAACTTTCAATTAAACCTCAATTTTCAAAACTTTAAAATACAGATGCAACCTGCTTCATTTTTTTCCTCACATGTCAAGCCTATCAGTCCAGAAATCCATCTGGTGAACTTCTGTTGCAGTCCTCTATTGACAATATACCCATTCTCAGGTAGGTCAATCAAACTATAGACAATATTCCCCATGCAGTTTCACCAGGTCACTAGACATGCAGAAAAAGACAGCTCTGGTCTTGTACTCAAATATATTTGCAAGTGAAGCCAACATATTATTTGCCTTGCTAATTGCTTGCTGTATCTAATTGCCAAGCTCCCAAATCATCATCTTTGAACACCATGCTCTTCTGCAGCTGCCAATTACTCCAGCGCCTTCAGCATCGTCTCCTTTGAACCTGACAAAAAACTTCATCCATTCTGGTCACTCTGCTGAAAAACCTTGTCCGAGAACCCATGGTAAGTACTTACACTTCAGCTAGTGACGGCTTCTGTCTTTATCTTCTTTCTTTTGCTTTATAATAGTGCAAACATCACCCTCAGTCAAAGATCATTACTTCAATACTTTACTCTTTGCAGTAACTTACAATGTCTTTATATAGTTAAAAATTACTGCAATAGTGAAACGTAGGATACAGTATGTCTTCATTCATCTGAGCAGATGGAGCTTAGGAAAGCTGAAGCTTTCCATCATGTATGATAGAAACTGGAAGGTTACGTAGGAGGGATGGGTTAGATTGATCTTAAGGTTCTGTGTTGTTTATTTGGTTCTGTTGCCGTTTGCGCTATTTGTTTTACTTTTGCGAATGGGGCAGATGCTATTCTTTGAACGGTTTCCATGGTTTTCTTTGTTTCATGGCTGTCTGTGGGGAAGACGAATCTCAGGGTTGTACACTACATACATACCTTGATAACTAATGTGTTTTGAATCGTTGAAGACTGTCACACCCTTGTGGGATGAATGCTCTACAGGTCTATACAGGGAAAAGGCCACTATCCTCAAGACAAAGAATTTGCATCTATGGGATGTAGAAGCAACCACTGCAATCTAATCCTATTGCCAGCAGGTAATAGAATCGTCATCATGAAATAGATACAATAAAACTGTAGCACCCATTTGCACACTATGGAATTTGAAGCCATACACCGGGTGAGGTTAACCAACGTTAAGAGAAACTGAAAGAAAGCCCATCTCACCTCCCGCTGAGCCAGTTTCTGCTTATCTGCTTGCTTGACCTTTGGACTATTTGCTAGTAGATGTCTCAATTTAACATAACTCTTCCACAGCTTCTGGTACCTGAAAAGAAAATAAATTTCAATATTCAATTCAGCTAATCATAATCCTTCTGCTAAACATAAACAGACTGTAACTTGAGGGAGCACATGATAGTATGTTTCAAAAATTCATCATTTTGGATTGAGTCAGAGATATTAACCTTGAAAAGATTAGATTGGAGTGCCACGGTAGTGTAGCATTTAGCACGATGCTATTACAGCTTGGGGCCATTGGAGTTCGGAGTTCAATCCCAGCATCCTCTGTAAGAAAACCCGTCGCCATGGAATCCACAGGTTTCTCCAAGTACTCTGGTCTTCTCCCACAACCCAAAGATATACCAGGTAGGTTAACTGGGCATGGTAAACTGTCCCATGATTAGGTTAGGGTTAATTCAGGGATTGCTGGACAGTGTGGTGTATCTCTAAATGAATAAAAATTAAAAAAAGCAATGATGCCTTATGTGCTTACAGACAGAAAGCTGTTGCCCAGGTATCCAATACAACAGCCAAGGCTGATGTGTCCACTACATGCTGAAGGTGCAGTGCCTGATTGTTGGTAAACTCTGAAAGAATGGAAGTCTAAGACCAAACTTTAATTTGCTATCAGGCCATTTTAATATCCGAACTGCAAGCCCAACCTTTGTTCAGAGAAGTGAGGTGCTTTGAGCACTATATCCGAAGGACCCAATGAAGGCTGCCAGAGACACAAGAGACTACAGATGCTAGAAGATGGAGAACAAACAATCTGATGCTAGAACTTAGTGGTCAGGCAGCAATAGGACTACACCCAAAACATCAACAAATCCTTTCCTCCCACAGATGTCTCTCACCCCGCTGAGTTCTTCCGGCAGATGTTTGTTGCTATGGTAAATAACAGTTTTGCTGGCCAGGAACAAAGAAACTTGTCGATGTAGAAATGAGGTCTACATTGTCTAAGGGTCTGATAAGGACAGGCAAAGATTCCCAGAGTGAGATAAATTTTTGTACAGTCCCTGATGTCAGGAGAACTAAATTTCAGAAGATTATACAAGAGAAGAAATTTATGCCATATTCAGCAATCAAATTCCTTCAACAGTATTTCCGCAAATGGAAACAGCGAAACCAGAAGCTATATAAGATGGTTATATACTAATATTAGATTAGTATAAGATGGTTAACAAAAATCAAAAGAATGAATCATTTTCAGTCAGAACACTATCAGGTTATGGAACTCACCACCTCAGTAAACAGTACAGACAGATAATATGGCTGCTAGATCAACAGAGGAGGGAGATGAGATCACTCAATTAATACAATTTCCAGAATGGACAGCAAAAAAAAAACCAGTTAATAGAGCAACTGGTGATTGGAAATAAAATGCTGCAGTAAAGCCCACAGCATATGAAAGAAAAAGAATGGCCATTATCTTCTCTCCAAACCTGAGCACTTGGATAAATTCATAACTTACCAGGCAATAGATTGGGAGCTGGTAAGTGGGATAGGCATGAACAGCTCTTCCACTGGCCAACATGGAAGTGATGGGCTGAATGGTATGCACGTTCTAGGATTTCAGCTCAATGACAGGCTCCTACTGTACTCAAATCTCAAAATCTGTCAACGTCGGGCACTTAAAACGGAAACGAGACGTACAAATGAACTGGATGAACTCTGCAGGTCGGGCAGCATCCGTTGAAAGAAGCAGTCAACGTTTCGGATACAGACCCTTCATCCTTTTTTGTACGTCTTGATTTGACCACAGCATCTGCAGTGTACTTTGTGTTTACTTAAAACAGAAAATTGCTTCCTTAACACAACTAAAGCATTCCTCCAGCTTTACACGATAAAAACCTACTGACATTTGAGAATGCTCAGAATCATGATCTGAAATCATAAATGCAGTTACATACTTCAAATGAGTAGCTTCTTCTTAGCACAGGGCAGTCAGAGTGTTTTGTTCCAAGCCAGGCAAAATCAAATAAAAGTCAAACATCAAAGTTTGTTTCAGTTTGAACAGTTCCGTTCAGAATCTGTCTGTAGCTATTGCATCACTAAAGCAGGAATACTAAGAATTTATCGTTTCCTTGTATATTACCATAGGCAGTCCCTTGGGGCAGAGCAAAAATATTGTCTATTGGAGAAACTTTATGGATGAGATATCATCTGTGGAGGTAAATGGATTATCAACATTTTCAGTCATGACCTTATAATCCCTTTGCCTCCACAGATGCTGCCTGACCTGTTGAGTTCCTCCATTACATTTGTCTTTTTGCACCAGATCCCAGCATCTGCAGTCTCTAGTATCTTCCTTGACTGACTGTGGATGATTTGCATCCAGTCTTCTTCTACGTGTTCTAAGGTGTCTAAGGAGATCATCTTGGGACCTGCAGATTCTGCCACAGGTAGAGCAGGAGGTTACTACCCATTAACAACCAGGTTCTTGAACAAAAGGGGATAACCACACTCATCTATATAGACACTCCCGCAGCCAGTGATCTCACTTGTTATTTCATGCTCTTGTTAGTTATTGTTATTTATTTATATTTGCATTTGAACAGCTTGTTGTTTTCCAAGCTTTTGCTCTTTCATTGATCCTGTTTGCAGTTACTATTCTATAGATTTGCTTAGTAGGCCCACAGGAGAAAGAATCTCAGGGTTGTATGTGGTGAGATGTATGTACTCTGAGAATAAATATTACTTTGAACTTTTAAACTTCGAGGTGGCTGCCAAGGTAGCGGATATGTCTTCCACTGTTTTTAAAGTGTGTTCTCCCAACGAATGGGTTGAATGTCATCATGAATGCTTCTCCATTCTGAGCAGTCATTGGGCCAAGGACACCCAGTTATGAAGACGCTACAATTTTTTTCAAAGTCTTTGAGAACACACCCTTAACTTGCCTTTCTTGCTCTGCTCCTCTGGCAGTCTCTTGTGTCTGGTAGACCATGCTGGGTTTGCTACCTTGATCATCATCCTTCATACACTAAGTTTTATGCACCATTATTTCTTGCAGTTTTCAAAACTGCAATACCCTGAAGCTACAACCAGATTCATTCTTCCAAATTCCATACATACTCTTCACCTATAATTGTACCTTCAATCAACCTTCAGGCAACTTACAGAGAAGAATTCCAGGGAGGAATCTCACAATTTCCATAATAGCACAGCAGCTGCAACAAGATTACGTTCACAATAATGTAGCGCCACTAATGACCTACAAATGCAGTTTCACCTCCATATCTAGTTCAGCTCTAAAAGCAACCATTGAAAACAAAATCTACAGGGAATTTAATGCCAGACTTTTTTAGTAGGACACATTCAGTTATCAGTGGGGAGCACTTTGTGGATATATTAGTTTGACTTCTTTCTGGAAGTTGAAACTGCACGCAAGCTACAGTGTGTTCTGCTATATTTACATAGAACGCTGAACAAAAAAAATACACAGCGTTAGCATCAGTACGATTGGCAGCACCCAAATATTTGACTTGGAAGGCTATTTGTTCAAGTTCCAACCCAGGGACTGGAGTAAAAAATTAAACGCGGATACTCTACTGCAGTAACAAGGAGGCATGAACTTTCAGTACATGCCAGATGCTAAAGCAAAGCTTACATCTGTTTACTTAGGTGAACATCTCTGAGAAAGGCAAGAACTTCTCCCCAGCATCGTGATCAATAATTACCCCTCCATCAACATTACTAAATCAGGTAATCTGGTCATTGCTCTTTTTGGGGAAAACAGAATCTGCACAAAATGGCTGCTTTAGTTCGGCATAGCTGCAACTCAAAGCCCTGTGAGAGGATTTGGAAAACTTTAAAAGGAAGTGAAGTGCAAAATATTCCTTTTACTGCACAAAAGTGAACACAGGAGCAGGTCAGCACCTGGAGTGACTGGCTTCCCATTAGCAACATACACACACTAAGTGCTGGAGGAACTCAGCAGGTCGGGCAGCATCCGTAACAGTCAACGTTTCAGGCCAAGGTGCTGCATCAGCACTCGGAAAGAAGGGGGCAGAAGCCAGAATAAGGAAGGGGTTAGGGAAGGAGTAGATGACAGGAGATGATAGGTAAAACTGTTTATTATTAACTCATTTTGGGTTCACAGGTAAACCCAAAGCTCCTGTGTACCTCCAGTTGACACCATTTAACTCAACGAATTGAAAAACCACCATGTTCTCCAATTGAGTGCAAGACAGACCCATGTTTGGTAGTTTGGGTGTAAAGACATACTGGTTTAATTCAGGAATTTCCTTATTCTAAACTACCATAAATTCCGGACTATAAGCCGCTACTTTTTTCCCACCCTTTGAACACTGTGGCAACACTGCGGCCTATACTACGGTGCGGCTAATGCATGGTTTTTTTTCATGCCACCAAAAACATTTTGCCTCGTAACAGTAGACCAATAAAATTGATGAGTAGTTCACAGAGGTCCAATGAAATTGTACGATAAATCAAGTGCACTTTCACAATTAAATTATTGTAAATCAGTTATTTGTATTCACCCTCATCAACATGGAAAACACTCGAAGAAAAGCATATGATGCAGCTTTTAAGTTAAAGGCGATCAATCTGGCGGTTGAAGAAGGAAATCGAGCTGCTGCACATAATCTTGGCATAAATGAATCGATGGTGAGACGGTGGAGACGCCAGCGTGAAGAACTGAGTCAATGCAAAAAGACGACAAAAGCTTTCAGAGGTAATCATAGCAGATGGCCCGAACTTGAAAACTTTCTTGAAGACTGGGTTAACACACAGAGAGCAGGCGGCCGCGGTGTTTCCACCGTGCAGATCAGACTGAAGGCTAAAGCAATCGCCACCAAAATGAAAATCAAAGATTTTAGAGGTGGGCCATCGTGGTGTTTTAGATTTATGAGACGAAAAGGCCTGTCCGTCAGGGTACACACGACTCTGTGTCAGCAGCTCCCTCCCGACCACGAGGAATAACTTGCTAACTTCCACACATTCACTCAAACAAAGATAGCGGAGAATTCCATCGGGCCAGATGATATCATAAATACGGATGAAGTACCTTTGACGTTTGACCTGCCTCTCACTCGGACTGTTAATAAAAAAGGTGACTCATCCATCACACTGAAAACAAGTGGCCATGAGAGAACGCACTTTACTTGTGTTCTGAGCTGCACAGCATCCGGACTAAAGCTTCCACTGATGGTGATTTTTTAAGCGGCTGACAATGAAAGTTCAGTGAAAGCTGCCATCAAGAGTACAAACTCAATTCCAGCTGTGATTCCTGGGGGCACCACGAAGTACTTGCAGCCACTGGACATCAGCGTGAACCGGGCATTTAAAGTGGCGCTGCGCGTTGAGTGGGAGGCTTGGATGACGAGCGGCGAGAAATCCTTTACCAAAACAGGACGCATGCGAAGAGCATCTTTAACTCAAGTCTGCCAGTGGATCTTAAATGCGTGGAGCCGTGTCACAACATCCACCATCACCAGCGGGTTTCGAAAGGCTGGACTGCTGCGTGATGAAGAGGACCGCGTGCGCTCAAGTGAGAGCGACAACGAAGAGACTGAAGTGAGTGACGAGATCCTGAGGTTTTATTCAATTCGGACACTGAAGAAGAGGACTTTGATGGTTTTAGTGCGCAGGAGGAAGATGAAGAAGGCGATCAATAACTTTTCCTGGTAGGCTGCAGTACATATATTTTTTTTACCAGTCGTTAGGAGATATTGGAATGTTGTTTGTGCACTGTTCAGTAAAAAAGTATACGCAACATAATTTGTGTGTTACCGATACGTATGTATACTTAAAAGTAGCTGTGTTACAGACACTGTTCGAAAAAAAGCATTTGCAATATGTATTTGTTTATGTTACCATACGGATTTAATTAAAAGTTAAAAAATCCTCACGTGTAATATCTTTCTGTGTAAATATCTCATATTACAAAGTGGGACACCTGCGGCTTAAAATCCGGTGCGGCTTGTACAAGTACAAAATTGATTTTCTTTCTAAAATTAGAGCGTGCGGCTTTTAATCAGGTGCGCTCTGTAGTCCGGAATCTACGGTAACTGCTGGGCTGAAAAGCCTCTTTCTATATGGTATGACTCTAACTGAGACTGGAGGAAAACCAGCTGCAATCCCACTGCATCCAGGAACAAATATTTCCCCTTGTGGTCGTAGAAAAATTATGTGTTTCCTCATCCCAGAGTCTGTACCTCACTGCTACTTGGAACTGGTTGAGCAGAAAGTGTATGTGGTTGGGGAGGGTCAGGATCTAGAAAGTCTGCCACATTTCTTATCAAGGTGCAGAAAAACAGATTTCATTGATGTCAAAAGTTAATGGATAAGGAGATGAGGCAGAGATGACAGTGACAGACCGGAACATCTGACTTAACAATCACATATTGCAGGAGTAAATGCTTAAACCAATCCAATGGTAGCCAAATATGCAGCATGACATCAAGAATACAAAATCATGTCTACCTGCTGATGGAGACATCCCTGAATTTTTCATTGTAATGCAGAATCCTCTGCCCTTTTATTGACAGGCAGGCCCCTATATTCAACAATCCAATTCCATCAATATTTCTCAAAATAACTGAATAGCTAAATAGAAGGAGGCCCTTAGCTGAGTTAAACCCAGAAAGGAAACAGGCCCTTGGCTCAGACTAGTTTTCTCGAGTCAGTGAGTAAATCTGATGCACCTTCCTATATAACAGCCTGTCCAGACACAGGCATTCTGGGTAATCAGTTTAATTAAGTTAAGATCTTCTCACTTTGATTTAAACAATAGATAAGCTGAAGCTGCAGTACGGGCCACAACTGCTTCTATTCCTTATATTTTTTAGCGGCTAGAATTCAGAAGCATTTTTAGACTGTCAAAGAGCAATATTAATTGGTTTATTATTGTTTCGCCAATCGAGGTGCAGCGAAAATCTTCGAGGTGCGTGTCATCTATTCAGATAATTTTATCTCATCCGTACAAGGTAGTACGAAGGGGAAAGCAGTAACTGAATACAAAATAAAACATGAGTTTTAGAGAAAACGCAATGCAGGCCAACAGAAGGGTTGTATGGCCATGACGATGAAGTGACCAGAGCTCAACTTGTTGTACTAGAGGACCATTCAACAGTCTTATAACAGAAGGTGGAAGTCGTCCTTGAGCCTAGTGGTACATGCTTTCAGGCTTTTTGTTTCTTCTAGCCAATGCGAGGGGTGGCAGGAGAGAGAATGCCCTAGATAATAGGGGTCTTGGACTATGTCGGCTGCCCTACTGAGCCAGTGAGATGTAATGAATTTTAAAGCCTTATTTTAAATTTCTTGAGGGAATTACAAAACACATGCATTTTTTTTTAAAGGAGGTCTATTTTGATAAGCAACAATTAGTACATATAAAGATAGGGACAAATCTGACCAGTAAAGTGGAAAGTAATAAAAAGGCCATTTTGCACAATTAGTAATGACTGGTCTGTTCAAAGAGAAAATTAGAAATAATTAAAGTGAGTATTTCAGATGAAATCACAGCCAATGAGAACGTGAAATAAATTCATTCATTTAATTACAGGGCATGATAAATAAGAATTCTGTCAAAAGTAATGGTCTGTATTTTACAGCAGTAATGACACTGAAACTATTGGCATTGCCTCCATCAGTTCATGAAGCTGGCAGTAAATGAGATAGTGTAACATAGGAGTTCAGGGGTGGCATCAAATGACACAGTCTCTCCTCCATAAGACCATAAGATACAGAAGCAGAAGTAGGCCATTCAGCCCACTGAGCCTAGTCCACCATTTAATCATGACCTGATCCAATTCTTCCAGTCATCCCCACTCCCCTGCTTTCACCCCATACCCTTAGATGGTCTGGCTAATCAAGAACCCCAGGACCTGAGGAAAATCAGAATCAGGTTTAATATCACTGGCATATGCCATAAATTTTGTTGTTTTGCAGTAGTTGTGCAGTGCAGTCCATATTAATAAAAAACTATACATTGTGGCGACCCACTTTCTGCACAGGCGAACCCGCTCACAAATAGCCAGCGCACGAGGGGAGACTTTGGTAATGCATCTCTGACGTCATTTCCGCCCAGAGAGGGCGGGCGCTAGGGATTAAATCCCAGCGCCGTGAAGTTTGAATAAACTAGTCTCGAAACAACTTACCGACTGCGTGTCGTCTCTAGCTCCGTATGTGGTACATCGCTACATTGGTGACCCCGACGGTCCAAACGGGATTTGGACCAAAGATGACCGACTCTTTTTCTGTTCATGCAGCTTTGCTAAAACTGCCGACTTTCTGGATGCTGCAACCACGCATGTGGTTTAGCCAAGCAGAAGCCCAGTTCCAGATTCGGCAGATATCCTCTGATTCCACGCGTTACTACCACGTGGTGAGCGCCCTTGACCAGGAGACAGCCACCCAGCTTGCGGATTTCATACAGTCGCCCCCGGAAGAAGGCAAATATGAAGCTTTCAAAGCGCTGCTCATTGGGACCTTTGGCCTCTCACCGCGTGAGCGGGGTGCCCGCCTGCTTCACCTGGACGGTTTGGGAGGCAGACTGCCATCAGCATTGATGAACGAGATGCTGACACTGGCTGACGGACACAAGCCCTGCCTCATGTTCGAGCAAGCGTTCCTAGAGCAACTGCCTGGGCAGAAGTGCTGTGGAAAGCCAAGAGGGAGAGCGTGGTGTCCGTCGGTCAGATTACCAGGCCACACGCCCAACAGCAGACCAGACCAGGCCCGGCAGGGAGGGCGCACACAGCACAGAGGCAGGAGTGAGGAGGCCAGTGAACAGTGGTGTTTCTACCACCAGCGGTGGGGCACAGAAGCCTGCCATTGTCGCCCGCCCTGCAAGGGCCAGGGCCAGGGCCAGCTGCCACTAATGACTATGGCAGCTGGCTACCAGGACAGCCTCTTGTACGTCTGGGACAAACAGTCGGGATGCTGCTTCTTGGTCGACACCGGAGCGAAAATCGGCGTCTTGCCCCCGACGAAGTATGACACCCACAACAGGAAGCCAGGACTCACCCTGAGGGCCGCAAACGGCAGCACAATACGGACCTACGGCAACCACACAGTGCAGCTGCAGTTCGGCGCCAGCCGGTTCACGTGGGACTTCACACTGGCTGCCGTGGCCCAACCACTCCTGGGGTCTTCTTGTGAACTCACAGCCTGCTGGTTGACATGCAAGGGAAAAGACTGGTACATGCCGAGACATTCCAGACATTCTCCCTGGGTGAAGCCAAGTTGCCGGCCCCACACCTGGACTCCATCACGCTGTCGGACAACGAATTCACCAGAATCCTGGCGGACTTTCCATCGATTCTGGCACCGCAGTTCACGGCAGCCATGCCCAGACACGGGGTTCAGCACCACATCCCGACCACCACCCCTCCACACCCGCGCACAAAGGCTCCCCCCGGAAAAGCTCCGCCTCGCGAAGGAGGAGTTCAAGAGGATGGAGGAATTGGAAATCGTACGGAGGTCCGACAGCCCATGGGGCCTCCCCCCACACATGATGCCCAAAGTAGCTGGGGGTTGGAGACCTTGCGGCGGCTACCGTAGACTGAACGAGGCTACCACTCCAGACCGCTACCCCGTGCCGCACATACAGGACTTTGCAGCAAACCTGCACAGGGCAAGAATATTTTCCAAAGTAGACCTCGTCCGGGGATACCATCAAATCCCAGTGCACCCTGATGACATCCCCAAAACAGCACTTATCACCTCGTTCAGCCTGTTCGAGTTCCTCCGAATGCCGTTCGGCCTGAAGAATGCCGCACAGACGTTCCAGCGGCTAATGGATGCAGTGGGACGTGACCTGGATTTTGCGTTCATCTATTTGGATGACATCCTTATAGCCAGCAGTAGTCGCCAGGAGCATCTGTCCCACCTCCACCAGCTCTACTCCCGCCTGAGTGATTTCGGCCTCACGATCAACCCGGCCAAAGGCCAGTTCGGTCTTGATACCATCGACTTCCTGGGCCACAGGATTACCAAAGACGGGGCAACACCTCTGTCCACCAAGGTAGACGCGATCCGCCACTTTGCCCGGCCCAACAAGGTCAAAGGCCTGTAGGAGTTTGTTGGTATGGTGAACTTCTACCACCGGTTCCTCCCCTCAGCTGCCTGTATCGTGCGCCCTTTGTACACCCTGATGTCGGGTAAAGGCATGGACATTACTTGGGACGAGGAGACTGCGGCCGCTTTCGTTAAAACCAAGAAAGCCTTGGCTGATGCCGCGATGCTGGTGCACCCCAGAACAGACGTTCCAACCGCACTCACGGTGGACGCATCTGACACAGCAGTCGGTGGGGTGCTGGAGCAGCTCATCGAGGGGCGCTGGTGTTCTTCAGCAAACACCTACGACCACTCAAACTCAAGAACAGTGCTTTCAACTAGAGCTGTTAGCACTGTATCTGGCAATCTGGCATTTCAGGTCCACGTTCACGGACCACAAACCATTGACCTTCGCGTTCACAAAGGTGTCTGATCCCTGGTCGGCTCGCCAGCAGTGACATCTGTCCTACATCTCTGAGTACACGACGGACATCCAGAATGTCTTGGGAAAGGACAACGTCGTGGCGGACGCATTCTCCAGACCAGCTGTCCAGGCCCTGACCCTGGGGGTGGACTATGCAGCACTGGAGAAGGTGCAGCAGGCAGACGACGAGATGCCCAGCTACAGGACCACAGTCTCGGGTTTGCAGCTGCAGGACTTTCTCGTAGGCCCAGGTGAGAGGACCCTCCTGTGTGACGTGGCTACCGGCCAACCTCGCCCCATCGTCCCGGCAGCCTGGAGGCGGCGAGTTTTTGACTCCATACACGGTTTGGCACACCCATCTATCAGGACAACCGTCCGGCTGGTCTCCAGCAAGTTCGCATGGCACGGACTTCGCAAG
This sequence comes from Hypanus sabinus, assembly GCF_030144855.1. NCBI lineage: Eukaryota > Metazoa > Chordata > Chondrichthyes > Myliobatiformes > Dasyatidae > Hypanus > Hypanus sabinus. The sequence goes on along the minus strand of NC_082725.1, from coordinate 22,421,577 downwards.
CAGGTCAGTGAATGGGCCAGAACGTGTGCACAGTGCCAAACAGCCAAGGTGCAGTGGCACACTAAAGCCCCGCCGCAGCAGTTTGAACCCACCCACCGGAAGTTTGACCACATTCATGTGGATATTGTGGGCCCCCTACCAGTGTCCCAAGGAGTGCGGTACCTCCTAACGATGTTAGACCGGTTCACGAGGTGGCCAGAGATGGTCCCGCTCACCCACACATCTGCCGATTCCTACGCCTGAGTACTGATCGCAACCTGGGTAGCACGTTTCAGGGTACCGGCCCACATTACCTCTGACAGGGGCGCCCAGTTCACCTCCAGCCTGTGGTCGGCTGTGGCCAGCCTGTTGGGAACGCAGCTACACCACACAACTGCCTACCACCCACAGTCGAACGGACTGGTGGAACGCTTCCACCGTCACTTGAAGTCGGCTCTCATGGCCTGCCTGAGAGGACCTAACTGGGTGGACGAGCTTCCCTGGGTCCTGCTTGGAATTCGCACAGTGCCCAAAGAGGATCTGCACGCCTCGTCGGCCAAGTTGGTGTACGGCACACCCCTGGCCGTCCTGGGAGAGTTCATATCAGCCCCAAGGGGGCAAGAGGAAGAACCCTCAGCGAAAGGCTCGGCAACCTGGCTTCACAGCACAGACAGACCCCGACCCATGTACCCAAAGACCTGCAGAACTGTAAGTTTGTGTTTGTACGAAGGGGCGGACGCTGGGCACCGCTACAGCGGCCGTACGAGGGGTCATTCAGGGTGATCAACAACAACGGGTCCACGTACGTTCTGGACATTGGGGGGAAAGAGGAGGTTCTCACGGTGGACCGACTCAAACCAGCCCATGTGGACTTGGCGCAGCCGGTCGAGGTTCAGGCACCGCGGCGCAGAGGCAGACCTCCCAAACAGAGGCTGATCCAGACTGTGGAAATTGGGGGGGGGGGGGTTATGTGGCGACCCACTTTCTGCGCAGTTGAACCGGCTCACAAATAGCCAGCGCGCGGTGGCAGACTTTGGTAATGCACCTCTGATGTCATTTACACCCGGAGAGGGCGGGCGCTAGGGATTAAATGCCAGCGCCGCGAAGTTTGAATAAACTAGTCTCGAAATGACTTACTCTCGAAACGTGTCGTCTCTAGCTCTGTATGTGCTACATCGCTACAACATCAAAATAATAATATATATTTAAAGAAAATAAATAAGAACTGCAAAAGAGAGCAAAAAAAAAGTACAGAGACAAATTACATAGGTTCATTTGAACTGACAAAAATTTAATCCTACCAGGTACCTCATGTTTTATTATGTGATGTCAGTGGTCATTATGGTGGTCAACTCTTGCTTAGCAACATAGAGGGTCTTAAGTCTACATACAAGTTTTAAAAATGTATTTTGTTAATTCCCTAACATAAACATGCCAAAGAAAGATTTTAATTTAATAGAGCCTCTGATTGGTTTTTCACCTGGCACCTACCAGCCTTCTCCTTCCCACCCTCCCCCCAACTTCTTTATATAACCATGTAACCATAACCATATAACAATCACAGCACGGAAACAGGCCATCTCGACCCTCCTAGTCCGTGCCGAAATCTTAATCTCACCTAGTCCCACCTACCCGCACTCAGCCCATAACCCTCCACTCCTTTCCTGTCCATATACCTATCCAATTTTACCTTAAATGACACAACTGAACTGGCCTCTACTACTTCTACAGGAAGCTCATTCCATACAGCTATCACTCTCTGAGTAAAGAAATACCCCCTCGTGTTTCCCTTAAACTTCTGCCTCCTAACTCTCAAATCATGTCCTCTTGTTTGAATCTACCCTACTCTCAATGGAAACAGCCTATTCACGTCAACTCTATCTATCCCTCTCAAAATTTTAAATACCTCGATCAAATCCCCCCTCAACCTTCTACGCTCCAATGAATAGAGACCTAACTTGTTCAACCTTTCTCTGTAACTTAAGTGCTGAAACCCAGGTAACATCCTAGTAAATCGTCTCTGCACTCTCACTAATTTATTGATATCTTTCCTATAATTCGGTGAACAGAACTGTACACAATATTCCAAATTTGGCCTTACCAATGCCTTGTACAATTTTAACATTACATCCCAACTTGTGTACTCAATGCTTTGATTTATAAAGGCCAGCATTCCAAAAGCCTTCTTCACCATCCTATCTACATGAGACTCCACCTTCAGGGAACTATGCACTGTTATTCCTAGATCTCTCTGTTCCTCTGCATTCCTCAATGCCCTACCATTTACCCTGTATGTTCTATTTGGATTATTCCTGCCAAAATGTAGAACCTCACACTTTTCAGCATTAAACTCCATCTGCCAACGTTCAGCCCATTCTTCTAACCGGCATAAATCTCCCTGCAAGCTTTGAAAACCCACCTCATTATCCACAACACCTCCTACCTTAGTATCATCGGCATACTTACTAATCCAATTTACCACCCCATCATCCAGATCATTTACGTATATTACAAACAACATTGGGCCCAAAACAGATCCCTGAGGCACCCCGCTAGTCACCGGCCTCCATCCCGATAAACAATTATCCACCACTACTCTCTGGCATCTCCCATCTAGCCACTGTTGAATCCATTTTATTACTCCAGCATTAATACCTAACGACTGAACTAACTAACTAACTAACCTTCCATGTGGAACTTTGTCAAAGGCTTTGCTGAAGTCCATATAGACTACATCCACTGCCTTACCCTCGTCAACATTCCTCATAACTTCTTCAAAAAGTTCAATAAGGTTTGTCAAACATGACCTTCCACGCACAAATCCATGCTGGCTACTCCTAATCAGATCCTGTCTATCCAGATAAATACTAATACTATCTCTAAGAATACTTTCCATTAATTTACCCACCACTGATGTCAAACTGACAGGTCTATAATTGCTAGGCTTACTTCTAGAACCCTTTTTAAACAATGGAACCACATGAGCAATACGCCAATCCTCCGGCACAATCCCCGTTTCTAATGACATCTTAAAGATCTCCGTCAGAGCTCCTGCTATTTCTACACAAACTTCCCTCAAGGTCCTGGGGAATATCCTGTCAGGACCCAGAGATTTATCCACTTTTAAATTTCTTAAAAGCGCCAGTACTTCCACCTCTTTAATTGTCATAGGTTCCATAACTTCCCTACTTGTTTCCCACACCTTACACAATTCAATATCCTTCTCCTTAGTGAATACCGAAGAGAAGAAATTGTTCAAAATCTCTCCCATCTCCTTCGGCTCCACACATTGCTGACCACTTAGATTCTCTAAGGGGCCAATTTTATCCCTCACTATCCTCTTGCTCTTAACATAACTGTAGAAACCTTTCGGATTTACTTTCACCTTATTTGCCAAACCAACCTCGTATCCTCTTTTAGCTTTTCTAATCTCTTTCTTAAGATTCCTTTTACATTCTTTGTATTCCTCGAGCAATTCCTTTACTCCATGCTGCCTATTTCTATTGTAGACATCCCTCTTTTTCCAAACCAAATTTCTAATATCCCTTGAAAACCATGGTGCTTTCAAACCTTTAACCTTTCCTTTCAACCTAACAGGAACATAAAGATTCTGTACCCTCATAATTTCACCCTTAAATGACCTCCATTTCTCTATTACATTCTTCCCATAAAACAACTTGACCCAATCCACTCTCTCTAAATCTCTTTGCATCTCCTCAAAGTTAGCCTTTCTCCAATCAAAAATCTCAACTCTAGGTCCTGTCCTGTCCTTCTCCATAATTATATTGAAGCAAATGCTACTGTGATCACTGGACCCGAAGTGCTCCCCAACACATACATCTGTCAGCTGACCTATCGCATTCCCTAACAGGAGATCCAACACTGCCCCATCTCTAGTTGGTACTTCTATGTATTGTTGCAAAAAACTATCCTGCACACATTTCACAAACTCTAAACCATCCAGCCCTTTTACAGAATGAGCTTCCCAGTCTACGTGTGGAAAATTAAAATCTCCCACAATCACCACCTTGTGTTTACTACAAATATCTGCTTTCTCCTTACACATTTGCTCTTCCAACTCACGCTCCCCATTAGGTGGCCTATAATACACTCCTATCAGTGTTACTACACCTTTCCCATTCCTCAATTCCACCCAAATAGCCTCCCTAGAGGAGCTCTCTAATCTATCCTTCCAAAGCACCGCCATAAGATTTTCTCGGACAAACAATGCAACACCTCCTCCTCTGGCCCCTCCTACTCTATCACACCTGAAGCAACTAAATCCAGGAATATTTAGTTGCCAATCACACCCTTCCTGCAACCATGTTTCACTAATAGCTACATCATAATTCCAGGTATCAATCCACACATTAAGGTCATCCACCTTACAATGCTCTTAGCATTAAAATAGATACATTTAAGATACTCTCCACCTCCTCCTCTCTTTTCATCCCTAACAATGCATTCAAATTTATTATCCTTTTCTTTCTTCTCCCCTACATCTTCGGGCTGAGCGCATCCCTTTTCCATCACCTGCCTTTCCTCCCTCACACACTGTCTATTTACTTGCTCTACTGGTGAACTAACCTCCTCTCCCATAGTTACCTCAAATTGATTCCCGACCCCCGCCCCCATCTTACTAGTTTAAAGTCTGCCCTGCAGCCCTAGCAAACCTCCCCGCTAGGATATTGGTTCCCCCAGGATTCAAGTGTAACCCGTCCTTCTTGAACAGGTCACGCCTGCCCCAGAAGAAGTCCCAATGATCCAGAAACTTGAATCCCTGCCCCCTGCTCCAATCCCACAGCCACGCATTCATCCTCCACCTAATTCCATTCCTACTCTCACTGTCGCGTGGCACAGGCAGTAATCCCGAGATTACTACCTTTGCGGTCCTTCTTCTTAACTGCCTTCCTAACTCCCTATACTCTCATTTCAGGACCTCTTCCCCTTTCCTACCTATGTCATTGGTACCTACATGTACCACGACCTCTGGGTCCTCACCCTCCCACTTCAGGATATCTTGGACGCGATCAGAAACGTGCCGAACCCTGGCACCAGGGAGGCAAATTACCATCCGAGACTCCTGATCACCTTCACAGAACCGCCTGTCTGAACCCCTGACTATCGAGTCCCCTATTACTATGGTCCTCTTTCTTCTATCCCTACCCTTCTGAACTACAGGGCCGTCCTCTGTGCCGGAGGCCCGGCCACTGTCACTTCCACCAAGTAGGCTGTCCCCCCCCAACAGTACTCAAACATGAGTACTTATTGTCAAGGGGTACAGCCACCGGGGTACTCTCTAGTACCTGCCTCTTCCCCTTCCTGACCGTGACCCACCTATCTGCCTCCCGTGGCCCCGGAGTGACCACCTGCCTGTAACTCCTCTCTATCACCTCCTCACTCTCCCTGACCAGGCGAAGGTCATCAAGCTGCAGCTCCAGTTCCCTATCTCGGTCCCTCAGGAACTGCAGTTCGGTGCACCTGGCGCAGATGTGGACGTCCGGGAGGCTCGGAGACTCCAGGACCTCCCACATCTGACACCGAGAACAACAAGCTGCCCTCACACTCATACTTCCCGAATAACTGAAAATAACAAGAACTAAAAGATAAACCTACTGTGCCCTCTTCCGCCTAAGCCCCCCGAGCCCAAGCCCTACATTCTGCTCCCGGCGCACTCCGCTGCCCGCAAACGAAGCTGCACGCTTCTTAAGGCTGCGTTCTTTTTATATCTTCCCTCCTTCCCAGGCCTCCTTCACGCGTCTGCACAGTCCTGCCTCTCAGAACTCCGATCTGAGACATAATTGGACAATTTGAAAATGGTCACTGCCGCACTTCCTCTCAAAGCCTCGCTGTCCTCTTCCAAAAGAGGGCCCGTCCCCTCCCTCTTCAGTCCTGACGAAGGGTCTCGGCCCGAAATGTTGACTGTTCGTTTCCACGGAGGCTACCCGACCTGCTGAGTTCATCCAACGTGTTGTACGTGTTGCTTTGACCACAGCATCTGCAGTGTACTTTGTGTTTAATTTTTTCAGCCTACTGTGTATTTTCTAAACGTTACTTCCCCTATATAATGTTGAAAGAGAAAAATAAAAAAGGTTTTTTTTTTCTTTCTTCAATATGGCCAAATCCTCAGATCATCAGATTTGCCATGTGTTAGAGACCAAGAAACCACTTGAACAGCACCGATGAATGTTGGAAGTAGTGAAGACCTCCTCTGGACTACTTTGTTGATTCAAAGTCAGTGCTTTATACTCAGTGATTGCATATTCTGCATTATTATTCCCAAAGTTAAGTTAACTTGACACTTATAGGCTCATCAGGCCAGTGCTTATGCCGGTTTCCGTGGTGTCAAGCCACTGACGATACGAGCCACCTCCCCGGATAGGACGCCAGTCTATCGCGAGGTTAACCCTCAGCATTTTGCCGGTACCCATTTTCAGCAGGGTGGACTAGAGCAGTGTGTGGTTAAGTGCCTTGCTCAAGGACAAAACACACTGCCTCGGCTCGGGCTCGAACTCATGACCTTCAGACCTTCACTAGTCCAACACCTTAACCACGTGGCCACAAGCCACATTATTTCCAAAGAAGTCCTCGAATCATTAGTTATGCTAACTTGCATTGTGATATGTGGCAGCACTGGCAACTCTTAAGTTTAGGAATTTCAATGCGCATCGATATCTCAGTCTCAGTGCATGTTTGTAGACTTCTGCTGCCTATTCACCCCAAGGTTTGATATGTTGTGTGTTCAGAGAGGCTCTTCTGCACACCACTATTGTAGCAGGCAGTTATTTGAGTTACTGCCATCTTCCTGTCAGCTTGAACTAGTCTGGTCATTCTCCTCTGACCTCTCTCATTTTCACCCACAAACTCACTGGCTCGCTGGATGTTTTTTTTTGTTTTTCACACCATTCTTTGTAAATTATAGAGAATGCTATGTGTGAAAACCCCAGATCAGCAGTTCCTGAGATACTCAAACCACCCCATCTGACACCAACAATCACTCTAAAGTCAAAGTCACTTAGTTCACATTTTTCTCCATTCTGATATTGAGTCTGAAGAACTGAACCTCTTGACTGAATGCTTTTATGCACTGGGTTGCTGCTACATGATTGGCTGATTAGATATTTGCATTAACGAGTAGGTGTTCAGGTGTACAGTGGCATGCAAAAATGTTTAGGTACCCCTGGTCAAAATTTCTGTTACTGTGAATAGTTAAGTGAGTAGAAGATGAACTGATGCCCAAAAGTAATAAAGTTAAAGATGAAACATTCTTTTCAACATTTTAAGCAAGATTAGTGTACTATTTTTGTTTTGTACTATTTTAAAGTGAAAAAAAGGGAAGGAGCACTATGCAAAAGTTTGGCACCCCAAGAGATTTGAGCTCTCTGATAACTTTTACCAAGGTCTCAGACCTTAATTAGCTTGTTAGGGCTATGGCTTGTTCACAATCATCATTAGGAAATTTCAAAACTTTATAAATACCCTGACTCCTCAAACCTTGTCCCAACAATCAGCAGCCATGGGCTCCTCTAAGCAGCTGCCTAGCACTCTGAAAATTAAAATAAATGATGCCCACAAAACAGGAGAAGGCTATAAGAAGATAGCAAAGCATTTTCAGGTAGCCATTTCCTCAGTTCATAATGTAATTAAGAAATGGCAGTTAATAAGAACGGAGGAAGTCAAGATGAGGTCTGGAAGACCAAGAAAACTTTCCAAGAGAACTCCTTGTAGGATTGCTAGAAAGGCAAATCAAAACCCCCATTTGACTGCAAAAGACCTTCGGGAAGATTTGGCAGACTCTGGAGTGGTGGTACACTGTTCTACTGTGCAGCGACACCTGCACAAATATGACCTTCACGGAACAGTCACCAGAAGCAAACCTTTCCTGATTCCTCACCACAAAATTCACTGTCAGAAGTTTGCAAAGGAACATCTAAACAAGCCTGATGTATTCTGGAAACAAGTCCTGTGGACTGATGACGTTAAAATCGAATTTTTTTGGCTACAATGAGCAAAGGTATGTTTGGAGAAAAAAGCATGCAGAATTTCATGAAAAGATCACCGCTCTAACTGTTAAACATGGGGTGGATCGATCATGCTTTGGGCTTGTGTTGCAGCCTGTGGCATGGGGAACATTTCACTGGTAGAGGGAAGAATGAATTCAATACCAGCAAATTCTGGAAGCAAACATCACACCGTCAGTAAAAAAGCTGAAGATGGAAAGAGGATGGCTTCTATAACAGAACAACCCTAAACACACCTCAAAATCCACAATGGACTACCTCAAGAGGTGCAAGGTGAAGGTTTTGCCATGGCCCTCACAGACCCCCGACCTAAACATCATCAAAATTCTGTGGATAGACCTCAAAACAGCAGTGCATGCAAGTTGGCCCAGGAATCTCACAGAACTAGAAGCCTTTTGCAAGGAAGAATGGGTAAAAATCCCCCAAACAAGAATTGAAAGACTCAGCTGGCTACAGAAAGCGTTTACAAGCTGTGATACTTGCCAAAGGAAGTATTACTAAGTACTGACCATGCAGGGTGCCCAAACTTTTTGGGCCCTTTTCCTTTTTTGTTATTTTGAAACCGTAAAAGATGGAAATAAAAAAGTAATCTTGCTTAAAATATTAAAGAAATGTGTCATCTTTAACTTTATGCCATTTGGAAATCAGTTCATCTTTTACTCACTTAGCTATTCACAGTAACAGAAATTTGGACCAGGGGTGCCCAAACTTTTACAAAATAAAATGAGCACTGGGTATATATCTGCAGCAACTGTTTGATGAGGAATGAAATACATTGAGCATAAACTGGCTACACTGTCGGACCAACACTCTCAACAACTAGACAGGAAGCCAAAAGGTCTTACAATTCAAAGTTTGCGAGGGGCTTTGTACAAAGTACTTAGGCATTGTTGACAAGTGAACGTGTCAGAAACCAAGCCATCAGGATACACGGCAACTGCACAGATCAGCAAGGTTTTGATTATTAGCAGCAGGGAAATGGGTAACTGAGAAATTCGAGCTCAATTCACAATGACTAGTGGCAGCTTGTCAGGGAGCAAAGGGAGGGCAAAGAGGAGCAAGATCTCGATATGATCCACAGAATGCTACAGTGGACAGAAAGATGAGAACTAATTATACAAAAATATTCGTCACCCAGCCAAGTCTCATCAACTTTATGCCTGCGAGTTCCGGGCTCCTCAGAGCATTCCGCTGGTGGGATCGGAACTGGTTTATTATCATCACGTGTACTGAAGTACAGTGAAAAGCCTGCCTTGCCTACTCTTCATATAGATCAGATCATTACACAGTGCATCCAGGTAGTACAAGGTAAAATAACAATGCAGAATAAAGTGTAACAACCACAGAGAAAGTGCAGGTCATGAAAACAACAGAGTGCAAGATCATAAAAAGGTAGGTTGTGAGGTCAAGCATTCATTTTATCGAACAAGGGAACCATTTATTGCTCTTACAATAGAAGGCATCCACCTAGTGGCCACTTTAGGTACTGCTCAAATCTAATAAAGTGGCCACTGAATGTACTTTCATGGTCTTCTGCTGCTGTATATCTCTGCACACCATTGTTGTAACACAAGGTTAGATGAGTTAGTGCCACCTTGAACCAGTTTGGCCATTCTAAGCTAACTCCTCTCAATAACAAAGCGTTTCTGCCCACAGAACTGACACATTTATACAACGATGTGCAACAATCTCGTTGTGGCTTATCGAACAGAAGGACCTGGGAATGCAAGTGCATATTTCACTGACAGTAACATCACAGGTAGATAGTTCAAAGTAAATTTATTATCAAAGTACAAACGTGTCACTATAAACAAACCCCAAGCTTAATTTTACCGTGGGCGATCACAGTAAATGCAAGAAGTACAACAGAATCAATGAAAGACCACCCCCAACAGGACAGACAACAACCAATTTCCAAAGCAAAAACTCTGCAAATACAAAGAGATAAAGATAGAAATAAATAATAAATAATAATAATAATAATAATAAAATAAAAAATAAATATCAGGAACGTGAAGAAGAGTACTTGAAAGCAAATCCATGGGTTGTGGGAACAGTTCAGTGTTGAGGTGAGTGTAGTTATCCCCTGTGGTACAAAAGACTTAAGGTTGAGGGGTAATAACTATTCCTGAACCTGGCGGAGTGGGCTCTCAGGGTCTTGTATCTTCATCCTGAAAGCAGCAACGAGAAGACAGCATGGCACGGATGGTGGGGAGTCCTTGCTTATGGATGCTGCTTTCCTGCGACAGCGCTCTGAGTAAATGCTCAATGCTGAGGAAGCTTCACACGTGATAAACTGGGATGTAGCCACTACTTTTGTGGTAAGTACCAAGTGGTAAAGAAGGTATTTGGCATGCTGGCCTCATCAATTAAAGCCCAGAGTTTAGGAATTGAGAGCTCATGTTGCAGTTACATAAGACCTTGGTCAGGCTGCAGTTGAACTTCAAAAGGCTTTCCCTGTTTTAGGAAAGACGTTGCCGAAGTAGAAAGGGTGCAGAAAAGATTTACTAGGATGTTGCCTGGACTTGGTGGCCTGAGTGACAAAGGCTTGCAGACTGCTACTTTTTATTCCCCAGAACACAGGACATTGAGGGGTGACCTGATAGAGGCATTCAGGATAATGAAGGGCAGGAACAGGGTGAAAGCCCAGTATTTTTCCAAGGGAAGGGGCGCTAAAAATAAAAGGGTACAAGTTAAGATCAGAAGTGAGGGATTTAAAGGGGACATAAGGGGCAGCTTCCTCCACAAAGGGTGATGTGAATTTCAATGTACTACCAGAAATAGCGGTAGAGGTAGGCGCGTCAGCAACATTTAAAAGCCAGGACAAGGCTCGGAGTGGTTTAGAGGGCCAAATGCAGAAAGATGGGAGTAGGCAGTGGATATGGAAAACCAGGCTGACAGGCCTACCTCATCATGCTGCACGACTCCATGATCCTGTGCCACGAGGGAACCTTGCAATCCCTGCTTCCCACAATGCCCAGTATCATCTACTCATTCCCTACGTAAATATATTCAATGACTGAAGCAGAGAATTTCAAAGATTTACCATTGCTGGAGCAGTCTTGGGAGCCAATTTGAAGTAGCAGATCCGAGGCTGGGCGAGTTAAGGAGAGGCAGAACTGAGGTGACAGGGCCCAGACCCAAGAGTGATGAACAAGCTGATATTACCCAATTTAAGCACTGCGCTAGATTTGAAGGGTTGTGTATGGGCCAAATTGAGGCAGTGCGGCCCGGACAGAAGACCATATCACAGGAGAAGGGTCTAGGCCTTACAGCGAGGAATGAGCTGATGTTTGGCCGATTTAAGAAACGAACCAGACAGAAAAGGATCAGTGTCAGGGCCAGAGGCGAGTACAAGCTGGCGTTCAGTTCACTGTGTGGCAAGGATTACTCATCTCTGCACTGAACTGAGGCTGAGGCCTGCAACTAACAGGCTTGTAAGGAGATGAATCTCACTGCTGCATATAGTACACATACTTTGATAAAAAAATATACATTGAATTCAACTGTATAATTGCACAAAGGAAGTACACAGCAAAAACAGGTTCCAACAAATTTGTTCCTCCTGCTTTTCTTCCAACATTGCACATCCCCTCCCCTAACACACACACACACACACAACACAGGATTGCAATGAGAAAGACCTTTGAAGGTTTCCTTAAACTCTCTCACATTGGAATTCCAATCATTCACAACACAAATCATCACAATCCTCACCACATCTATCTCCAAGAAAAAGGTAAGGAGTGGAAGAGGTTGGGAGCTGTTTTTGTTTGCTAGCATTCATTCCACTCTTGAAATGTCAACAAATTGGGCTGCTTTCCGAACAGGCAACTGGAGACAATCCAGAAGTTGATGTAATGTTGAAACTTTATAAAGCATTGGTGAGGCCTCATCTGGAGTATTGAGAGCAGTTTTGGGCCTCTGATCTTAGAAAGGATGTGCTGAAACTGGAGAGGGTTCAAAGGAGGCTCATGAAAATGATTTCAGGATTGAATGGCTTGTCATATGAAGAGTGTGGTGATGGCTCTGGGCCTATATGCACTAGAATTCAGAAGAATGGGGGGGAACCTCATTGAAACCTATCGAATGGAGAAAGGCATTGACAGGGTGGATGTGGAGACGATGTTTCCCATGGCAGGAGAGTCTAAGACCAGAGGACACAGCCTCAGAATAGAGGGACATCTTTTTAGAACAGAGGTGAGGAGTTATTTCTTTAGCCAGAGAGTGGGGAATCTGTGGAATTCTTTGGGACAGGCAGTTGTGGAGGCCAAGTCTTTATGTATATTTAAGGCAGAGGTTGATAGATTATTGATTGGTCAGGGCATAAAAGAATACAGGGAAAAGACAGGAGATAGGGGCTAAGAGGAAAATTGGATCAGCCATGATGGGATGGTGGAGCAGAATCAATGAACCAAATGGCCTAATTCTGCTCCTGTAGCTTGTGGTCTTAAGTTAGGTACATTAGTAAATTTTAAGAGCCTGTTGAGTGACAGACACAATATAGCATCTCTGGATCACTCTTCCCTCATCTGGAGGAGCCTAACCAGCCAATCCACCGTGATACATCAAGAAGAAACACTGGGACTCTTGAATGTCTGTGATTCCAACTCCCAAAAATAATACAGCAGCCTGCTGCTCTTTTTATTCACCTCTCTCCCAACCCCAAACTTCAATTCAATCCCAATCCATCCTGTCAGACGGCTGGGAGCCAGGTCTGGCAATTATGGACAGTCCAAAAATATTTTGATCTTTCCTTCACCAGATATGATGCCTTGATGAATTCTCATATCTGATTTTCGAAGGAGATAGTGAATAAGACTTGGTCATTGAAGTCGCACCGGTTTTGCGCTCCAAGATTTATGCTTTAATAAACAAAACAAACTGAGAAAAATTAAATGAATAAAAATGAGAATACAGCCCATCTGCCTCACCCAGTGTCCGCTTCCCAATCCTCAAATCTTCTTGCTCAATAAAACACGATGCTATCACTTAAATATTATTTCTGCCATCCTTTCTCATATAAATCACTTTATTTGCAATGAACTGACTTAGCTGATTATTTTGTTTCCCTTTGCTGTTTGGATCACTTGCGCACATGCAAAAAGTCAATGAAGGACTTGTAATTGTCTATAAATTGTCTTTTTATTCTTTTCTGCAGGTCAAAGTGGTTGTTCTTCAGCGATTTGAAACGGAAATCTTATTGGTAGGTCAACGTTGTGAACTTCAATGCCTCAGAGAATGAATGTCACTCCATTTGATCCATCCTTGACTTTCCTACCTGCACAATTTCCTTCAGCCTTAAATACCTTGGTGGTCTTTGTGCTCTAATTCTGGATGTTTTCGGGTCCTAACCCCTGAAATTCTTTCCCAAAAGCTCTCAGATTCTCTTTTGGCCCTCTTTGAGACTTAGCTCTCTTTTAACAAACTGTTCAGACGCTTGATATCAATTTTTGTTTCAAAAAATTTTCTGTGAAATCTTTTAGGTGAACTTTCCAAGTAAATAAATGTGTTTTTTTTGCAATGTTAACTTTGTAACTTCCAAGCAAATGATCTACAAGTTCCAAAATATGAACTAGCTAATTACCAAGTTTTGACTTTTACGAAAGATGCTTAGTGTTCAATTAGCAGACTTGCAACCTCCCTTTTTGTTACTCTGAATTCACCTCTTAATTACATGATCAATTACTAAAAGGAAGATAATTAATACCTTAATACCTCATATTTTTGAATACAACTTGGTAGCTAAGTAACTGGGAACGAGATTACTTACATTGTAGAAAATAACAAATGGGAATGGACTGCAAAGATGAAGTCCAATTGCATGGTGAAGTGGATGGGTGGATTGGGAAATGAAGCAATGGGTATCAGATCGTACTATAAATTACTATCATGAATTCCAAACAAGTTTTAATTATCTAAAGATTAACACCGAATTCAATGACAATTGCTTAACATATAGATACTCTTTGGACTTTCTGAAACACTGCTGCCACCTCTGGGTGAAGTAACACAATTACCAAGTGGCATTTTTGAAAGTACGTTACATTTAACAGAAGCTTTATTTGTCTGTGTAAAGCCTGCCTAAACCTCACCATATCTGTGCATATCATAAACCGATTGTGAAGTCTTATTAAGAGATATTACAGGAAAGATTTATCAAACTGATTCACCACAAAGAAGCTTGTGATTCCCTGCTGGCAAACATAGTCAAAAATATATTAATCCTAACAACACATTCAGATTTATTTATCACATCTACATGTTAACATCCAGTGAAATGTGTTGTTTGCACTAACAGTAACCACACCTAAAGGATGTTCTGGGGACAGGGCACAAGCGTTGCCACACATTCCAGAGCCAATACAGCATGCCCACAATGCTCATATTAGAAATAAGTAATTTTTGCACCATTTGGTGTTTTATTCCTTTAAAACTAGGAATATATGTTGCTCAGTCTCCTAATGGCAATCCTTGTTCTGACCTGTCCTCACACAGAGTGTAGTAGGCACTTCATAGAGAACATCTATGCGAGAAACTGCTTTGATTGTAAAAGTATCTGAAGGAATACTACCCTACTTGGTACAATGATCCACGATGACTCTAAAAGGTCTGAGTGAAGGGAGCTCAAATAACTCCAAGAATTTTTTTTTTGCTTCACTCCAAACTAAGAAAGGCAGGTTTTATTTTGCTTTTGGAAATGAAATTGCTCAAAGGCATTAACATTGTTAAATCTTGCACACAATATTTTAGTTGTAAAAGAGTTAGAGGGGTTTAGTGAGGGCTTTCCAAAGCTGAGCACTGAGTCTGCTGCAGGTACACCCAACAATGCCAGAACAACTAAAACAGGACGAAATAGCCACTGGAAGAGATCCGAGATCATGGAGGGATATTGGGCTGGAGGAGATTATATTTGGAGCTCTACAGAGGCAAAGTCAAAAAAGGATTTGCAAATGCTAAGAATTGTAGAGTTGCTACCTGATCTGAAACTTCTGTATGTCAATAAGCAGAGTAGATGACTGAGACACTGCTCATGATGGAGCACCCAGAAGAGTAAGCCCACGTTAATGAAGGGGGCAAGTTGGAAGGTAAGCTTACACAAATGACGCTAAACAAAGTGTTAGGTACCCATAGGGTTCATTTTTTCTGTGGACTGTCACTTTAAAATGACGAGAGAATGAGATTAACTTTTAGACACTGTTTGAGGGGAGAGGGAGAGAGGGAGAGAGGGAGAGAGGGAGAGAGGGAGAGAGGGAGAGAGGGAGAGAGGGAGAGAGGGAGAGAGGGAGAGAGGGAGAGAGGGAGAGAGGGAGGGAGGGAGGGAGGGAGGGAGGGAGAGGGAGAGGGAGAGGGAGAGGGAGAGGGAGAGGGAGAGGGAGAGAGAGAGAGAGAGAGAGAGAGAGAGAGAGAGAGAGAGAGAAGACAGAGGGGGGAGGGTGAGAGAGGGAGAGAAAGAAAGGGAGAGAGAGGGAGGGAGGGAGAGGGGACAGAGAGAGGGGAGAGAGAGGGGGAGAGGAAGGGGAAAAGAGAGGGGAAGGAGGAGGGGGAGGGGGAGCGGGAGGGGGAGAGGGAGGGGGAGAGATGCTGATGAACTGCTTTCTTGAACCACTGCCATTCTCATGGTGAGGAGTTGTCATAGTGGTGTTGCACAGGGATTTCCAGGATTTAGGCCCTGTGATGATGAAGGGCCGTGATACAGTTCCAAATCAAGAAGTTGTGTGGGACTACACCTACAAAGGATGGTACTCCCATGCAGACAATGCCCTTGTCACAGACTCATGTGTGCCCGGGTGCCTAATACTCTTACACAGTACTAAACATTCTACCCTTCCTGAAATGCTGAACTTGGCACTTATTCAAATTGAAAGCCATTTCCCAATCCCCAGCCCACTTACCTACAGTAGATAATCAAGCTCCCTCTGTAATGTTTGATAACTTTCCTCACTAAGATACAACCTACTCTCGCGTCATCTGCAAAATTACTTACCTTGCACATTTTCATCTAAATCATTTATATAAAAGATCTTTTATATATAAAAGATCCTACCACTGATACCACTAGTCTCAGGCTTCCAGTTCAAGAAACATCCTTCCACAGTCACCCTTTGCTTCACACCATTGAGCCCATGGTGAGCTAGCTCTCCCAGGATTCCATGTGATCTGACCTTCCAGACAAGCCTACCATACAGGACCTTATCAATGGTCCTGCTAACGTACAGGATTGCACAGGTACAGGTATTGGAGTTGCTTCCACCGTTCTCTAGGCAAGCAACTGTGGCAACACGGAGAAAAAACTATTCTAAATGCAAGATGTGGCTTGAATTTGAAGCATACCCACTGACAGAGTGGTGATTTCATATTCAATGGCAGCCTTCAAAAAGGAAATCAGTAAGTTCTTGGAGAAAAGGAGTATCAGTGCTGGGATATGGTTTGACAGGCTGCTGATCAGAAGAGCTTGCACAGGTGTATTGAGAGCATCCTGAGCAGCTGCATCACTGCCTGGTTCGGAAACTGCACCATCTCGGATCGCAAGACCCGGTAGCGGATAGTGCGGTCAGCTGAGAAGATCATTGGGGTCTCTCTTCCCGCCATCATGGACATTTACACTACACGCTGCATCCACAAAGGAAACAGCATTATGAAGGACCCCACACCCCACTCATACATACTCTTCTCCCTCCTGCCATCTGGGAAAAGGCTCTGAATTGTTTGGGCTCTCACGACCAGACTATGTAACAGTTTCTTCCCCCAAGCCATCAGACTCCTCAATAACCAGAGTCTGGACTGACACCAACTTACTGTTCTCTACTGTGCCTATTGTCTTGTTTATTATTTATTCTAATGCCTGCACTGTTTTGTGCACTTTATGCAGTCCTGGATAGGTCTGTAGTCTAGTGCAGTTTTTTTCTGTGTTGTTTTCACATAGTTTGGTGTAATTTTTCTATTGTTTCAGGTAGCACCATGGTCCTGAAAAACGTTGTCTCGTTTTTACTGTGTACTGTACCAGCAGCTATGGCCAAAATGACAATAAAAAGTGACTTAACTTGATTTGAACAAGCTGAATAGTCATTCTTCACATTTCCAGGAGATAAAAATTCATCCTCGATTAGTTGCACAATATTGGAGAATCTTCTAAAAGTACAGACTGCCTGACTTTATGTCAGAACTGAATTTTTAGTTCATGTCATCCTCCCTAAGTGCTATTATTTCAGATTTTCAGGTCACACACCACATGCATTCTGTGTTTGTGCGAAGAGGACAACTTACTGTGGGTCCCCGGCGTAACTGAGCTGAGCAGGCCGAATCCCAAAATGCACTATGATTGGAAAAGTGATGACTTCAGGGTTAAACTGCTCCCGGTCCAACTGGTCAATGCGAACAGAGCTGGGTTTCTGTTAACAGAGCCAAGATTAAACAGGCATTTGGTAAATAACAAAAATTCATAAATGAAAACTTCACAAAATTATGTTGCTTATTAACCTTACAGCTGACATAAAATAACTTAGCACAGAAAATGACTCACTCAGGTCTAACAAGGAGCCATATCTGATGTTACTTTTCTTTGCAGTACGTGCTTTAGTACGTGATTCACCTGATTATTGAAGCACTAGGTCTGTGTAATCTATTATACGGTAATCCTCATTCTTCTCTACCTTCACTAGTGACTAAAAACTCTGTCTTGTTTAAACTCACACCATTAACAGTGCATGCTTTACCCCTTGAGTTACTCCATTTAAAAACTCACTCTGGTTTACAAATCCCTACATGTCTCATTAGTCATTTTGAGCCTTTTAACCCTCTAGGGTAACTGCAGTGCTGAAATCTGAGCCTTTTGCCTCAGCTACCAATGCCTCCTCTCCCTCCCTCAACCATTGTCTCTCAATCTTCTCAAGACACTCTTTAAACCCACTCTCAAACCAATCTTATGGTCATTTTCTTTAATACTTTCTTTTATGACTGAACATTAAATTTGATAACACTCCTGTACAGCACCTTAGTGCTACACAAGTGCAAATCGATGCTGTTGTACATCTCAAACCATAGCTCTCACTGTATTACATTACTGGACACATTAAGGAAAAACAATGGGAATATTTATAAATATACCCAATGAAACACAAGCAATCATTTCCTTATGTAGCTGGTGCACTTTATGGATGATCTCCACACTTCTAATGTACTTTGGCTAAAGAAGTTCTTCCCACCTTCTCTTCCAAATGGCCAGATTGAGCGTATTTTACCCTATCCTTGACTCCCAGATCCTATTTCCCTTATCGATTTTTTCAAAACATGATCTACTGAACTTTCCATATTGCAGAGAATATCAGACTGATTTCTGCAAACTTTTGTCATTGTGTAATCCCTGGGAGTTCAGGTGTTTCGCTCATTCCTGGGCAATTACGAGCTACTTAAGGGTCAGCATTCAGAACTGTATACAGTTCTCCGGATGTAACCGAAACATGCCTTTAAAAATGCAAAGCAAAATTTCCCCCACTTCATACATTAGACATGTGCTCAACCTAACCTTCTCAAAAGGAAATCTGGAGTGGTATTTTTGTTTGATGTGAGTAATGTCCAATTGATTATGGCGAGAATGAGCCAGTTTGAAGTCCTTTTAAGGACTAAAAATATGGAAATATTTTAATGAAAACAAACACATATAGCAGTTCTGCAAAAGAACACACATTTAATACAAAAAAGGGATCTAATGCTTTCCATGATGAATAAACTCCTCTTGGCCTTCCAGCCGGGTATACACTTTAATTATAACTGATGATGAAGATGGCAGAGTTTGTCATAAAAACGTAAGTTACAATCAATATCAATATGGGAAGAGTTTATTCAACACATTTAATACCTCAAAACTAAAACACCCTTCCAAATAAATTCTCGTTCTTAAACATAAATGACAATAGAATCTTCAAAAGAAAAACGATTACATAATTCATTTGCACCTATTCTGTAATTAATTGCAGGACACTCCACCCAGCATCCTTGATAGTTAAATACCTTTATGCTCAGCCAAAAACGGCAATATTGCCAGTAATGTTTGCATCCCATAACAAATAAATATTAAAAAAATCTGTACTGATACTGAGGTATTATATTAGACCTTCTCTCACACCCTCTTTGCCTGATTCTAGAAATGTAGTTATTACCTCCTTGTGTACTTGTCTAACTTTGCTTAAAGATCTATTTGTTTCAATAGTTCGGTGCAGTACAAGTCTCCCATTCAAGCCTCTTATTGACTGAGTTAGCTTCTGTTACACTTGCTGATCGGAACATGTGCCCCAAAGAAGATGTACCTCAAAAGAGCTCTGGTCCTTGAAAAATGAATAATATTTTCCGAGAGCCACCGTCATTACTTACTTATTGAGCTACAATGTGGAATTGGCCCTCTGGCCCCTCGAACTACACCGCCCAGCAATTCCCCAATTTACAATGACCAAGAAGCCTACCAACCGGCACGCCTCTGGACTGTGGGAGGAAACCCACAGAAGGACGAAACCCACGTGGTCACACGGAGAACGTACAAACTCTTTACAGGCAGCGGTGGGAATTGAACCCCGGTCACTGTACTGTCAAGGTTTGTGCTAACCACCGCACTACCATGCCAGCTTCAAATATTCATTTTATTTACAACATCAAGCAACTGAGCTATAAAATTGACAGAAGCTATTTCTTTTGGTTGGAAAGTCTAAAATATGAGGTTATTGTACAGAAACTTGCTGCAGGAGTTTCAAAAGAAATTTCCATGCAGAGGATGGTCGAAATTTAGAACTTTCTTCCACAAATGTTAATAGATGCTGCTCCAGTTGCTAACTGTCAATGAGATGGATAGATCTTATACATCAATTCGGGATATGAAGAAGACATGAATACACAGATCAAAAATCTGCCTTTACCTCATTTAAATATGAAATAAGTTCTCTCTGTGATCTATTCCTTTTGTTGTGCTGATGGTAACAAGTTCAATTCTGTAAGAAAGCTTGAAGGTTTCCTTTCCGGGTGGGGCCTGGTCAGAAATTACTACAACTGAAGCAGAAGCCAGTAGCCATGCCACAATTACAGCATCTTATTCAAGGTGGGGCTTAGCTGCATCGAAGGAGATGCCACAACAAAATCAACACCATAGGACACATTTCACAGCACACGTCAATTCACATCACCCGGCTGTGCATCAAGGGAGAAGCAACACTTTCCAAAGACAAACTCAATTGACAGCATCCGTGGACGTCAGCATGCTTCACACCATTCTGCCCTCTTAACATCAGCTGTAGCTTGATGGGTGGCACGCTCACTTCTCAATCAAAAATTTGTGGATTTTACAGCCACAGCAGTGCACAAAACTATTTTCGGCTGACACTCCAGTGCACTTCACTGAAGCCATTTCTAACTACCGCACCCTGAAGATGCAAAGATGACGAGAGAAAAAAAAAAATCCCACATCTGCCATTTGAAAGAAGATGGGTGTTATCCCAGATCTTATAACCAAAATTAAATCTTCAAACAACATCACTGATGCTGACTTTGAGAAATTTTTGCTTCAAATCGACTCAGCTCTGAATGCTATCCCCTCGCTATCGACGGCCTGAACTCAGAATCACAATCAGAGTTATTATCACTGACTATGTCATTAAACTTGTTGCTCTGAGGCAGCAGTACAGTGAGAAGAATTCCAGGGTGGAGCAGGTCCTTAGTACTAGATGCCGCCTTTCTGAGACAATGCCTTTTGAAGATGTCCTTGATGCTAGGAGGCTATTGCTCATGTTGGAACTAGGTGAGTTTACAACCGCTTGCAGCGTTTCCCAATCCTGAATAGAGCTCTGGAACTCTCTCCCCTAAACATTTCCACTGTCCGACTCTTTTCTCACCTTGAAGTTGCTCTTTGTCCCAATTCACGATAAACTGTCCTAATACTTCTGAATATAGCTCAGCATCATTTTTTGGCAATAATCAAGATGTATTTTGAATGATTTTATACAATAAATACACTTTTAGCAAGGGAAACCACTAACAGGCTCAGGAGCAATTATTACACTTCAAACACCAGGCTCCTGAATCAGTCTGGATAACTTCACTCATTTCAACAGCGAACTGATTCCACAACCTATGGACTCACTTTCAACGACTCTACAACTTAATTTCCCAGCATTATCTATTTGCGTGCTTATTATTATAACTTCTTTTGTATTTTCAGTTTGCCTTTTGCCCATTGGCCGTCAGTGTTTGTAGTTTTTCCCTGATTCTATTGTGTTTCTTTGTATCTACCGTGAATGCCTGCAGGAAATGTTTGAACTTTGTAAATGGCTGTTTTACGTTGCTAAAAACCTACGTGGCTGTCGAAAACGTAAATGTAGTTATCACAACTGTGGCGCACAGAACTGTCAGCACATTTCCACTCCCATCTTAACACGTACCATGCCAGGATATGTGACGATCATGCCCTTGCACTCCTCGGCGTACTTCTGCCACTCCAGCTCCTCCCACTGCAGCATATTGGCGATCTCCTCCTCAGGAACGAGGGGCTTGTTGCTACGCAGCAGATAAAGCAACACCTGGTGCATCGACAGCACCTCCTTCCCACTGTCTGAAGACCAGAAAACAGAACACAAACGCCTGAGCAGCATAAAGTAGCCATGACGGGAGTCACCGTACATTAAACTCGTGACCATGAAAAGTCATCCTCTTAGTGCTCAATAAGCATAGTCGATCTTTCAACCCAGATCCACTTTTCTGCATTAACCCTGGATTTCCTTATATCCAAATATCCACGGATTTCTCAGTTCTCTAAGCAATTGACCTTGTCCAGCCATAGACACACAGCACGAAAACACCTGAAATAATCTATTCAGAGCTAAACACCCTTCTTAGGTCGGCCCATTTGCCTGTGTTTGATCAATATTCCTATAAACATTTCCTTTCAATGTAGCCTTCTTTTCTTCTAAATGTTGTTCTTATTCCTGCCTCAAATACTTCCTCTGACCATTCATTAACTTACCAGTCCCTGGATGAAAAGGTTGCCTCTCACGTTCCTACTGATTGTTCTGTGTCTCACCTTAAAGCCAATGCTCTCTAGCTCTTGATTCCCCAGCCGAAGGTAAAAGACTGCGTGTATTCACCCTTTCAATGCTCCTGTGATTTTATACAACACTATGAAATCATCCCTCAGTCTCCAGTACTCTCAACTATGGAGTTCCAAAGATTTGCAACACTTAAGGGAGAAATTTCATCCTATCTGCCGGTACAGAAGCTGCACTGCAGCAGATAGGAAGGCTTTACAACAAGTAGGCCAAAATGCCCAAAGCATCACTGGCACCAGCCTACCCACCATCAAGGACATATATATAGAAAGGTGCCCGTAAAGGGCCAGGAGCATCATGAAGGATCCCACCCCCCTGCTGATGGACTGTTGTCCCACACCCATCAGGGAGGAGGCTACGTAGCATCCACACCAGGACCAGCAGACTCAAAAACAGTTACTTTCCTCAGGCAGTAAAGTTGACCAATGCCTCCACCCACTGATCCATTCCTCCACAACCCCACCAGCCCTACTTTATCAATTCCTGTCAGTCACCTTATATACAGACATTCCCTGCCCAGCATCAATTCATGGAGTTGTTGAATACACCTTCTGGTGCTGCTTGGACACATCTTCAGTGATGAATCCCGGATCAGGTCTTTAAACATCAGACACCTTCACCCGGGCAACCCAACTGGGGGTGATCAGCCCCCGACTTGTGTCCAAGTGGTGCACTAATCCACGGACTCCCCCCCCCCCCCCCCCCTCCGAATCCACAGCCACCACCAGGCCTTTTCAGCAGCCTCCAGAATGTTCTTGGTGGCTCTCCTGCACTACAGTCCTTTTACTCTAAGGAGTTTAAGAGTCCGCTGTAGCGAATGGCCAACAAAGCCCTAGCATCCAACTTCGACTGGCTCACAGCAAGCTCTCCAGCCATTGCTCCAGCATTCTGCAACAAGATCTGTGTATTGAGCCCTCTTGCACTCGTTGGCCTCAATCAATCTATGCATATAAGCTATTTTATGTACTTATTATTTATTGCCTTCTTTATCATATCATTTTTTTTG
This sequence comes from Hypanus sabinus, assembly GCF_030144855.1. Classification (NCBI taxonomy): domain Eukaryota; kingdom Metazoa; phylum Chordata; class Chondrichthyes; order Myliobatiformes; family Dasyatidae; genus Hypanus; species Hypanus sabinus. The sequence continues at coordinate 22,398,487 of NC_082725.1, read as the reverse complement.
TGCTTCAAAATTCAAAGTAAATTTGTCATTGAAGTACATGTAAGTTACCATAAACAACCCTGAGATTTGTTTTCTTGTGACACACTCAGTAAATTCAAGAAACATAGTCGAATCAATGGAAGACTGCACCCAACGGGTCAGACAAATAACCAACGTGCAAAAGACAGCAAACTGTGCAAATACAAAAAAAAAGAACTAATAATAATAATAATAAATAAACAAGCAATATATATAGAGAACATGAGATGAGGAGTCCTTGAAAGTGAGCCATTAGGATATGGGAACAGTTCAGTGCTGGGGTGAGTGAAGATGAGTGAGGTTATCCTCACTGGTTGAAGAGTCTGATGGTTGAATGGTAATAACTGCTCCTGAACCTGGTGATGCGAGTGCTGAGGCTCCGGTACCTTCTTCCTGATGGCATCACAGAACATGGCCTGAGTCATGGGGATCTTTGATGATGGATACTGCTTTCCTGCGACAGCATTTCGTGCAGATATACTCAGTGGTGGGGAGGACTTTACCTGTGATAGTCTGGGTCAAATTCACTACCTCCTGTAGAATTTTCCATTCAAGGGCATTAGTGTTTTCATATCAGGCGGTGAAGCAGTCAATACACTCTCCACCACAGATCTACAGATGCTTGTCAACGTTTAAGATGTTGTGTCGAATCTACACAAACTTCTCAGGTAATAAAGGTGCTACTGTGCTTTCTTTGACAGTGATGTGCTGGGCCCTGGACAGAACCTCTGAAATGATAACCCTGAGGAATTTATCAGATCTCCGCCTCTGATCCCCAGATGAGGACTGGCTTTAGATCTACAACTCCCTCCTTCTGGAGACAATAATCAGCTCCATGGTCTTGCTGACATTGCATGAGAGGTTGCTGTGAAAAGGCAGGGTGTCGAGTGGATGGGAGTTATTGTCCAAGATGGCATGCAACTTGGACAGCATCGTGTCTGAGGCTGAAGCAGTGGCCTGTTCCGGGCTTCGTGTCTGGGGCAGAGGCTGTGGCCTACTCCAGGCTTCGGGTCTGAGGCTGAGGCCTGCTCCAGGCTTCGGGTCTGAGGCTGAGGCCTGCTCCAGGCTTCGGGTCTGAGGCTGAGGCCTGCTCCAGGCTTCGGGTCTGAGGCTGAGGCCTGCTCCAGGCTTCGGGTCTGAGGCTGAGGCCTACTCCAGGCGTCGGGTCTGAGGCTGCGGCCTGCTCCAGGCGTCGGGTCTGAGGCTGAGGCCTACTCCAGGCGTCGGGTCTAAGGCTGAGGCTGTGGCCCACTGTGGGCTTCATGTCTGAGGACTCAGTTTTATTCTAAATGCTACTTGCTAACTTTCAATGTTCACACGATTTATTTTGCTTTTCTCTCTCTGCACATTGGATGCTTGTCTGCTATTTTTTTAATGGTTCTTGTGCGTTTCTTTTTTAGTGGCTGCCTGTAGTAGATCTCAAGGTTGTATAATATATACACACTTTGAAAGTTTGGCTGAGTTCAGGGTTCAAACACTACCATAAAATTTTAAAGTTAATACCAGAGTCCTAATGTATGAGAAAACCCATCCTAATATACAAATGTGGTATATAGATAATAAATAAGTATTGATTCATAAATAGGTCATTCTGGTTTGAGGTTTTGACTATGAATGTTATCTTTTTGCATCACATCAAGCAAACTGCACAGCGTATTTCTTGTTAAAATCACACTCAAGTAATTTGACCAGTAACATCATCATTACTCACCAGGTATTGATCTAACAAAACGGGGGAAGAAATGAAATCTTGGACAGGATGCAGCTCCATTCTCAAATACTGGACCTAGAAAAGAGCAAGATTTAGAAACATACATGCAGATACACACACTTGCACAGGCCATGGGAATACAAATGGTCACTAGTAAATCCAATAGAAAATTCAGCAGAAACTTCTTTCTCCAGATTGGTTGGAATGTAGAACATATGATCATAATGAATCTGGACATGGCCAGGATAGCACATTTTACAGAGTCAAAAATACATGAGGGAGAATGGAAAAGTAAGATCAAATTTATAACTATTAGATATTTTGGACCAGACAACTTGCAATGCGACTATGGATAGGGAATCATGAGAGAGAAGACTACTTAAATGAGTGAAATGTCTATGACTATTTCGTTCAGTGAACACAGGATATATTCAAACCTTATTCTGTCCTTACATCCCTTCCCACCCATTTCCCTCCTGGCACTTACCCTTGTAAGAGGAACAAGTGCTACACCTGCCCTTACACTTCCCCCCTCACCACCATTCAGGGCCCCAGACAGTCCTTCCAGGTGAGACGACACTTCACCTGTGAGTCAGCTGGTGTGGTATACTGCGTCCAGTGTTCCTGGTGTGGCCTTTTATATATCGGTGAGACCCGACGCAGACTGGGAGACCGTCTTGCTGAACACCTACACTCTGTCTGCCAGAAAAAGCAGGATCTCCCAGTGGCCACACATTTTAATTCCACGTCCCATTCCCATTCTGATATGTCTATCCATGGCCTCCTCTATTGTCAAAACGAATCCAAACTCAGGTTGGAGGAACAACACCTTATATACCGGCTGGGTAGCCTCCAACCTGATGGTATGAACATTGACTTCTTTAACTTCCGTTAATGCCCCTCCTCCCCTTCTTACCCCATTCCTGACATAATTAGTTGTTTGCCTGTTCTCCATCTCCCTCTGGTGCTCCCCCCCCCCCCACCCACTTTCTTTCTCCTGAAGCCTCCCGTCCCATGATCCTTTCCCTTCTCCAGCTCTGTATCACTTTCGCCAATCACCTTTCCAGCTCTTAGCCTCATCCCACCCCCTCCGGTCTTCTCCTACTTTCAAATCCCTTGGTATCTTTCCTTTCAGTTAGTCCTGACGAAGGGTCTCGGCCCAAAACATCAACAGCGCTTCTCCCTATAGATGCTGCCTGGCCTGCTGCGTTCCACCAGCATTTTGTGTGTGTTGCTTGAATTTCCAGCATCTGCAGATTTCATCATGCCTGTCCTTACTTATCAATTTCCATTATCATTACTGATCTTCACATTCTTTCGTGGAATTTCCCTTAAGTAAATTTGGAATTCTGTAATTACACTGTCATTCCATTAGACGCAGATCAAGAAGGATGTTAACTCTGAAGGCATAAAGGAAAAGAGTGCCAGTGTTTAAATTTAGTATGAAGAATCAACAAATCATACACAAATGAGCTTTCCAAACAGATTTACAGCTCCCATCAAGCAATTATGGTGTACCTTCAGTACAAAGGAATGGGCTTTACAATGCATTCAGAAATAACTCCTGATGTGATATGTGATTGGAAAACCGAGACCCGGCAACCGATTGAGAGGAGCGCTGAGAAAATCATCAGGGTTTCTCTCTCGCCAACCACCCCAGCCCAGGATATACAGCAGAAATGCTGAGTTCGCAGATCCCTCAGCATTGTCCGGAACCTCTCCCAAGCATACCACGATCTCTTTGATCACCCACTGTCAGGCAGGAGGTAGCACAGTCTAAGAACAAGGACTGCTGGGCTGGGTTCCTCACCCAGGTTGAAAGAGTTCTGTACACTCTGTTACCACCCAGTACCCATTATTTATGACAGCACCCGTAACATTATACTACTGTATACTTAACTATGTCATATATAGCTTCATAATAGAAGGATGTTCTTTTACAACAGAGATGGAGAGGAATTTCTTAAGCCAAATGGTGTTGAATCTGTGGAAGTAATTGCTGCAGACGGCTGTGAAGCCAAATCATTGGGTATTTTTTAAAGCAAAGGTTGATAGGTTCTTGGTTAGCAAGGGTGTCAAACATTATGGCGAGTAAGTAGGAGAACGGGGTTGAAAAGGATAATAAATCAGCCATGATGGAATGGTGGAGCAGACTCGATGGGCTGAATGGCCTAATTCTGCTCTTATGTTTTATGGTCATATACACTTTATGTCAACCTGTATTTCTACAGTATTTTTTAGTATCAGTTAATATTATTTTATGCACAGTATGTAATGTAAGTACTATGTTATTTATGCACTTTGTTCCCAGAGGAACATTGTTTCATTTAGCTGTATACATGTGTATGGATGAATGACTATGAACTTGAATTTGAAGCTTGGTTCAGATCCAACTCTGGCACTGTTTTTTTAAATAGGATTGCAAAACTTTTGCCAAAGGAGATTATTTAATTTTCACTAAGTTTATTTTTAATTACAGTTATGTTTCAAAATATAAAATATTTTGTTCTAAAATATCCAATATCCATGATTTTTTTCATCTATTTCTTTATGAAGTCCCTGAAATGTACTCGTGCTTTCTGTATCAACCACGCATTAATCACTCTCTAGGAAAACTGACTTTATTTGATATACTACATTTACTAGTGACTGTTCTTATTTTTATGGCCTTTGGTTGCAGACTCAGCCACTAGTGAAAACAGCAATTCTTCTCTGCTGATGAGAGGGCAATAAAATACCTGCTTCAGTCATGGGCCTGCAACTGTCTGAGATCTATCACAGATCCCCTGGATATATCATTCTCTGCGCAGTGAGGAAAGCACAGAAGTAAATTTGTCTTCGGGAGCAGAGGAAAGATGGCCAGCAGTTGAGGCAAACCAAGGACTGATGAGGTGATAAGCTGATCCTTTGGGATGTCACAAGGAGCTGGAATTGTTGCAGGTTTTGGCATACTTGTGACAGGGAGAATACTGATTAGAGGGGGGAGGAAAGAGGAATAATGTGCTCTGAACTCCCCTGCCCCAAGAAGATATATTAAAACACTTAAAAGGGGGCTTATCTGGACCAGATTGCCAGCATAAGAACTAGCACCTGATCCAGGTGGCTACTTTATGTAAAACTGTTGAACAACACACACCCTGTTCAATAACTAATGCGGGATCACCACACTGAAAGGTGATTTTTGACTGGAACTGCCAAACAGAGCAAAGCAGTTTGACCCAATACAACTGCAAGAGAGATTTTGGAACCCTTTGCATTAATTTTCCGCATTAATTACTCATAAAATGTGGTCTGATATTCAGCTGACTCACAATAATAGACAATCACAATGTCTAAACTAATAACACACAAAAAAATTTGACTTATTCTCGTCTATACTGAGCATGCCATTTAAACAATCACAGTATGGTTTCAAAAAATTATGTGTAACTCTGGGGTAATAATGCCTTCTACCAAAGATGCCTGGAGTCAGGTTACCTAATCAATGAGATTAGATTGGAGATGTGGGTTGTAGAGGTGTACTGGCCTATAAAAAAGACAGACAAAGTCAGGTTACTGACAGAGCCTGCTCTTCTCAAGAAAGATCTGTTTATGTGCACCATGCCTCGATCAAAACAATTTTCAGAATTGTGGAGATGCATGAAGCTGGAAAAGGCTACAAAAGCATTTCTAAAAGCCTGAGTGTTCATCAGTCCCAGCAAGAGAAATTGTCTACAAATGGAGGAAATTCAGTACCGTTGCTACTCTCCCTAGGAGTGAGCATCTTGCAACAATTGCACCAAGAGCACAATGTGCAATGCTGGAGGAGATGAAAAAGAACCTAAGGGTAGCAGCAAAAGACTCTAGAACTTGCTAAAGTCTCTGTCCACGTGGCCAATTTATAAGAAAAAAATCTGAACAAGAATAGCGTTCATGGAAGGACACCACAGAAGAAACCACTGCTCTCTAAAAAAATACTACTGCCAAGTTTCAAGTTTTCAAAGGACCACCTGGATGCTCCACAACGTTCTGTGGACAGGTGAGACTGAAGTTGATCGTTCTGACAGAATGGCATATCTCTATGTTTGGAGGGAAAAGGACACTGCACAGCAACCCCAAAACCTCATCCTAACTGTGAAGCATGGTGGAAGGAGAATCATGGTTTGGGGCTGGTTTGCAGCCTCAGGGCCTGGACAACTTGCATTCATTGAGAGAACAACAAATTCAAAATTGTATCAAGATATTTTACGGGAGAATGGTTAAGGCAGCTGTCCATCGCCTAAAGCTTAATAGAAGTTGGATGATGCAATAAGACAATGATCCAAAATGCAAGAGTATATCAACAACAAAATAGTTTGAAAAGAAGAAAATCTGTGTTTTGGAATGGCCAAGTCACAGTACAGACCTTAGCCCAAATAAGATGCTGCCGCATGACCCAAAGAGGGCTGTTCATGTATCCCTGAAATATTGATGAACTGAAAGAGTTTTGAATGGAGGAATGGTCTAAAATTCCACCTCAAGTCTGATCAGCAGATACAGGCAATGTTTGGTGGAGGTTGTTGCTGCTAAAGGAGGTTCTACCAGTTTTTAAATACAAGGGTTCACGTACTTTTTTCAGCCTGGACTGTGAATGATTAAACAATGAGTTCAATAAAGACATGGAAAGTACAATTATTTATGTGTTATTTGTTTAGGCAGATTGTGTTTGTCTATAATTGTGATTTAGATGAACATCAGACCACATTTGAAGAATAATTAATGCAGCAAACCAGGTAATTACAAAAGGTTCACAGACTTTTTCTTGCAACTGTCCCAGGCCATTTAAAGTTGGCTGTTTTCCGATGCAGAAGAAAGTGCTGTAAGACTGATGTTTTTTTTCACCCAGAATTTCTACAAAATCCAATTGAACCCTTTTATACTTAAGGCTTCTTTTCAGTAACTACACCCTCCCATCCATAACTTTCTCATTTCCACACAAATGAAATCCAACCTGACTCCTCTTCTTAATAGGTGTAGCTTCACATTTCTGCCCAATATTAAAAGTCTACACAACAGAAGAGAACCTCTGCCATCCTAACCATATCACATCCAAGGAAAAGGTAAGATTCAGTCAATGACACACAGAAGCACATACCAGGACGGTGGAAAAACCAAAGCTCTGCACTGGTACGATATCCCACATAAGCTATTTCAGGTCTTCCCCAAATGTACAGCACGGTAAAGGTCTGATTAACAACCAAATAGTACTCTTTTGAAACGTGGTCAATGCTTCAATCCGGCAAGGACAAGAGTGTGTGAAGGACCAGAAAATCAACAGCGGTATTAGTAGCGAGCCAGGGATAGCTCTCCTGATGTCTTCCTGAATAGTCTACCTGAGAACACCGAGGATCTCGCAGCTTGATGTCACAGTCAAAAGCAGCATCTTACAACCATGTAGCGCTCCCGTGATACAGCACTGAAATGCCAACCTACGACTTTATGCTCAGGCTTCTGGAGTGAAACTGGAACACACAAACGACTGACTAGAGGAGAGGCAAGTAGCTACAAGAGAGTGCCCTGGGTGAGAGTGATACAAAGCACCGTTCTTCTGAACATGTGCCAAAACAAAATCACCAATATATGCAAATACGTGTGCCAAAAGTTAGTGCAAATATACTGTGTAAAAGAACTGATTTTTCTGAAAATTAAAGATAATTATATTTCACATTACCAAGAATATTCCAGTCGTACAGCTCCAAAATATCTTTGTACAAGAATGAGGAAAACATTTCCAATCCTTTCACACAGAAATTCTGTAATCAAAACAAAAAAAAACAAAATCTCAAGGTCTTTGAAGAAAAGCCAATAAAATAAAACTTTAAAAACTTTTACAAAATCAGAAATCTACACTTTTATTCATTCAGGAGAATACATTGAACTACAACACAAAGCAGTAAATACAGGAACAAGCACATCAAATTCAAATCTTCAAACAGACAGACCAAGAGCTATTCAGGCTTATCCTTCTTCTTGGCTTACACATCCCCTGCAGATTATTTTCCTCCAGTGCTCACCTCACCACTACTTAAACTGATGGTTTCCACAATCTTTTCACACAATCAACTCCAGATCCCATCTCTCTTTGAATGGGGAAGAAAGAAATCATCAACTTTCCCTTAATCCTTTACAAAGACTACATCCTCGTGTGATTGAGATACATGTTGTTCCCCACTAATTCTATACATGAAATGAAAAAATTGCATTTTAATTGCAGAAACTAAAACATGTGTTAAGAACTAATATAACTGAATCCGTAATTTTTAATCCTATGTAAATTTTTGTAGGACTTGAAGCAGGACGAGCCCACTAATGAGGACATTATCCAATCACTGTTTTAAGTTTTTCATCCTGACCTTACATACTATAATAAACATTTCACTCGAATCAAACGTGACAATAACCATCTTCAAAACATTTGCTTAGCCATATCCCCATGACATTCAGTAACATTACGAGTGTCAAATCCCACCAGCATAAACATCTACAGGAGATCATGAGGCTACCGCAGTAAAATTGCAGCAGTAATTAATTTCTAATTATTTATTGAGATACAGTGCGGAAGAGCCCCCTCTGGCCCTCTGAGCTGTGCCAACATGCAACCCCCAATTTAACCCTGGACTAATCACAGGACAATTTACAATGACCAATTAACCTACCAACCAGTACGCCTCTGGACTGTGAGAGGAAACCGGAGCACCCAAAGGAAACTCACAAGGTCACTGGGAGAATGGACAAACTCCTTACAGACAATGGCGGAAAATGCCACTATGGTGCAGGGGGAAAGGCTGAATGCCTTGCGTTGATTAACGATGTCATCGAATATTTATCACCATTTCCAAGACACACGGCAACAGTTTCATGGAACACTATACACTTCTTTTAATGGGTTCAACTAAAAGGAGACAAGTTAAGCCCAACACCATCCCGGACAAATTAACTTACTTGTTTGGCCTGCCATCCACCTTATCAACTTATTGTGATCACAACAAGATGCTTGCTACAATGCCATTTGAGTCTCATTATCTCACAATCAACTTAGTGCTTTAAAAACATCAGCCAAACCCCCTTTTTTCAGGATCACCACCACATTCTAAAGGATAGTTACATTTGCCAACAGTACCCAATTCTTATGAATTAAATGGGAGTGCCATTAATGAATATAGATCTTTTGACTATTAGGTATTTCACAAAATTAAATCCGTGCTTACCTCTGGCATCATTTCTTCTATGAAATGAATAGTGTAATCAATATTGAAACGTATCACTTTACATAAAGGAATCTGCAAAATTAGTATCAACACACATTCAGTTAGAAAATAACATTTTTTATCTAGTACGTGGTAACATTCACAACTACTATGAAGTGCTTTGAGAGGTTAGTCAATGCTAGAATTAACTCCATTCTGACCTGGACCCACTGCAATTTGCTTACCACCACTTGGACCAGCTGTGTGCACCACCTATGTCAGGCTGCTGTTTATTGATGACAGCTTGGCATTCAACACTATCATACCCTCAGTACTAATCAACGAGCCTCAAACCTGGGCATTTGTACCTTTCTCTGGAACTGGCCCTGACCTGCAAGTGCCACTCAAACTGCGTGTTTCTTTTCACGGTGGATGAGTTCCCGTTCCGAGAGCTCGTTGGCCAACCATTTTCCGACGTTCTCTACGCTCGGCTTAGAAGTTCCCCATGGAAAATAAAGTGAATAGAATTGAAGATGGCGCCTCCGGGGTGTGGCCCTGTGGATGACCGATTCCAGGCCAGTGTTGCCAACTGAAGCATCGCTGGAGATGGAGCATCAGGATCTTGCTGCGGCCAATGTGCAGAACAGCACTGCAGTAGACTGTAATATCAGAACAACGACAGTCAGTCTCCTCTTTTGCTGTGAAAATGGGTGATAGCTCCCTGTGCCTTGTTAGTGACAGAGAGAGCGAACCTGTGGTAAACAATACACTTTGTTGCCTGCAGGTCATGGTCCCTCTTTGCGTGCTTTCCTGTTGCTCGGTGGGTGGTGGGTGCTGACGCTCTCTACTGAAACAGGCAGGTGGGGAGGGGGGAGGTCAATGCCTCGATGCTTGCTGTTGCTTGCGCAGGGTGGGGGAGAGAGGCAGCTTTGGGGACCTAACACTTTTCTGTCATTCATTCATTTGGGGTGTTTCTGTTTGATGTGAATGTCTGCGAAGACTAAGTGTTTCAGGTTGCATATTATATACATTCTCTGATAATAAACGATCATTTGAACTAGATCCTTGACACCCCCATCGAGAGACCACGGTCAGTGCAGATCGCAAGTAATATTTCCTCCTTGCTGACAATCAACACAGGGGTTCTTCAAGGATGCTTGCCTTCACTGTTCCACTCTCTACACTGATAATTGTGTGGCTAGGCACAGTTCAAACGCCATATATAAATTTGCCGAAGACGCCATTTTGTTGGCTGAATTTTGGTTGGCGGCGAGGAGTGAGATATAGTGGCTGGTTAGTGGGGGCACAACAGCAACCTTGCACTCAACATCAGCAAGACCAAGGAACTTTAGAAATGGACAACACAAGGACCAGTCCTTAATGGAAAGGGTGAACAGCTTCAAGTTCCTGGGCGTCAACATCTACCTTAGGGCCAACAGATTGAAACAATCATGAAGGCACACCAGCAGCCATACCTCAGCAGGAGTCGGAAGAGATTTGCTATGTCACCAAGGACCCCAGGGAATTTCTACAGATTTATGATCAAGAGCATTCTGACCGTTTGCATCACAGACTCGCATCGAGGCTCCAGTGCACAGGATTCAAAGTGGCTGCAGAGGGTTGTAGAATTAGCCGACTCCATCAGCACAAGCTTGCCCACCATCAAGAACGTCTTCGAAATGCAATGCCTTAAGAAGGCAGCATCCACCATTAAGGACCCTCAGGATATGCCCTCTTGTTAACGGCACGAGGAAGGGGGTACAGCAGCCTGAAGACAGACACTGAACATTTTAGGAACAGCTTCTTCCCATTTGCCATCAGATTTCTCATCATAATTCACTGTTCCTCTTTTGCCTATTAATTCTGTTTTATTATAACATGGTAATTTTTATGTCTTGCGACGTACTGCAATAAGAAAAACAATAAATTTCACAAAAAACATCAGCGATAATAAACCTGATTTTGAAGATTCATAACATTTTTCTGCTTAAAAAGCGAGAGTTTATTATTTGGCATGCCCAGATGCAGAAGAAACAAGACATGTTCCCTCAACAAATGAGCTCTGCTTTTTTAAGATGCTGCTGTGAGAAAATGTAAATTACTTGTAATACAGAAGAAACTAAACCGTGAAAAAACAGAATTCGTTTTGTTAAAAGAAATTAAACTGTGGGGTTGAGTCGGAGGAGGTCAGACTGAATGGGGCAGAAATGTTTGGAATTCCCTGCCCATAAACTTTTCCCATCCCTGCTCCTCCACTCCCCACCATCACCCACATCAAATAAGGACTTCAGACGCAAATATAATACAAGTACCCTTTATCCAAACTTCCAAAACCTAAAAGCCTCCACAATTTTAGCACTGACAAGACAGCACTAATGTTAAATTCCATGAAGCACTGGGAAGGTCCCCCGGCGACGCTCAGGTCTCCGAGCACCACAGACATTTTTGAGAAATGACCTCACAAAAGAAAATTTAATGAAAAATTTAAAAACATTGCAAAAATGAAAATCTCAATCATGTATTGAAAGAGTGGATTCATCAGCATCTTAGTGAACATATGGCGTGTAACAGTACGCTGATCATGAAACAAGCTAAGATCTATCACTACGAACTGAAAATTGAAGGTAATTGTTTCATGCACAAAATTATTTAAAATTAGAACTAGCCCCCCCCCCCCCCCCACCCCATCGTAGTGAACAGGCAGCCTTTTGCAGTTGATGGTAGATATGAAGTCAATTGCAGTGCTGGAACCGATAATAGATATGGTCAGGGGCAGTCATTCAACTCTGACAGTCTGCAGAGGACTCAGCTCCCGACACGTCCGACTGTGCTCTGACTGCAGACCATTCACTGTGAGCGTCACACCAGCTGTCCATACTCTGCATACTGTATACAATCTAAATGGATTTTGTGTTTAGACTTGGGTCCCATCCCCAAGGTATCTCATTATATAGACGCAAATACTCCAAATTCCAAAACATTCCCAGCCCCAAGCATTCCGGCTAAGGGATGATCAACCTGTATCAATAATCAGGGGTTGGAAAGCCAAATGATTAACATGCACAGATCACCCCAACAGTTATATTAAACTTAAGCATTAAATGGGACCCCTGATCCTTTATGTAGGATCAATTGAGAAATGAGATTTTAAAATCAAAAACAACAGAAAGCAAAAGGAGGCAGCTTCCACACCCACCCTATTGATCACGGTTGATTTTGCATCAGTCCACTCTCCCTGCTTTTCTCCACTACCCCGCCGAATCTAGTCTCCAAGCACTCACCCAATTTTGTTCTGAACATTCTTATTAAATCTGCTGTTTCGGATAATGCATTGCACATCACAATTCACTGCATACTGAGTGGAAAATCTTCTGGATGACATATTTTGTGACACTTATGCCTTGGGATCAATACGATCTGACGGCTCCTACACCACCTTTATGAGGAGAGTGCACTCAGTGTAATGGAATGGCTGATAATGTACAACTGCAGTACTCACATTATTAAGAGGAGCATGAGAAAAGAGGGAAAATCCTTCAAAGATGTACTCATGATCGTCGTACTCTATTACAGTCGGTCTGTCAGTCTAAAGGAAGAAGATTAAGGTTATAAGTAAGATAGTCAGAGGATACCATTGAAGAGTTCGTGCTGATTTTCTTTTAAAGTTGAAAATACCATTACCAAGAAGTTAGTAGGCGGAGAAACTGTAATTCGATAGTGGAATAATCTTCCTGCATTATTCGTCATGGGACGACACGCTTCAATTGCCTACAAAGAAGCATTTCAAGGTTTATTACCATTGCAGAAGAGCACAGCACAATTATTTTTTTTATCATCCTCCTGTCCTTTAATGGACTGCAGTTGTGAGCGGATTTCTGTTATCAAGTTCTTCTTTTATATCAGATTTGAATCCCTTTTACAATGAAGATACATCCAAACTCAGCAATGTTGACGCATCTCACCTCTCGAATACGGACAGGCTTAATGACCCATCAGAAACGTCCATGTGTGGCAAAGGGGCACGGACGTGAGGGTTGCTGCTGCACTGCTCCAGGAACCGGAAACACTGCGCCTAGTTTGGGATCTTCCACCAAGCACCCCCACCCCCCACCAGTGCTCCAGTCTTCTTCTACGTTCATGAATGTGGGATTAGTTAGCCTGTCGCCCTGTTATGGGTGGATGGTAGGAAAACCAGGGGAGTTGCTGAACATGTGAAGATGAAGAAAGGTTGCAGGAGGTGAGTTGGGAATGTTCTGAAAGCGTGAGGGGCCACCTTTGACCTTGTAGATCGAATAGCCTCTTTCCACTTTGTGATGAAATACAATTATGACATATCTCAAGGTCTCTGATTCCAGGTGTTAATTTCTTCCCTTGGGGCCAGCACTCTTGCCTTTTGACTCAGGAAGTTCAAGCTTCAGTCAAGAAAAAGCTGCATGGAAATCTAGGCTGAGCTATGGTGTAGCACCACACTGACAGGGACGGTATCTTCTGGGTGAGGTGGCAACTCTCGCAGGTACTTTCAAAAACCGCACGGCACTATTTCAAAGAATTATTCCAGGCATCAGGAAACCAAAAGATGCTATTAAACAAGCACACAACACGAGCATGTCTACAATTAGAACAAAGTTAAATTCACAGATAGCAAACCTTCCACAAGGATCACTGTAAAAAGCTCCATTAAATTAGGGAAGGCTTGACCATCTGAGCAAACCAGTCTTACCTCTTCACCAGGGTAAATGCTATGTCTGATCCCAGTCCGCTTCGCCTTGGCACTACATTTACATAATGGACCATCATTCATCTGTGAAACAAACAAGCAGAAACTAAATAAAAATCAACATCGGACACCCTGAGGAATGTTATCTCCAATTCCCAATAGTGCCCAAGATATTTGTTTTGGGATGTGGGACTCACATGCAAAGCCAACATTTAACACTCATCCTTAATTTGTCCTCTTTGAACCACTACAGTCATTATCATACAGTTCTGAAACAGTTCTCCTTGGCCTGAATTGTCCATGCTAAACAAGATATCCATCTGTTAATGCCGTTTTCCTCTATGTGGTCCATAACCCCCTATTCCTTTGCCATACATGCACCTGTTCAAATGTTTTTTAAAATGCTGAGATTGTGTTGGACTCTAGCAAATCTCTGGCAGCCTGTTTCACATAACCACCACCCTTTGTGTGGAAAAACTTGCCCTCCAGATCTCCTGTGAACATTTCCTCTCTCATTTTAGACCTACATCCTCTAGTTTTAGACTCACTTGAGTAAGTGAGTTGATCAAAGTTGACCATGGATGTTGTATCCCAGCTTTCTAGATACACAAGCCTGGAGATATGGAGAGCAAGTTGTCACCCATTTAGCAAGCTCCCCCTCTCTACATATCTGATGAGCCCAAAGGATGTCAGTGTTGAACTCAACAAAGGACTGCCTGAGGGACTCCAGCTCCGGATTTTTCCCCTCAGGGTTTACTCCCGAAGCCTTCCCCATGAGTGGGTATAACCGCAAGGCAGCCAAGGCTTGAGATCAGTTTCCTTCCCCTAGACGAACCACCAACCACAGCTGATAAGCCCCATTTGCCCTTAAGGTACCAGTAACCCGCCTTTGCCGCTTCTCCTGTCAGTAGAAAGGGTTCTGCCACGCTTAGTAGCTAAGCCAAACATGAAGGCCAGGAGCTGGACTTTGGTTGTCAGAGGCTATTTGAGGGGCACGCCATTGGGAACATTTAATAGGTATTGGGAGCTTGTCCCCATTACCACCCCCACATAATCATAATCTTGGACTTATTAACCTAAGAAAAAGACTGTTACTATCTAGCCCAGACAACTTTATAAACATCAATAAGGTCACCCCTCAGCATCGTGTGCTCCAATGAAAACAACCGTAGGATATTCAATCTCTCCTTGTAACTAAACCCCTACATTCCAGGCAACATCTCCGGGCATCTCTATCGCACTCTGGCACTACCACATCAGTTGTAACCATAACTGCAAGCATTACCCCAAAGTGTCGCCTCATACGTACAACTGCAACATGATGTCCCTACTCTGACATTAAATATTCCTGTGAAGCAAGTGTGAGTGGTGATTATGTCATTCCCACAAAAAACAAAATCATTTCCGGGACAAACAAGGAGAGACTGAGGCTAAACAACAAGTTTTTAAGAGTTCGGATGTTTCTGAGGCAACTCTCAGAGACTAGAGAGTTCCTTCTCATAGGTTATGGATTAAACTTCAGGAAGTTAAATATGTGCTAAAATGGATGTTGCTTTGGGCCTACTCCAGGGATTCAGATCTAAGGACTCAATTTGGTTCAGAATGCTGCTTTCGTTGCTCGCTTCTAATGTTTGCGTGATTTGTTTTTTGTTCTCTTTCTCTGTGCACACTGGGGGTTGGCCTAACTTCTTTTTCTAAATTGAGTTCTTTTGGCTTCCTTGCTTTTGCGACTGCCTCAAGGTTGTATAATTTGCACATTGTTTGATACTAAATGCTCTTTGAATCTTTGGAATAATCTCCCTGAACTCTGAGCAACAGTGAGTAGCAGTGTAAAGCAAAGAAACGGGTCATTGTGAGCTACATGAATTTATTGCGCACACAAAGATGATTTTTAAAAATTATCAACATCCACGTGACCAGGATAAAATAATCCTGGTTCAACATTAATAAGGGAATCAACGATTCTAATGAGGTTTTCCTTTAATCACAGAATACAGACATGGCTCATAAAGCTCAACATTTCTAGTTCCCACATGGAATGGAGGGAAACTCATTTTACTAAGTTGTTTTATGTCCAACTGAGAAGGTAGACAGGGCCGTAGTTTAAATTCTCATCTAATAGGTAGCAGTTTAGACAATGCGGTATATCCTCAGTGTTGAGGAATGGCAAACTAGACTTTTCTGTTTAAGCCTCTTGAAAAAAGAAAAATGAGGAGCCATGCAAGGAAAATAAAAGGAAGGAGGCAGATTTGTAGCAACAGGTTTTCCCACCTAGTAAAATGAACAATGTCTCAAATTTTTCACAGATGTATTATTTCTGAGTTAAGCATACCAGTCACAGTTTGTTAATTTGTCAGCATACCCCTCGGTACAACTCAATAAGAGCCTGGAAATATAACCCTACAAATCTGGCCCAGTCAAGGCATGTTACACCCAGCATGAGTCAATTCCCTTTTAGAATTTCTTTTCTTAGGGAAAATTACTGGGGCAAAAATTGGATAATTATTGGAACCCCCATAAATATTATCTGGAAAAAGTTAGTATTTTTTGATATGTTCTGATGACGAGTCATCAACCCGACTTATTCTCTTTCTCTCTCCACAGATGCTGACTGACTTGCTGAATCTTTCCCTCATTTCCATCTTATTCAGCAGCCTGGTTTAATTTTTTGCAGAAAATTTATGACACATGAAAAACAATCCTAATTTCAAGATCATAATTTCATTGAGGGAGGGTTTTTTTCTCACAGATTTATAGAAATCTACAGCTTGGAAAGAAGTCATTTGTCAATGCATATCCACATCAGCTGTGCACTGGAATACCAGCTGAGAAAAGGCTGACAAACCTGGCCTGGATCATTGTACCACAGCTCCTCATGCAGTCGGTCAGGGTGTGCCTTTCGACGTTTGATCTCTTCAATGACATCAATAATCTCGGAATCTGAGCTGCATGTACTGCTTCCACTGCTGTCATCATCCGAATCGCAGCCCGAGTCACTGGAGCTGTCCTCTGAGTGACAGAAATCAAATCAGCATTATAATTAATGATAGATCACTGGGGTGATGGGAAAATACAAAATATCTCTCCGAATACAGAAATGAAAAGGTGTGTACGTCCACAGCAACTTTTCTGCTTTTTTCCCCCCAAGAACTTTATAAATAATGAAGAACCTTTAATATCTAGTCACAGTTTTAGTTTAGAAACTATGGCAGGAAACTCCTACAAGCACCAAAAGTGCTGATGGCAATCCAACAGTTGTAACAGATAGGCAGAGCCTGTCCTCTTTCAACCAAAGCAGGTTGCAATGTGTCATATTTACAGAAATGAGAATATTAAAGTGAGACACAGATGAAGAAAAAGGACGTTTAATTGTGTACAATGGTTTGGTTATTAGACTCTCCATTAAGCATTTCCAGAATGGATGGAGATAAAGGTTGATACAGGCATCAGCTTCTATACCCTGCTAGAACCACACGTCCCACAGCAGACAGAACAGACTGAGGATAAAGAAAAAACGCAGCACAGCTCAGAAAATTCCTGCCATTATGTGGTCACCGCACTCCCACTGTCTGTGAAGAGGTCACACTGAGCATTTTGAAACAGATAGAAATGACCAAAATCTTCTATCACTGGAGTCATTATATGACAAAATGGCCAATTCATGGTAACAACCCTAATAAAATGTCAGAGCTACTCAGCAGATCGGACAGTGTTCTGAAGAAACAGACGCTGTCTTGCTGGGTATCCTCAGCCATTTCTTTTATCTCAAATTTTCCAACATCTGCAGCATTTTGCTTTTCAACAATCTCAATAAGTTAGTCCACACCAGATGCAAACCATACTAAGGAGAATCATCAGTTCTATTGGGATTTATATCAAATGCCCATATCATAGTGAGCTAGTTAATACACATGTTCTTTTACACTTAGCAATAAAATATACCTAGATCTAGTTTCTATATATACCGTAGATTCCGGACTACAGAGCGCACCTGATTAAAAGCCGCACGCTCTAATTTTAGAAAGAAAATCAATTTTGTACTTGTACAGGCCGCACCGGATTTTAAGCCGCAGGTGTCCCACGCTGTAATATGAGATATTTACACAGAAAGATATTACACGTGAGGATTTTTTAACTTTTAATTAAATCCGTATGGTAACATAAACAAATACATATTGCAAATGCTTTTTTTCGAACAGTGCCTGTAACACAGCTACTTTTAAATATACATACGTATCGGTAACACACAAATTACGTTGCGTATACTTTTTTACTGAACAGTGCACGAACAACATTCCAATATCTCCTAACGACTGGTAAAAAAAAAATATATACTGCAGCCTCCCAGGAAAAGTTATTGATCGCCTTCTTCATCTTCCTCCTGCGCACTAAAACCATCAAAGTCCTCTTCTTCAGTGTCCGAATTGAATAAAACCTCAGGATCTCGTCACTCACTTCAGTCTCTTCGTTGTCGCTCTCACTTGAGCGCACGCGGTCCTCTTCATCACGCAGCAGTCCAGCCTTTCGAAACCCGCTGGTGATGGTGGATGTTGTGACATGGCTCCACGCATTTAGGATCCACTGGCAGACTTGAGTTAAAGATGCTCTTCACATGCGTCCTGTTTTGGTAAAGGATTTCTCGCCGCTCGTCATCCAAGCCTCCCACTCAACTCGCAGCGCCACTTTAAATGCCCGGTTCACGCTGATGTCCAGTGGCTGCAAGTACTTCGTGGTGCCCCCAGGAATCACAGCTGGAATTGAATTTGTACTCTTGATGGCAGCTTTCACTGAACTTTCATTGTCAGCTGCTTAAAAATCACCATCGGTGGAAGCTTTAGTCCGGATGCTGTGCAGCTCAGAACACAAGTAAAATGCGTTCTCTCATGGCCACTTGTTTTCAGTGTGATGGACGAGTCACCTTTTTTATTAACAGTCCGAGTGAGAGGCAGGTCAAACGTCAAAGGTACTTCATCCATATTTATGATATCATCTGGCCCGATGGAATCCTCCGCTATCTTTGTTTGAGTGAATGTGCGGAAGTTAGCAAGTTGTTCCTCGTGGTCGGGAGGGAGCTGCTGACACAGAGTCGTGCGTACCCTGACGGACAGGCCTTTTCATCTCATAAATCTAAAACACCACGATGGCCCACCTCTAAAATCTTCAATTTCATTTTGGTGGCGATTGCTTTAGCCTTCAGTCTGATCTGCACGGTGGAAACATCGCGGCCGCCTGCTCTCTGTGTGTTAACCCAGTCTTCAAGAAAGTTTTCAAGTTCGGGCCATCTGCTATGATTACCTCTGAAAGCTTTTGTCGTCTTTTTGCATTGACTCAGTTCTTCACGCTGGCGTCTCCACCGTCTCACCATCGATTCATTTATGCCAAGATTATGTGCAGCAGCTCGATTTCCTCCTTCAGCCGCCAGATTGATCGCCTTTAACTTAAAAGCTGCATCATATGCTTTTCTTCGAGTGTTTTCCATGTTGATGAGGGTGAGTACAAATGACTGATTTTCAATAATTTAATTGTGAAAGTGCACTTGATTTATCGTACAATTTCATTGGACCTCTGTGAACTACTCATCAATTTTATTGGCCTACTGTTACGAGGCAAAATGTTTTTGGCGGAATGAAAAAAAAACATGCATTAGCCGCACCGTAGTATAGGCCGCAGTGTTCAAAGCGTGGGAAAAAAGTACGGCTTATAGTCCGGAATTTACGGTAAGTTTTTTTTTAAATATTATTTTGTTCTGGAACGTTGCCAGGGGAATGTTGACCAATATTCCCTTAGAATATAAGTCTGACTTGCCCTTGCTATCGCCACAAACTGCCTTCCTCCTCCCCTTTTCCATGTTGTTGCCCTTTAAATCTGAATTACTATAAATCTGAATGAGTCCATGTTAATGACATGCCATCGTTAAGTGCAATTACAAAGAAAGCACAGTAGCACCTCTACTTCCTGAGGAGTTTGCTGTGATTCAGCATGACTTTGACAAACTTCTAGAGATGTGTAGAAGGGAGTATATTGACTAGCTGTATCACAGCCTGGTATGGAAAGACCAATGCCCTTTAACAGAAAATCCTACAAAAAGTAGTGGACACGGCCCAGCCCATCACCGGCAGAAAGCTCCCCCGCCACTGAGCACATCTTCAAGAAATGTTGTCACAGGAAAGCAGCATCCATTAGCAGGGACACCCACCACCCAGGGCACACTCTCTTCTCACTGCTGCCATCAGAAAACAGATACAGGAGCCTCAGGCATCATACGACTAGCTACAGGAACAGTTGTTACCCATCAACCATCAGGCTCTTGAACCAAAGGGGACAACTTCACTAAACTTCACTTGCCCCATCATTGACATGTTCCCACAACCTACGGACTCACTTTCATGACTCTTTATAATTTATTGCCTATTTATTTATTATTTCTTTATTTTTGTATTTGCACAGTTTGTTGTCCCTTGCACACTGGTTGAATGCTCAATTTGAAGAAGTCTTTCATTTGATTCCGTTATGGTTGTTATTCTAGCATGAATCTGTTGAGTATGCCCACAGGGTTGGATATGGTGACATATATGTATTTTGATAATAAATTTACTTTGAACTTCAGTTACCAACAAATCATAGCACTAGGAAGTACCCATCAAAGGTTCCAGGACTATAGTAAGAGCTATTTAATTATGTTTTATTTTGGATTTGGAGCTGCCAGGATGTTTTGCTTCAAAATGAGGGAATGGCCCTGGATGTCTACGGTTAATCCATTTACTAGACAACCCAATGAGCCACTGAAGAACATAGCATCATATATTAACAGCAAGAAGCCAGCTCATCACCACTGGTTTATTTGGAACATGCTCCATATTACAATGTTGGTATTATTCTTATACCCTCTATAATCCTGCATTTATTTCTCCTACAAATTCAAGTTCTTCAAGGCTCTCGATGAACCTATATTTGCCATCTATAGGATATTGTATTACAATCCAATGACTCGTTGCATTCCAAGCTTTCCATAAGTTTTCTTCAGATCCTTTTGCCAGCTGCCTCACAACAAAATTGTTATTGCCTTCTAAGTCATCTGTCTTCGATTCAAACTGAATCCTCAAATCTTCTCTGCCTTCTCTGTTCTAAGAACTACCCAATCCATTCTCTCTAATCTCACATTCAGGAACCATTCAAGTAAATCTCGTGTCTTTTGAGAACTTGCCTATATATTTTTGCATACAATCAATTTTTCCTCACCTGGCTCTTCATCCAGTTTGGTTTTTGGGGGTTCCCATACAGGTCGAGCAGCTTTAGCCTTTTCCTGTCTCTGTCCGAGTTCCTCTTCAAACTTTTTATAAAGATTTCGTAGTTTACTCGTGCCAACAACAGTAGAATCTCCCTGCAACATTAAATGTTCCTTTCAATGTCTAACACCCTTAAATGAGAAACATTTTCTGCATAGCTAAACACAGAAGAGTGTTTGCAAAACTGTTAACCTTTAATTTTTCTCCACTTCCTAACTTCTGATGCCATGTAGACTTGGCACGATCTTTCTAATGACCACATGGATTTCTCCCAGGTGATCCCGTGTCCTTCTACATCACAAAAAATGTACTGGCTCATTAATGAGTTATCTGCTGTAAATAACCTATGGGTCTGGTAAGCAGGTAGGAGGATCTTGGGGTGGGGGAGGGGTGTTGGGTAGGGAACCTAAAATGGGGACATGAGACAGAACAGGTTTCAGGGAAATAAATGGGGAAATAGAATTGATGGGATTTGGGAATACTCTTGAGTTAACATAACTGCATGTGCTGTATGGCAATTCAAAACATGAAGAAGAAAATAGTCAAACCACACAGCAGAGAACATGGCCTCTTGGCACACCGTACATATGCTAGCCCAATGTAGAAACTATTTGATTTAGCTTATGCTAACAATGTTTACCATATTTCATATTAACCATATAAGGACTTCCATTGAAAGACACTAAAAGCATTGTGCACTGTATCATTCTTTAATTTTAAAGAATAATTAAAATAATAAAATAATAAAAAATTAAAATATCAATTTAATAATTATCTTCTTCAATAATAAAAATAAAGTACTAAAAAGATAGAAATCAATTTATGTAGTTGATTTCAAGATTGATAAATTACAAACGTTTGTACATTCAACTATAAAAATTGGACCAACTGTTTTCTGTTCTTTATAAAAAATGACTGAGACCTGAAATTTAAGACTTTGACAAGATAGCCAGACAGAAGTTGTCTGCATATGCATGTGCATATGTAACTAGAGGTCACAATCACCAGCAGATCCAACAGGGAATCTGGGAGAAACGCAAAGAGCAATTAGCACCTGCAGAAATCATCATTACCAGGAATGGTTGAGCTGAAACAAATAGATGCATTTAGAGAGTTGGAACGAACAACGAACAATATGGAGAAAGAAAGCAGGATTTGGTGATGTAATAAAAAAAAGGTTGAGAAGAGCATGGGCAGAGAACAAATGCATGCGTTGACCTCTCAGGACTTGTGTTTAACACTTCGTGATCCCATTTAATGCATCAAGTGCCTTACCACCTGGTCCATGGGATCGCTGGAATAATAATTCTCAGAGTGAGTGCATCGTATCCAAACCGGCTTTGTACTTAACAGGACCTCATCGTCTCGCTCTTCTTCAATTTTCTCAGCAAAGGTGATCTCTTCTGGCTCTTTGCTTCGAGTGGCTGGAAGAGATTTCTCCTTACTTGAACTGTGGCCAGATCTTCGGTCTCTCTCAGCCTCCCAATGAAGTCGTTTCTTCTCTCTACTACTTGAGCGGCTTCAACAAAAAACATAATGATCTCATTTGCTTTCAAGACTTGCAATATGAAAAACCTTTGCTTTCTAATCAAATATTCATTACATTCTCTAAAAAAATGAAATGATTGTTTAAGAAGAAGTTCTGTGTAAAAGTCTTAGGCACACGTATATAACTGAGGTGCCCAAGAATTTTGCAGACCACTGTATTTGTCAACATAGAGCAGAGTGAGATTGTAAATCCAGCGGGAGTAAAGGATGTTGGGAATGATGAGGGGGAGTGCTGCGGGAGAGGTGTGGGACAGATGGCAAAGAAAGAGTACTGGGGTGGGGAGAGGGTGGGAGTGGCACTGGTGCACCCAGCCGTAAGTCACCAGGCAAGGTCATCTGATTCCAAACAATTGGTTTATTGATCATTACAGAATGTCCCTCTGATGCTTCCTGCTCCCTTTCCCATTCCTACTCTCATTCCACATAGCGACTCTTACCAGAATCAGGTTTATCATCACTCACATATGTCATGAAATTTGCTTTTTTTGCAGTAGCTGTACAGTGCAATACATAATACAGTACAGTACTGCGCAAACATCTTCGGCTCCCTAGCTATACGTGCTGTATGTTTAGAGTCAATTTTGAAAACTTGGCTCACTTTCTATATTCAAAGAGTGATCCATTTGAGTTTAAAACATTAAGAAGAATTGACTAGTTAGATACAATGAATATCCCATTGGCACAATATTAAAAACAAAAGAGTATAACATTAAGATTAGGTCATTGTCCGTAAGATTATAATGAATAAACAATAATCTAGTTCAGGTCCTGCTCATTCCCTCTGACTACATACGTACAACCAAACAAAACAACGTTCCTCTGGACCACAGTGCACCCACAACACACATACTGTGTGTCACATAAAACAACATATCACCATCAATTAATAAAATTCAAGATGCAAACAGTGCACTACAGAAGTAAACAGTAAGTAGTATAGCTCGCTGTTCTAGTGACGAGACCTCAGCGGTGGCAGGGGTATTCATTAGTCTCACAGCCTGAGGGAAGAATCTGTTACAGTCTGGCAGACCTAGTCCTGATGCTCCTGTATTGTGGGATGGGTGGCAGGGATCCTCATCAATTCTTCAGACCCATCACCTACAATGCTCCTGGTAGATGTCACAAATGGGAGGGAGATCGGGGAGATGTTCTCAGCAGTTTGTAGTATCCTCTGTAGGGTCCTGCGGTCTGTTCCTGTACAAAGCTGTTAGACTGGGGGCAGGGAGCAGTGCACACCACAGTCACCTCAGAAACTGCAGACGCTGCTATGCCTTCTTGACTAGTGAGGAGTCCAGATTAGATCATCTACAACATGCACACCGAGGTGTTACGTACCTGTGACACGTGACAGTGGAGTACTTGTCACGTGACTGGGGTTGAAGCTATACTGGACTTGAGGTAATGGTCTTGTGATGGTGGAGTGACGTCATTTTCCCGCCAGTAGAGGTCATCTGACAGGTTTTTTTTTTACAGGGTATAAAAGGAGGACCCCTCCCTGTGAGGAGGGGCAGTTCGTGGCTGGATTTGCCATGTTGACTTCATGCCACTACGTGATTTAACTTTATGACGCAGTTTAGTTGAAAGATGAAGTTTTATCTAATGCCTAGTTTAAAAGGTCATTGCCAGCAGTTTCTTTATAATACTGCTAGTTGAGAATCAGTGGAGAGTGAAGATCGGAGGTCGGGAGTTAGAAGATCGAGGAGAATCGATTTCGATGGTGAAACAGGTTTGACCTTGTTTGATCCTTATTCGGAAGGAATTTGTTCACTGTTCTGGTGTTAATCCCTGTGAATAGCAGAAAGGATTGGGAAGAGTGTTGTAAAGGAAAGGTCAGTGCCTTTAAACCGTTTCATTTGTCCATCTACGTAAATTCTTCGTGGGAAAAGTTCGATTTTGGGAACCGAAACAACACGACGTGAAAGAGAATTTAAATCGTCTTAAAAAGTCTCTCCCTTAAATGGACTGTGAGCATTCTGAACTTTTGCAATATTACTTTGAAGAACTGTTTGTGCAACATCACTTTAAGAACCGTTTAAGCTGCCGCACAGCAGCTGATTTCCGGTTACATTAGTGATTTGTTTACTTTTGGGGGGTTTGTTTTCAGTGTTTAATAAACATGTTATTTGTTATAAAAACCCCTGCCTAACTCATATATTTATTGTTGCCTGAATCCGTAACAAAGGAACTTTGTGCTCTTCGCTCTCTCCACAGCAGAGCCATTGATGTGCGATGGAGAGTGGTCAACCTGCTCTTTCCCGAAGTCCACAATCATCTTTTGTCTTGTCCACGCTGAGAACCAGGTTGCTGTTCTCAAACCTCCTCTCTGTACACCGACTCATCATTGTTGCTGATGAGGCCAACCACTGCCATGTCATCAGTGAACTCGATGATGAGGTTTGAGCTGGACCCGGCAGAGCAGCTGTGAATCCCTGTGAGCTGAGCACAGCCCTGGAAGGCCCCAGCACTTCGTGCAATGGAGTTTAACAATTTGCTGCCATCTCCGACTGACCTGAGCCTTTCCGTCAATGATAACATTACTGCAACTTCAAGGTTAATAATGCAATAATTTATTTTGATAATTGCATGATCTTAAAATCTATTCTGCGTTAAACCTGGCACTAACATAGCAGTCCACGATTAACTCATTGGGAGAGATCTGTTCCCAAGAAAAGGAGTAGCATAAGTGAAAGAATGCCACCGTGTTCTCCCAGGACTGTATCAAAACTAATTTAAAAAAAATAGTTCTTAAGTGTTTTATTATTTTTGAATGTCAAAGACACACATTGCTGTAACACGATACATATTTTTAGCAGATGCTGAGCCTGGGGATGGGCCTCCACAGCTGTCAAAACTTACTTGTGTGTGCAGCAGCCTAACTGTACTGAACTAACTTCTAAACAGTGCTCTGAACCACATCAGAACCAACAGCGTGACCCAGAGGCACACAGCCGCCAAAATCAGGACAACAGAAGACCTGCACCATCACAGGTTCAGAATAGACAGCTTACATCGGTAAAGAAGTCAGAATTGGAATTAGTTTATTATTGCCAATGTGCTGAGATACAATGAAAAGCTTGTCTTGCACACTGTTGATAAAGATCAAATCATGACACGGCGTCTTCAGGCAGAACAAGGTAAAATATTAACAGATGCAGAATAAAGTGCAACAGCTACAGAAAAATTGTAAAGCAGGAAAACGTTAAAGTGCAAGATCATAACATGGTAGATTATAAAGTCAAGAGTCTACCTTATTGCACTAGGGAGCAATTTAATAATCTCGTAACATCAGGGTAGCAGCTATCATTGAGCCCAGTGGTATGTGCTTTCTAACTTTTGTGCCTTCTGCCCAATGGGAGGGGAGAAGAGAGATTGTAGGGGATGGGTGGGATCTTTAGTTATGCTGGCTACTTTACTGAGTGAGTACAGATAGAGCTTATGGAGGGGAGGATGGTAAAAGCACCTTAAACAAAAGTACACTACAAAGGGATTCATAGGAGAGTTCTCAAAAAAAAATATTAAGCCATTTAAAAAGATAACTGTGAAGTGTGTATTGAGAAGCATCTTTATGGCAGATGGACAGCAAGATTTGCCTTTTGGCCAAGGGAGGCAAGGGCTTGGTTGATGATGACCTTATGATTAAACAACGTCAAAAACATCTGTGAAAGAATTGAAAAGGTAAGAAGATCTTACCTGCGTGTCCTTTTCCGATCCCTCCTGTGCTGCCTTTCATAGGAAGGAGACCGGTAGATATCACGATGTTTATGTCTCTCCCTGAGAAACACAAAGTAGTTCAAAGTCAATCTATTACCACGTATGTATATATTACCATAACCACCATGGGATTCATGTTCTTACAAGCATTTAGACGAAAAGTAAATAAGTACAATAGAATTTACAAAAATAGCATACATGTGACCAGTGGAGCGCCTCAGCAATTGACACTCGGTCCAGTCACAAACAAGGGATCCGCAGACGCTGAATATCCGAGCAACACACACAAAATGCTGGAGGAACTCAGCAGGCCAGGCAGCAACAACGGAAAAGAGTATAGCCAACATTTCAGGCTGAGACGCTTCATCAAGACCCATTGTTTTTTGTCACCTGTATCAAAGATCGGGATGATAATTTGGTTAAGTGGATCAGCAAATTTGCTGATAACAAGACTTGGAGTGTAGTGGACAGCGAGGAAGGTTATCATGGCTGCAAGGGGATCTGGACCAGCTTGAAAAATGGCAGATGGAATTTAGTGCAGACAAGCGCGGGGTTTTGCACTTCAGGAGGACCAACCAGGGTAGGTCTTACACAGTGAACAGAAGGACACCGAGGAGTGTGGTCAAACAAAAAGGGATTTGGGAATACAGATCCATAAGTCGTTGAATGTGGTGTCATAGGTAGAAAGGGTCATAAAGAGAGCTATTGGTACATTGGCCTTCATAAATCAAAGTATTGAGTCCAGGAGATAGGATGTAATGCTGAAGTTGTATAAGATGTTCATGAGGCCTAATTTGGAGTATCGTCTGCAGTTTTGGCCACCTACTCACAAGAAATATGTAAACAAGTTTGAAAGACTACAGAGAAAAATTTCAAGGCTGTTGCTGGGTCAAGAGGACCTGAGTTATAAGGGAAGATTGAACAGATTGGGATTTTATTCCTTCCAGTGTAAAACATTCAGAGAGATTTGATAGAGGGATACAAAATTATGAAGCCTGTAGATAGGGTAAATGCAAGCAGGCTTTTTCCACTGAGGTTGTGTGGGACTACAACCAGAGGTCATGGGTTAAGGGTGAAAGGTAAAGGTTAAGGGAAACGTGGGGAAATTTCTTCATTCAGGGTCGTGGGAGTGTGGAACAGACTGCCAGTACAAGTGGTGCAAGCAAGCTTGATTTCGATGTTTAAGCTAAGTTTGGATAGGTTAATAGATGGTAGTGGTATGGAGGGTTAAGGTCCCAGTGCAGGCTGATGGGAGAAGGCAGTTTAAATGGTTTCAGCACGGACTAGATAAGTCAAAGGGCCTTTTTCAGTGCTGTACTTTCCTAGGACTCTAGGACATAGACAGACAAACAACCAATGTGTAAAAGAAGATAAATTGTGCAAATAAAAAACTATAAACAGGAGATGTAAATGAGGCTGCAGGTCGCGCAGTCAGTTCAGAATTTTGGTGAGCGATGGCTGTTCTTGAACCTAATCATTCTATTTATTTCACCATAAAGTTAAGTGGGACTAACATCACAGAGGGGTATCCACTCTTCATAACAGATCATAACAAAAGTAAGTTTAAAATGAATTTCCTAATACCCACATATATTCACCCAAAATTACACTCTTTCTCGGTTGTCAATAGCATTTTGGATTTCCTAACTGAAAATCCAGACACAGTCCCAACATATCAAGCCCATGATCCGTGAAAGACATTCAACTTTTGCAGCAAGCATCAAACCTAAATTAACTTGAATCTCAACCTCTGGTGTCAGCATGGGCCAAGTGCAGGGCTACACTTAGCTGTGATGCCCTTCCAAGCATACAGAATGCCAACATCCATTGCTCAAGGTCAGATCAATCTGAAATTCAATGGATGTTACCCTTTCGAAACTTTGTACATTCTAAAGTTAAACACAAAGTGGGCCATTTGAACTAAGTGTTTGTCTGAAGTACTTTGATCACGATTAGGCTTTCTAGCCATTGCTCTCTCCTTAAGGCTGCATACATTTTCAAGGTTTCTGAAGCCACAAACGAACAAGCCCATGCGCCTGCCTGTGAGCAGACAGAGTAAACTGCAACACAGGGCTCTTAATCAGGTTAAAATCCAATGCCAAGGTCTTCAATCTTTTTGTGAAAAATCTCAGTACACAAAACTGAAAAAGGAAGAGAAAATACACATTCTGGTAAATATTATCAAAAGGTTGCCCTACCTCCCCATGTAACACAACAGATTAGTCATGTTTAAGGAATATGGATTTTAGCATCTTACCATCTGACACCTCAAGGACATCCTTAGCAAATTATAGCTGAAAGGAATACAGGTCGGCTTTCACTAATCTGGCACGTTTGGGACCTGCGGAGTGCCGGATTAGTGAAAATGCCGAATTACAGAAGGATCACATCAAGCAATAGCTAACTGCTTCATCATACCTTTAAAATAGCATGTAAATCTGTACAAGTTAGATAGTAATGAAACAGAAATATTAAATGAGTAGCAAGTGAAATTTTAATAAAGTAATATACTGTACAGGCACAGATAAAATAAAGGGTACAGGTAAATGTACAGGAATTGACAAACAGAACAGTTGAGCACTTCCGCTTCCAAAGTGAGACGTTTAATATACCTTCAGGCAAAGTTACATGTTTGCAAGTGTGGGGTTGACAGGATCATCAACATCTTCATCTTGAAAAGTGAGTGAAGCATCAGGAACTGGTGCTGAAACTGGCACAACAGTTTCTTCAAAAACCGTTGATGATGGTGGCAGCACATCTGGGTGAGCAGAAGCAGAAGCCGGAGAAAGGAGGTCTTCTATACGCCACATTTCACGTGACCGCCCGGCGGCCGGGGATTTGGCGCTGGGCTCTTCCCTCGCAGTTACTGAGGGAATCCTCGTTAGTTTCTTTTCCTCCAATTAGTAACATGCTTAAATTCAGTGGGTCGCCACATCTGATCTGAGGTCGTAGCCAGAAGAAAGTGGAGTGCCGGCTGAGCAATGCCGGAGGGCAGTGCGCGACTACCAGCAGGCAGGCGCGAAGGCAGACCGACCCAGTGCGCGCCAGCTCCCCCTCCGCTGGCGGGTGAGACGGGCAGGTGCCAGGCGGCTGCACCTCACACAAATGATGTTAATAAATGCAGGAAGACAAGCAGGAATCACCTGTCTGTGCTTAGAAGAGCACGCCAACACATGAACAGATCTAGCACAACCAAAACAATGCGTAGCAGATTGGTAGGGTGGCCAGGGAAACTTGAAATTACAGTTACGTGGAAAATTTAAAGTCAGTGCCGGATTATCAAAGGAACCCGATTACAGGTAGTCGGATTAGTGAAGGTCGACTATAATGGGTTTCAAAAATGGTATGAAAAGATGTATTTCTTAACTTAAGTGTTAGCTTGCACATATAATTTATCTAATCTACTCCAAATACTACAAACTGTGAATTATATAATCTGAGTTTAATAATAATCCATTTTTTAGTACATATATTGATTACTTTTTGTTTATTAAACCATTTGCTTGTTTATTTTATTTTGCTTCGAGATCCAGCACAGATCAGGCACTTCCGGTCCAATGAGCCACACGGCCCACTAACCCACCTCTTTAAACCCAGCCTCATCACAGGAAAACTCATAACAACCAATTAACCAAATAACCAGTACAACTTTGGAGCATGGGAGGAAACTGGAGCACCCGGAGGAAATCCACGTGGTCACGGAGAGAACGTGCAAACCTACAGATGGCACCGGAACTGAATTCTGGAACACCTCCATGCCATAATAGCATCGTGCTAACCACTGTTACCATGGCAACCAAGACCAAGATTTGTAAGACCTTAACTACAAAGGAGCTTCTTCAAAATATTTTAACTTCATTCTGAAACTAGCTAATTAACTGCATGGGGTGACTAAAAATCAGCAAACACCCTGTCACATCCCAAACTGTTTTAGAACCAATGATGTTTGGGAGATTGCTGCAATGGAAGAAGGATAGCAGCTAAACTTCACTGACGACTTCCAGCATTGCAGAAGCACCTCCTTTTAAAACCAAAGTCCAGTTCCCAGTCCTAACCTGCTGTGATCACGGTTCCTGTGCCGAGGCGGAGATCTTCCCCGTTCGCGACTGGATCTGCGGTGACCACTCTCCGCCCTCCGCCGCTCCGGGCTCCTTGTCCTGCGCTCCCCGCGAGACAAGGACCTGCGCCTGTTGCTGTGGCTCCTGTCATCGCGACCCCGGCGGTGATGCTCGTGGTGGCGGCTTCGCTCGGGCGAGCGCCGGCTGCTGGATGATTTCTTGGCGGGGTAGGGCTGCTTGTGGTGGAAGTGGTCGGGAGGGAGGGAGCCAGGGCCCTGCTGATAGGCCGCGGGTGCAGGGCCCTGCGGATAGCTGCTGGGGCTGGAAGTCGGGGGATAGCTGCCAGCATACTGCTGAGGGGGGTAATGCTGTGAGTAACCCATAGGGTATGGAGTCTGATAATTCATCTGCTGGGGTGCGACGAGGGGTGGAGGGGGCTGGGTCGGCAGCGACGGGATCATGTGGTGGAATCCAGCTTGCCTATCAGGGGCTCCCGGGACCACGGTTGCTGCATTTGGCAAGGGAGGCGCCTGGGTAAAACAAGGCAACCCAGGGAAGCCCTGGCGCACCGGTGGGCTGGGAAAAGGAGCTCGTGGGTGCGCGGAGCAATCCTGGACGGCATTCTGACGCGTATCCACATCACCGGCCTGGGGCATGCTGGGGGGGTAGGGCATGAAGCTAGGAGGAGCGTACGCCGTGCTTGGAGGGTTTGGAAACCGAGGAGGGGGAGGCGGAGGGGGAGGGGGCGGCAGAGGCAGTGCTGGAGGGGCGACCTGCTGCTCATAGGGGAAGAATGGCGGGGGCTGCTGTGGGTGGGGAGGTTGAAAATTTGGAGATTGGTAGCTCTGTTGAGGCATTCTGGCTCCAGAGGTCCCCCTACCTCGAGGCCCCCCAACTTTAGGGACAGTGCAATGGCCTGTGTGCGTAACTCCAGCTCGTCCTGGATGAAATGACATGATTTCCTTTAAAAAAACACAAAATTAATTATTAAAACATAATACATCAAGACTAACCAGATCTTGATTTAACACATGCACAATGTACTTCGACGTCCAGTCCACACAAATTCTTAAAAGAAATAACAGAAGAGACTGGCCCACACTACAACAAAGATTTACAATGATTTAAAGGAACACTCCTGTTAATCCATTGACTTTTAGAATACCATGAATACAGGAATGCCAATTGGCCAACTGTGTCTATGCTACTCTAGTAAGGCCGCATCTGCGGTATTGCATACAGTACCATTATAAGAACAAGGCTTTGAAGAGGGTGCAGAAGATGCTGCCTAGATTACAGGGCATGTACTATTACGAGAGGTTGGACAAACGTGAGTAGGTTTCTCTGGAGTGGTGAAGGCTGAGGGGAGATGTGATTGAGGTTTATAAGGTTATTAGAGATACGGTTAGAGTAGACTGACAATATTTACCCCCCCCCCCCCGGTTTGAAATATCTAAAACCAAAGGGCAAGCATTTAAGCTGAGAGGGGATAATTCAAAGTAGATGTAAGGGGTAGTTTACTGTTACACAGAGAGTGGTGAATGCCTGGAATGCGCTGCCTGGGATAGAGACGGATACATTACGAACTTTTAAGAAAATGGAAGGATATGAACACTGCATGGGCAGAAGAGATTAGTCTAGTGGGAATCTGATTACTAATTGGTTTGGCATAACACTGTGAGCCAAAGGCCCTGTTCCAGTGAGGTACTGTTCTATGTTCCCTCTTCCAGAGCTTCTCAATGCTTTAATCCCCTGACCCTTTCTCCACTGCCTTCTAATATTTCTCTTCATCATACATTAACAAAATACATTCTTGAAGTTTTTGTGTATGCATAGTTTCCTATAAATTCTATCCTACTTCCTTATTTTCCAGTAAATGCTGGCAAGAAAATGAACTTCAAGGTATTATATGGTAACACCAATATACTTTGATAATAAATTTACTTTGACTTTGACAATGGAATCTGCCATCATCAACATCTGCAGATAATACATTTCAGATACCAGCCACACTTTATAATCAATGAAGAATACCCAAGTTGCCACTTCTACTGTAATATGGGAATCACAGAAGCCAATTTGTGACATACAGCGAGCTCCTGGCAAACAGTAACATCACAAAACCAGATGGTACGCCTTACAAATAATGAATGAGGTAATATTGACCAGTCACCAAAAACACCTTTGTTTTTCGTTGAAATAGTGTCTCAGGATCTTTCACATCCAACTACAAACAGAAAAACTATCAAGTCAGACAAGATCCTGCCACAAAATTTAAGACTGAACAGCCTAGTAACTAAAATTTTATTAATACTTAATTTTTGTTTTGTGCCCAGTGTGAATATTAATAGGTTTATCATTGTCATTTTAATTTCTTTACTTTTGTTTAATTATCATGAAATTGACAGCACTGACTCTCTCCTTTATTTGGATGTCCAGTGGTTTCCAGATGTCCCAAGAGTAGTACCAGTTAGCAAAAGCATCACATCCAAATTAACAGTCTCCAGATGGTGACTGAGAGAAGGAAGGAGATCAAATGATTGTACCTTTAATTAACAGTACTGGCTGAGACAGCTTAAGAACCGAACTTTGTACTTTTGTCCGATGTCCACTTCCATATAAAGGACAGAAGGATCTACCTTTTAAGTTTTTCTACAGTGGATAACTCAACTTAATACTTTGAATGGAGAACTTGCTTCACAACATCCCACTATAACCTGCTACATATACTTTTAAAAAAATGCTACTGCTGAACGCCATTCATTCCAGCGACCTACAGAGAAATGTCAAAGTTTTCCTAAAATAAATATGAAATATAACTTTATTACAATGAAGCTATTTTAAGGAAACACTATTCAAGGTTGCGGATCGACACTGCATTAACAAAACAGTATTAGCTTTATATTACATGAAAGTTACTGTTTTCTAAATTAAAATACGACTTAGCTCTAATCGACTAGTAATAAGTCATGTTAGATTGCAAAACCTATTTCATTTGTTTACTAATCGATTGTTCTAAACATGAGGCTTTGAAATAAATGGTAGAAAATGGCAATCACGCTGCCCGACCCCCAAGAAAGACCGTTTACTATAAATGGACGGGGTTGAGAAAATAATAATAATGCAGGAGACAAGAAGAAAACGATCATGCACGTAAAAAGTGTTTTACGACCTCAGTGCCAAATCAGTTACTTAACAATGATGCATTATTTTGAGGAGCAGGCAAAAGCAGCAGGTAGTCTATGCAATATTAAGCCTCCTCAAAATAAATCTATGTTCTTGAGTTTGTTTTTAAACATGGCCAGGGAACTCGGGATAAGTCGTCTCCTGGTCCAATTGCTTTACACTCCCCACGTTTATTCCACCTGTAGTTGCATCGCGTTGTGTGTTCCCCTTACCTTAAAGAGATTTCCTTATCTCTAAGCACCACAAATCAATGCATTACTCATGAAACGGATTTTAAGGCATTAAAATTACATATAATTTTGCAAGTGCATGCTGGTGCAAAATTGCTACAACTGTTCCGGTGCTTCAATCACAGGAAACAGATGCACAACCATTGAATCTCTCGGAAGTGCCGCCCATCATCTCTCCCTATTGGCCACAAGGCGGTAATTCCGTTTGGGGGAAACAATATTTGTTTTCATTTTCCCAGTTTCCGGGTTTCCTGTCAAAAGTAAATATAAAAATAGTATCTTGTTTATTTTTTTAAATTATAAATGGGGACAACAAGTTGGAAATATTATTCTGCTCTGACGCATGGACGGGAAAATATCTTGGTTAGAACCGGGGAAACTTGAAACGATTTAGATGGAAACACTACTTCCCGCCTCCATAAGTATATACTTTCCACAGCACTTTCTCATGATAAAAGACCGGTTTCAGAGAAAATTTATTTCATATAATCTTTACACGAGCTATTTTAGACAAACACGCGCGGATTGCATTTGTAACAGCACGGGCCGCTTATGGGACAGGACCGGTTTCTGTCCAATCAGAGGAAAGGAGAAGGAGTCCGTCGCGATTTCTGCTTCCCCCGGAAGAGAGGGAGACGGGAGGAACGGGCCTGGTGCTTGACATCAGCCTCTGCAAGCAAGCGACCAGAGCCATGAGCAGCACCGCCGCTTGCCTGCGCTGTTATAAAGAGCTGCCCGTGTGGATAGTCGAGGATCATCACGATGTAAGCGCAGCTCGTATCGAACGTTGCCAGGGTATTTAAATTCCATTTGGAATGTAGGAATGGAAGTCCAGCCGGAATGCTCCCGTATGTTTTAGTCACTCCTCTATCACCTCCACAAACTGCCGAGGCTCACGCTTAAGCACGTATTTCGGAAATTACTGCACTGCCTGTGTGGTTCGACTTTCCGACTCTTGCAGGTGGATGTCAAAATAAAACATGCCATCGCCCAGAAAGGCGTTCAGCTTGGTGTTGACTGGCAGCTATCTTTACGGCATTAATTTATTATTTGACACCTTGCTGCTAGTGTCCTTGTCGTTTGCAAAAAAAAATACGAGATGTTGCTCATCAGCTTGCACTTTCGCCAGTAAGTCGAGAGGTGGCAGATGTACTCCAGAAGCCACTCCAATAACAACAAAAACAAAAGGCTGATGCTGAGCTGCAGGAGCGTTGCATTGTTCAGTGTTATCTTTCAAACAGGATTTTCCATCTAGCTGCTTGCTGTCTGCCTCTCAACTGAATGTCAAATATTCGATGGCATTTCTATAACTAAGAGCAGGGCAGATAATCCAGTATTATGGCAAATCCCTAAATTGGCATAATAAAAAAAAACAAGCATCCTACATTACAATAGGTGATGACACTTATAGTAAGTGTTTCACTGGTTACAAAGTGTCACAAAGTCTACATTTTAACTTTACTGAAACAATTGCTTGAGTTCTCCAATAATCAGGGCAGCTGCTTACACACTTCCATAAATAGTAATTCCTACAATATTTGATGGATTAATTGTTTTAGAAGATATAACTGAATTTGCATCCCACAGTTTTCCATGTCATATAGCTTTATAGAGTGAGTTAGTTCCTCAGTAGTGTTGTTAATTTTTAAGGATTATACCAGCGATTTCTGAAATAATAAGAATGATAGAGATAAGGAGAAACCAGATGAGAGACATTGATGAGTCAATAGCCTCAAAAACTTCATTTTGTGTTGCTTTATTTGCTAATTCTATAGAATAGTAACCTTTTTTTAAATGAAATGTGAAGGATGTTATCTGAGTATTTGGGGAGTGGGGTAAGGTAGGGGAGAGAAAAGTCTTGTAAATTTTCTGTCAGAATTTGGTTTATCAGCTTAAATTGAGAAAGCTCATAATGTATTATCAAGGTATCATTATCTTTAGTCAGCTTTAAGCTTGAGATTGCCTCTAACAAAGTGAGTTTTGGGAGTTTATAAGAAATATATATTCTGGTCTGATTATGATGTGTAGGTGGAATATGCAGTAAAACTATTTCTCATTTTATATAGGAGTTAATTTCTGGACAATACACAAATATCTGAAGTAGCTTTGAGGGTAAGGCAGTATTTATGAGAGGGAAATAGAGTCAACATTTCAGGTTGAGATCCTTCATTAGTGTCTATTCCCCTTCATGGATGGAATACCTCCCAAGTTTTTTGTGTGTTGTTCCAGATTTCCAGTATCAGCAGTCTTTTCTGCTTCCAATTTCTAAACAATGATTTGTTACTTTATAAATCCAAGTGCCTAGACATAGTGCACTCTGGGGCTTTCAGTATCAGGCATACTTTTCCATTAAAGTGAAAATTAACTTCATTAATCAAAGCATGCTCCAAAGAGTCAATAGTGTAACAGCAAAAATATGTAAATTAAATATTTGTAGATCAACATTACTGTATCAAAAATGTCTTCTGTCTTCATTATGTTTACAGGTGGTGCCTTGCATCTATCGAGCAATTGGTTCAAAGCATTTGCCAATTGAAAATATTACCCTGGTTCACTTGGATTCGCACCCAGACCTCCTGATTCCAATCGACATGTTAGCTGACAGTGTGTTTGATAAAGAGATACTTTTTGGGTAATGCAAGCAAATCACTTTGTATTTAAAGATTTAACCAATTTATATTTTCTTCTTCATAAAATAGAATCTTCTATTTCTAAGTATTTTGTGTTTTGGATGAGTAATTTCATTTCCATTTCTCCACACTTCTCTTCATCCAGAGACTTGAGCATTGAGAATTGGATCATGCCTATAGTTTATGCTGGACACTTCTCGCATGTATTTTGGCTTCACCCATTCTGGGCTGAGCAAATCACTGAGGGAAAACACAACTTCTTCGTCGGTAAAGATCCCTCAACGAAAACAATCAGGTATTACAGAAATCATAATAAGAAATCACAGTGTATCAGCAAGCATTATGAGACAGAGAGGTATAGTGATCTGTGCTGAGAATAGTGGGAAAGTTAGATGCATTGTCTTGGCAGATTAAGCAGAATTGGGAATGCAGATAAACAATTATCACAAATTAATTTAACAATTATTACAGTCACCTCTGTTATCAGATCATGGAATTCCCAATATGAATTCCTCTTGCCCTTTTGCGCACGCATACTCCTCTCGCACCCCTTCCTCCTCTCCCCTCATAGCTCTTCCTCACCTCTCGCTTCCCACTCCTTCATCCCCTACTCTCTCCCCTCTGCCCTGTCACCAACCCCACTCAAATTTAAACCCTAAAATATCTGACAGCGTGTAGTTTTTAACTATGTGATTAAGCAAAAACAAAAGTATGAGGTTAAACTCAGTTCCAATTCTACACATAAGGAGACCTTCACAGCACAAGATAGTTTCTTTTTTAAACTGATTGTTCTTACAGTGATTCTTTATCTGGTCAGGGTTACGAGTACGGAGAACTACTTCCTGAGTGATGGGCTCTATGTCTCGGAGGAGCTGCTGGAGAACAAGAAGGCCCTGGGTCTGCAGGTCATCAGAGTAGGCTCAACAGAGTCAAACAGCAGAGCCTGGAGGAGGGAAACTGGAGAATCGGTTGCCAAGAAACCAAAGCTGGACCATTCAGCTAGAAAAGACTTATGTGATTCAGTCTGTCCCACAAGCTCCAGAGTGACTGCTCCACAGGTCAAAGACAAACTTAGCAATCATTGTACAGGAACAGGATCAGCCACTGCCATTGAGAGTGCTTTTTTGGAAGCTGGTCAGCCGTGTAAAGCAGCGCCAACCTGTAAGATTGAACAGCATCACCAGGATGAAACGGTTAAGGATCTGCTTCATGTATTGGAAAAACAGAAAGCCTACATCCTAGATATTGACTTGGATTTTTTTTCGGTTAAAAATCCCTTTAAAGAAATGTATACAAAGGTGAATTTTTTTTCTAGCTTTGATCAGTTTTCCTGTAACGTTTCTGTGCCCATCTTTCAAGTACAGAGGGAGTGTAGTGCTGTTGGACTGGCCACTCTCGGCAAGGAATGAAACTGATGGGTCAGTGCCCATCTCAGATTTAAAAGATCTCCATGACACTAACTGGAGAGCAGGGTGTTCTCCCTGATGTTTCAGCTGATCCTACCTGTTAATTGTCATCACTTGATCTGCGCATTATCACTATGTGCGTAGTGTATATACAGGAGCCTACTGAGTGAAAATTGGCCAAGTTTTCTAAATTATAGTGACTACACATCAAAGCTTTCATTGGCAATAAAGCACTTGCGATATTCTCAGGTGTTGAAAAAAATCTTCAGAAATGTAACTGTCAATGTTAATGTGATCCAAGTAAAGGTAATGTTTTACCTCAAGAACTTCTAACGGCTTTTTTTTTGGCTGAAATCCTTGCCAGTATATAAATACAGAATCAATTTTATTTTTTTCCCCTTAACAGGATGAATATGAAATTCTCAAGCAATTGTATAGTTTTACCACGCCTGATTGGGAAGGGACAGATGAGGTACGTGATAAACAAGGCATGATACTATTAGTTTTTATTTATTCTCAGGATATGAGTTTTGCTAGTTAGAGCATTGATTTCCCTGTTGTCCTGAAGTTTGTGACCTGTTTGGCCATTTCAGAGGGCAGTTAAGAGTTAATCAAGTTGTGGCTCTGAAGTCCCACAATAGTGAGACCAGGTATGATGACAGATTTCTTTACCTCAATGATCCAGTTATATCAAGGTTATTGTTATTGATACTAGCTTTTTAATTACTTCAGTTCACTTTCCCAGCAGCTGTGATTAGATTTGAGCTTCAAATCAATATTCCAATATTCCATTCATTTGGTAGTCTTCCGTATTTTGTAACAAAAGGCAACAGGAAATTTATGTCTCTGAAACAGATTAAGAAATTGAATTAAATGTTTTCTTAACTGCTTCAGATTCTAATTAGCTTCTTAAATCTAGTCTCTTAAATGTCAGTTGTTGGCAAAAAAAAATTGTCATAAACCTTACTATCAGGCCAACCATTGCCTTGTGTATTTAGTCTGTATGCTAATACAAACCATGAAGTTATCATAGAAGCTGTTTTCTCTAAATCCTAATCTCAATTTATTCTATATTCAGAGTTATTTTCTAATGGAATGTGTAAATGTGTTTTATAGTTTAACTATAGAATTGAAATACATATGCTGTCTTGTCTTGCTCTATTTCTAATGGTGGGATTGCAAATAAATTATAAAATTTTATTTTTCTCTGTATCTTGGAGGTAATAAAAGAGACGTTTTGCTGTGTTTGGACAGAAGTTAAAATCTTGTAACTTGTAACTGAGTTTAATTGATATCCAAGTACTCTTGGCACAAAGTGAGGTGAGAAGGATTGGTCATGGCACCAAAGCAGCGTTTAACCAGCTCGAGTTTAATTCAGAAAATGTCCAGCTGCACCTCATCAAGTTACCCTTAGATTATGGGACTTATGGAGAGTGTTGATGTATTATTGTGGGAGAGTGAGAGAGACTAGGACCAGAGGGCACAGCCTCAGAAAAGAAGGACATCGCTTTAGAATAGAGATGAGGAATATCTTTAGCCGGAAGGTAGCGAATCTGTGAAATTTATTGTCACAGACATCTGTGGATGCCAAGCTATTGGATATGGCCTCCCATTGGCCTAATTCCATCCCTATGTGTTATGCTCCTTTCTTGCAAAGTACCAAATTGCCAGATTTATTCTTTTCACATTGAGAATGAGGTGACTAGAGGTTCAAGTACTGTAGTTTAAAACAATACCGATCTGCACATTTATTGTGCCCAGGAGGCCATAATTGATTGTGTGGAAGCCCGGACGAGGCAACTGGAAGATATGGAAGCAGCATTTGCAGATTTGTGCGATGACGACAGTGAAGAGAACATAAAGAAGTGGTCAGCAATCCCTGGGTAAATGAAATAACTTTTATCTATGGCACAGCCTGTGGTTGTTTCTCTGTCAAATTTAGCTAAATTGCTTTTTTATTCTATTGCTTGCTCTTAATTCTCCTACATGAATCTTTCTCCTTCTGTTTCCTGGTGTCAGCTGCTCGTCCCCTGTCATGCCCCTCCTTCAAATATGCCCCACCTTCTTCTGTGACAAGTGCAGAAATCAGAGGATTACTGATTCAGTCGTCCCTTCTCCTGTGCAACCCTAGTTCAAGCTTTCAGAGCATTCTTGCCTCTAAGTTAGATGGTTATGTGGTCAAATTTCGTTCCATTACTCGAATGCAAAGAAAAAGGCTAACACTTGGGTACAATACAAGTGTGCTCTGCTCTGTCTAAGGTACTATCATTCAGGTGACACACTAACCTGAGGTGCTGTCTGCTTGCAGCTGGTGGTAAACTGATTGTTGCAAAAGACCCCTGGCGCTATTAACCCATAAACCCATGAGATCAGTTCTATATTTTCTCCATTAATTACTACATTTCAGAAATACTGTGTTGACAATAAAGGACTTAAGGACATCCAGAAAGAGGCTTTAAAGATGCGACACAAATGCACAGATTCGTTTTAGAGTTAGAATTGCTTTATTACAGTCACATGTACCAAGGTACAGTGAAGAGTTTTGTGTACTGTGAAAAAAAATAGATCAATTCATTACACAGTGCACTGAGGTAGTACAAGGTAAATCATTGATGGAATGCAGAATAAAGTGAAACAGCTACAGAGGAAGTACAGTTCAAGTAGACAATAAGGTGAAAGGTCATAACAAGGTAGATTGTGAGGTCACAAGTCCATCTTATTGTATTAGGGAACTATTCAATAGTCTTATAACAGCAAGGTAGAAGCTGTCCTTGTTTTTACACTTTTGTGTCTTCTGCTGAACGGGGGAAGAGAAAATATACGGTGTGGGTGGGATTTTTGATTATATTGGCTGTTTTAATGAGGCACTGAGAATTTGGTGCAATTGATCTGTACAGGATTTGTCCCAGATGTATGTGTTCTTGTTCCACCTGCATCACCACAGATTTTTCAGCATTTCTTTCCTGTTATTTTCAATTTATTGTTTTGATTTTGTGCTGAAATCTAGAATTCCCTACAAATGAAAACATTCTCTACGTCTACCCTGCCAAACCCACTCACCATTTTATTGCCTCTATCCAATCACCTCTCAATTATTGATAAGAATCTGAAATATAGGATTTCCCAATGGCCAATCATTTTAATTGCTTTGCTTATTCCCATTCTGCCACGTTGGTCCATGGCCTCCTCTTCTAGCACAATGAGGCCACACTCAGGTTGGAGGAGCAACGTTTCAAATTCTGTCTAGGTAGCCTTCAACCTGATGACATGAACATTAATTTCTCTAACTTCGGGTAATTTGTTTTCCTGCTCCTCCTATCCTTCAACTCTCCATACTGGCCTCTTATCTCTTCTCACCTGCCTATCACCTCCACAGGTGCCCCTCCTTCACTTTTTCCAATGGTCCACTCTCCTGTCCTACCAGATTCCTTCGTCTCCAGCCTTTGGCCTTTTCCGCCTATCGTCCCACCTTCTTACTTCGTGCCCCTTCCCCCACCCACTTAGCTTCACCTAACACCTAGCTTTTTCTCTTTACCCTTCCCCCCCCCCTTCCTATTCTGGTTTCTTCTCCCTTCTTCTCCAGTCCCGATGAAGGGACTCAACCCAAAACGTCCACTGCTTATTCATTTCCATAGACCTGCCTGACCTGCTGAGTTCCTCCAGTATTTTATGTGCATTGCTCTGAAATATAGCAACTGTCTTCTTGTTGTTGAAGTTTGGTTATCCTTTTGCAATGTCCCAAACCCTTCACAAGCAATAAAGCAAAAAAGTATTTTGTTAAACAGGTAACAGAACAGCTTGGTATTTTTCCTTAAATTTAGTTAATTCTAATTTTGTTCAAGATGGTTCAATTTAAAAGAGTGCCGGAACACAAGATATATGTCACTGATGTACTCAATTTTAAGGGTGAAAAGATTGGTTAAGGACATAAGAATAGGAGCAGGAGAAGGGGAGAGGAGGAAGTGATTTTTTTTCTCTCTTACTATTCCTAATCTCTACCTGGATGTATTCAACATTCTGCTGCTTAGATCATGTATCATCTCTCACTATATCACCCTGATCTTATCCTTAATTATGCATGCTAGCCCACCTCCTGTACCTTCCTCAAGATTCAAGTTTTTCTGTCATGTGTACATTGAAACATACAGTGAAATGAGTCATTTGCGTTAACAACTAACACATCTGAGGGTGTGCTCAGGGCAACCTGCAGGTATCTTTACATATTCAAGGACCGACATAGCATGCCCACAGTGCTTGGCAGAACAACACAAAACACAACAAGATCAAAACAAATCCCATTCCCCCACCCACAAACACACATACACAGTCCTTTAAGGCCTCTTTCTTCTAGTGGACTCGGACCTGCAGACTTTGAGCTTTGACCTCTCCAGCAAACTCGCAGAGAGCTGCACACTTGGCCTCAACTTGCGGACTTCTGAACCAACCCGGCCTTTGATCCTCAGCATCGCCCCCAGGACACACTTATCACTGAACAGTAGGCCTCAACTCTGGACCCACGAATGCAGGGATGGCGAACGCTAGCCCTCAAACTCCAGCTGCACCAATTTGCAAACACAGGGAGTCACTTGTTCCTCCTGCCCACAAGGAACTTGAGACTCTAGAATCCACCTGAGGTGGCCTTTGTCCACTCTCTGCCAGCTCAAATCCAACATCTGACCATGGATACCCTA
This sequence comes from Hypanus sabinus, assembly GCF_030144855.1. Taxonomy (NCBI): domain Eukaryota; kingdom Metazoa; phylum Chordata; class Chondrichthyes; order Myliobatiformes; family Dasyatidae; genus Hypanus; species Hypanus sabinus. The sequence continues at coordinate 22,356,090 of NC_082725.1, read as the reverse complement.
CATTTGCGTCAGCTGCATTTGAATGTGGAGAGGAGACTTGGACTCCCCCTGACCTCTAGTTCCCCCTCATCCCTGTCCTGACCCCTAACGCTCCTCTTTGTCCTGAGAACTATCCTTGTGAACCTAAAAATCAATTTTAAAAAACATCTAAATCTGAGCTGCAACTCAATTGAGGTCGCAGCTTGACGCCATCTTACAGTTATTCCTTTTTTATTCTTCAGAAATATCTGAAGCTTCTTGGTGTTTAATTCTCAACCATCACCACCCTGCTGCTACATTTTGGTAATGACTACTAAATCATACCACTTTATAGTGATTTATGCCATAATTTCAGACCATGTCAGATAAAGTGCCCATACAAGCATTGTCCTTTTAGAATCTCGTCATCTTGCTGTCTTTTACAAGATTTTTGGTCATCGATAAAGGAATTTTAGTTTAAACATAGAAGCACGGTGCACAAAAAAATAGGAAATAATGTTAAACATGAAATACTGGTTGACCCCAACTGTTGACTTTAGAAATTATGTGAATGCTCTTGAAAAAAAATCGATTAAAGAAAATTAAATGTTGCTGAATTTGAGCTAAATTCTTCATGAATTTAGTATTAGATGAACAGATGAATTTCAGTATTAGATGAAACTATAATCCTACTTTAGGGAAGGAAAATACTTCAAAACTCAGTTAATGAAGGTCAGACAATAGGACTTGAGGAAAATATTGTGTAGTTCACTCTTCCATTTCTATATCTTGTGCTTGCTTTTCAGAACATTGCATTATTTTGATTTGTTTTCCAAAAAGTCATTGTGGCATGTTACAGTCATTGTCTCACTGGAGTTTGGACTTTGTTTGTAGAATGGAAAAGCTTGGAGAGCTTGTGCTCAGCCTGAAGGAGAGAATGGGAACACCTGACTATGAAATGGTAAGTTCAGCCACATCGATCTTCAAACCCACCTCACTAGCTAGGGAACTTAGCTTTGGTTAATTAAAGTAACTGAGAATAAAATGGTAGGAACACTGAATCTCATTTAGGGAACAAAAATACCACCTAGTTCAGTCACATCTTCGGGGGAAGAAATCAGTCTTTGCCCCATTTATTTCCCACATGCCTTCAGACCATATTAGGGTGTGATTGTCTCTTCTGTTGTTCTCTAAATGGCTTAGCAAGCCATGCAGTTAAAGAGGCAATTGGGCACAAGCATTGAAAGCTGGCTGCCTTCATCTTTCTGATAATTGTTCTATCATCCTTGTTGTAAGACTACTGAAACCAGAAGACATTTAAATTTAACTATTCTCTTCATAATAAAGGTCTTGTGTGGGATCACAATCCATTTTGACTGAACTGAAAGTGAAGAAATATTTTGCATAATTTTTCATTCTATTGAATTAATCTCTGTCGAAACACACAATACAGAAGGAACCCATTCAGCCTGTGGTGTCTATCCTGAATATTGGTTATTAATCAGGAACCCTGATCTCTCCCCATAGTCCTGTAAATAGCTTCCATTGCTATATTGTCTTGGGAAATAATCAGCTTTGTTCAGATTCAGCCTCTCAGCTAGTGCATTCCAATCACAGCTTGTGTTTTAAGCTGAAGTGAACCCTCGTGTCATCTCTGAGCCTTTTGCTAATTCCTTTAGTTGTGCCCCGGCTGTTGATGCTCCAAACTGAAAGGCAGACATATGAGTGAAAACTTAAGCACAAGTTTTTTTTTGAGCAGCTTCTTAAAATCTATATCTTTTTTCAAGCTTTTACCCTTATCTATTTTAATGTTCTTTATCGATTAGGAGCAGATTATTATTTGGTCCTGCAAAGCACCTGCTAACATGAAGGTCTGTCAGAAGTGCTGTATAAATGTAGTTCTTCTTTTTTTGTAATTTTTGTTTTGAAGTTCACCATCAAACAAATTTCCATAAGATGTAGTTCAGATACTGTACATATATATCATATATTCATATTTGCCACAAAGCTCCACCTGAGGTATACACTTTTAGAGAAGAGAGGAAAGAAAAAATAAGCAAAAGGAGAAAACTATGTGCAAGTAGGGAGAGATTTTTTTATAACATATTCATTGATTTGTGAGAATAAAATCAGGCCTATGAGATGTTATGTAGTTAAACCACTTTTCCCACTATGAATCAAGATGTTCCAACATATGATTCACAGATGCTGTTATCTTCTCCATTTTGTGAATGTCCATTGTAATTTCCATCCATGCGTTTAAAGTTGGGCTCTCCTGTGATAACCATTTCCTGGTAAGATTCTTTTTACCAGCCACCAGCAATATATTCATTAAATATTTATCTCTTTTCAACCATTCTTGAAGTATATACTCAAAATATACAGTCTTACTTTCTAAGGGTATTACACATTTTAAAATGTCTTGTAGTGCATTATGTATCTCACTCCAATAGTCTTTGATAACGGGGCAATCCCAGAAAATATGATAATGGTTTGCATTTTGATAATGCCAAGCTGTGTATGCCAGCAGAGATGCCACCACTGGAAAAGCCCTCCCCACCACTGGGCACATCTACATGAGCACTGCCATAGCATCTGTCATCAAGAACCCCCACCAGCCAGGCCATGCTGTCTTCTCTCTGCTGCCAATCAGGAGGAGGTACAGAAACCTTGGGTCCCACGCCACCAGGTTCAGGAACAGTTATTATCCTTCAACCATCTGGCTCCTGAACCAGTGCGATTAACTGATCACTAAACACAACCTATGGACTCACTTTCATGTTATCTACAACTTATATTATTTGATTACTTCCTGCCTCAATCGTGTATAGAATGGACAACAGGCTTATCATCCTCGACCAGTTCAAGGCCAAGAACAAGGCCAGTACCACCACGGTCATGGAGTTTCAGTATATGATGACAACATCATTGCCGCACACTCTGAAGAAGATCTCCAATGTATCCCAGATGCCTTTGTCAAGGCACATAGAGCTCTGGGGCTTGTTTCAAATATAAAAAAGACACAGGTCCTGTATCAGCCACCTCCCAGCCAACCGTCTTTCTGCACCTCCATAAAAGTTGACGATATCACCATTGAAAATGTAGACTCTTTTCCCTACCTTGGCAACATTCTCTCCTCAAAAGCAGATATCGACTCAGAGGTTAACCACTGCCTGAGTAGTGCTGGTGGAGCCTATGCAAGATTAAGGAAGAGAGTCTTTGAAGACCACATCCTACAGGTCTAAACGGAACTTTTGGTCCATAGAGTAGATGTCCTTCCTACATTACAATATGGAGCTGAATCTTGGACCAACAACATTGGACACCTGAAAGCCCAGGAACACCACCACCACCAAAGAACATTAGGAAAGATTTTGAAGAACAGCTGGAAGGGCCGACGCACTTATTGCCAGCATAGTGAAGGAGGCCAACATGAACAGAACTTCCACCACGATGCAGCAACACCAGCTCGGATGGACAGGCCAGGTCACTCGGATGCCTAATTCGAGTCTCCCCAGACAGATCCTTTACTCCCAGTTGAACAAAGGTCAGTGAACCTCTAGCGGGCAAAGGAAATGCTTCATTAAAATCAGCCTGAAGAAATTCAACATTACATCTGAGAACTGGGAAGACATTGCACTCAGTGCACCTGGAGGAAATCTGTTCAAGAGGGAGCAGTACTACATGAGAGTGACCTGTGCTGTACCGCAGAGAACAAGTGGCAGCTGTGAAAGGGGAGAACAAACAACTAACACCCCCGAACACTAACCACGGCCATTATTTACACGTGTCCACACTGCACCAGAATATGTGGATCCCTGACCAGCCTCTACAGCACCTGAGGACCCACCAGTAGCCAACTCCTTGGGGGAAAGTCTTATCAGCTCAAGCGATCACACTACTCCTATGTTTCTTTTTGTATTTGCACTGTTAATCTTCTTTGGCACACAAGTTGCTTGAGTATTGTGCGGCCATATGGGATCCCCATCAAGCTAACAATAAGAAGTCCATCGAAAAAATCCAACGCTGTGCTGCTGGCTTTGTGCTAAATGATTACAGCAGGAAATCCAGTGTCACCAACATGCTCTCTAATCTTCATTGGGAACCACTTGAAAACCGACGTACTAAACTACAGTTAATCTCCATTCTCAAAGAAGTTCACAACATCACTCCATCAGACATGCAAATTCATCACAGGGTCAGTTCAACTCGACAGCAAACTGGACCTCACATACTGGAAACCCCTTCATTCAACAAGATTTGCTACCAGTACTCCCTCTACCCAAGATCAACAAGAGAGTGGAGTCTTCTGCCGCCAGGCCTGCGCAGTATTTCTGACATTAATATTTTTAAAGATAGACTCAATCAAATCAATTTAGGGGATCTAGTCAAAAAAATTCACTTTACAATTTAACTCTCATGCTGTTCATACCGACTGCACATTGTAACAGCCGTCCGGCAGTGCTTGCACAGTACCAAGCAGAAGCAATCTTTGTGTGTAATTTTTCATTAATTCTATCATATTTCTTTGTTCTACTGTTAATGCCTGCGCAAAAATTAATCTCGGTAGTATATGACAACATATATGTACTTTGAACTTTGAGCTACTGAATTTGACCCTGTCCCCTGCTAGGTCTCTCAGTAAAAGCCTATCATCTCTCGCCCCATCCCCCACCGTTAATTATAAGACCAGTTTCAGAGTTTTCTCTGCCAGATTTTAAAATAAGCCTTTTCCCTCTTCCTGTAATACAGTAACTACCTCATTTATTCACAAGGTGGGAGCAGTTATGTTTGTGGTTCAGCTGTAAATTAAAGTTTGCACCTGTTGCATCTAGTTTATTCCTTCTGCCTGATTGTTTCAGCTTGTGTTGACATGTTGACTGCTTCTTGGTTTCAGGTTCACCAGGCAGGTCTGACCTGTGATTACTCAGAGCTCCCGCATCATATTAGCACGGAGGAAGAGATAGATAATCTCATGTCATCTGTGAAACAGCTGCTTGAAACATTACCAAAGCCAACTCTGATAACAATAGCACGGTATGAAAGTTACTTCAATGCAGCACAGGGTTTGAAACATAGAGATTTATGCCATGATTTTGGCTCTTATTCAGTCTGTGAGCACAATATCTTAAAGCAGGTGGTGCTGGATTGGTGGGAAATAATAAAACTGTCCTCTACAGGAGCATGCATTTACTACACCAGATAATCAGTGGTATTGCTTAATGCTCTGTGTCCTCTTCACAGAGATGAGCTTCAATCCAATGCTGACTGAAGTATATTGCACTGTTTGTGAGGTTCCATGTAGAGCTGCCAAAATTTCCATATGACATTACCAACAATTTAAGGATTCCTGTGCAAATGCAGAATTTTTAAACTAAGCCAGAGATTTCCTGGCTACTCTTTGCTTCTGAACTTGGCAGTCAAGCACTGAGCAGGAACTCACTGAAACTCCCCAGAGTTACACTGAAGAATTTGGTCGCAATCCTGCATCAAGTCAGACTGGGTGCAAGGTGGTGATTTCAGGGCCATGGAGAAGAAAAGCAAGAATAAGATGGTTATTTTAATTATGTGTATTTAATTTAACTTTTAATCAAGTGTTTTAATGTTTTCCTTTGATCTTGCATATTTTATATTATTTGATTTTTAAAGTACTTTAGACATTTTTGGAAGTCTTTGGGCAAGGGGGTGGGTGAGGGAAACTGACAGCTTTGACAGATGGCAAAGAGGGCAACAAGACTTAGAGTTTTATCAAAAATTTCCAGAGGCAGTATTTATGGAAAAGTGAGAAAGTGAAAGGTGAGATTCGGTGACAAGAAGAATATTAATTTCTGCCAGCTGCAATAGGATCCCAGCAGCAGTTTCATCTTCCCATTCCCACCCCCATTCTGTTTCTATAGGAACTGCTCCCTCCCTGGGTCATTCATACTCTGGCACTTTCCCCGGCAAAAGGAGGTGCAGCATTTCTCCTTCCACCACACAGGAACCTAAATAGCCCTTTCTGGTGAGGCAGAGGTTCACATTTGCCTGCACAAATCTCGTCTTCTGCACTTGGTGTGATCTCTTACACATAAGTGAAAGCCAAGTATACTCAGGGAACTCATTCAGCAGTACATCTTTCCTTTGCAATACCATCCTGAGCCCCTGGTTACAAGGACCTCATATTTCAGCTCCCATTTCTACTCACACTCCAACCTGTAAGGTTCCTGAACCATCGTCGATAATTTCACTCACCTCAGCTCTGAAATGATTCCACAGCCAATGAACTCACTGTCAAGCACTCTACAACACATATTCTCAATAATATTTGTTTTTTTTTTTAATTTGCTCAGTTTGTCTTTTGCTCATTGGTTGTTTGACAATCTCTCATTCTGATCCATCTAAGTTTTCCTCTCCCCCAACTGGTTCCATCTGCCATTTCATTGCCGGCTCTCCTCTCTCATCCTCAGTTGTTTCCCCCCTGCCCATTGTCTGTCCCTTATCCTGTCCTATTTATCAGATTTCAGCATCTGTATCCTCTTGTGTCTCAACTTATCACCTTTCAACCTCTAACTCCATCTCCACCCTCCCTTCCCCACCACGCTTCCTATGCCCCTTCTTCTTTTTCCATCTCCTGCCTGTCTCTACCTATCAATTCTCAGGCCCAACCCTCTCCCTCCTCTGTCTCTCATCTCCCATCTCCAACTCCAGCACTAGTCTCCGTTCCTGGCTCCATCACCCTATCGCCCTCACTTCATCCGGTTCCACCATTCACTGCCAATCCCTGACTCGCCCTACTCACCTCTTAATACTGGCACAGTCCCCTCGGCACTCTTATCAAATGTGTGAATCTCAGTGCGAAATGTTGCTTATCCCATTGACTCCACAGATGCTGCTGAACGTGCAAAGTTCTTCTAGCAGTTTGTTGCTTCAGAATACAGCATCTACAGTGTCTTTTGTCTCCAAGACAATAATCTTTATGTAAAATCTGTTTTCTTTTCCCACTCCACAGTTGCTGCTGACCTCTTGACAATTTCCTGCAGCCCCTTTTTATAGTTACTTTGTCATTGATTTCATTGAAACATCAGTTGCCCACTTGCCTCCACAGCTGCTGCTCGACTTGCTGTCCCTTCAGTATTTTGTGTTTGCTGCAGATTCCAGCTTCTACGATCTCTTGTGCCTCAATTAATCCAAATGTCTTAGGTGGTATTTGCCCTTAATGCAAAATGTAGATAATTTACAGAGACAAGGGACAGCAGATACTGGAAACCTGAAGCAATACAGAGGCAAACAGTGGGTCTGGCAGCATCTGTAAGGGGCTGGGGGGGTTAAGATCATTTATAGTTAAGTAAGTAACTCTTTCAGCCTTTCTGTAATTCATTAGATGCTCATTCAATAACCCAGGCACTGTTACTGTTTCAGGTCCAGCTTGGATGATTACTGCCCTTCTGAGCAGGTGGACTCCATACAAGAGAGAATGTTAAAAGTGCTGCAGACCAGCTATGGGTCTTTAGATGTTCACCTGGAGTACTGACTGTGTCCAGTTTCCCTGTGCTCTTGCTGGAATCACCAGAACCAGATTTCTGCTAAACTGATGGAGCAAAATATTATTTAAAGAATAAATCCTAATTTTTTTACAACTACTACTCGTGTAATGCTTTTCTAACTCTTCCTTCAACTATGCAATTCATAGTGAATTCTAAGGGAGAGATGATTTAATGTGTTGTGCAACACTTAGTGGCATGCTGTGGCTGACAAAAGGTATTTGTTTATTTTCTCAATATAGTTTTAATTTTACTTATATTTGGAAAGATCAAATCAGTGGCTTAAGATTTTTTGTCACACGCAGATCAAAACATACAGTGAAATGTGTTATTTGCATGAACGGCCAACACAATCTGAGGATGTGTTGGGGGCAGCCTGCAAATATCAATGTGCTTCCAGCACTAACATGACATATCCACAGTTTACTAACCATACGTCTTTGGAACGTGTCAGAAGAAGTTGGAACACCCAGAGGAACCCATACGTTCACGAGGAGACGTACAAACTCATTCCAGACAGCATCTTCCTCTTGTCTGAGCCAGTACACCCTAGGGTTAAGTCACATTCCATGAATCTGAACAAATGAAAGAATCTAATTGTACTCAGTGGCCACTTTATTAGACAATAGACAATAGTTGCAGAAGTAGACCATTTGGCCCTTCGAGCCTGCACCGCCATTTTGAGATCATGGCTGATCAATTACTATCAGTACCCTGTTCCTGCCTTGTCCCCATATCCCTTGATTCCCCTATCCATAGATACCTATCTAGCTCCTTCTTGAAAGCATCCAGAGAATTGGCCTCCACTACCTTCCGAGGCAGTGCATTCCAGACCCCCACAACTCTCTGGGAGAAGAAATTCTTCCTTAACTCTGTCCTAAATGACCTAATCCTTATTCTCAAACCTTGCCCTCTGGTACTGGACTCTCCCAGCATCTGGAACGTATTTCCTGCCTCTATCTTGTCCAATCCCTTAATAATCTTATAATATGTTTCAATCAGATCCACTCTCAATCTCCTTAATTCCAGCGTGTACAAGCCCAGTCTCTCTAACCTTTCTGCATAAGACAGGTACAGGTGTGGTCTTCTGCTGCTGTAGCCCATCCACTTCAAGGTTTGACGTGCTGTGCATTTCGAGATGCTGTTCTGCACACCACTGTTGTAATATGTGGTTATTTGAATTACTGACATCAAACCAGTCCATTCTCCTCTGACCTCTCTCACTAACAAGGTTTACTTGACAACAGAACTGCCACTCGCAGGATGTTTTCCCACCATTCCCTGTAAACTCTAGGGACTGTTCTGCGTGAAAATCCCAGGAGATCGGCTGTTTCTGAGATAATTGTTCTACCTCATCTGGCACCAACAATCGCTCCATGATCAAAGTCACTTAAATTTCTTTCCCCATTCTGATGCTCAGTCTGAAGAGTAACTGAATCTCTTGACCATGTCTTCATGCAATGAGTGTTTGCAACATGATTAGCTGATTAGATTATCATATTAATGAGATGGTGTACAGTAAAATGTGGCCACTAAGTGTGTGTTTAATTTTTTTGTGCCATAGAATTTCACTCAGCTGTTGACATTATTGAGTGTGTATTTAAGTGCTCTTGGTTCAAGCCCTGCCCTGGTACCTTGAGAATAAAAATCCAGGTTGATATTGCAGTGCAATATTGAGTAAGTGTTACACTGGGTGATTGTTTCAATGAAGTGAAGGATTTGTGGGAAGCATACATCAATCCAAGTGATATGGGGCTTTGGAAAACAGTGTTACTGACAGAGAAATTGATTTAGTGGACTGGAGACTAACAGTATTCATGCTGTAGGTGCTTTTTCTTATTTCATATCTCCTTACAATGCTGCCATTTGACTCCTCAAGTCTGTGTTGGCTCACACAGCAATCATATTTCCCACTGATTTTCCAATGATGTATTCTCACCACCTTCCCACTAAATCCCTTTGGTACTTCTACACACTAAGAGGAATCTCAAATGTCCTACCAACCAGCATGGCTTCGGGGTGTGAGAGGAAAACCATGCCACTGGAGGTTGGGACTGAACTCTGATCACAGTGAGGCAGCAGTGCAACATTCTTTGTCTTCTGTCAGTCCGGCTCAAGGGTGGCATCTATCCAGTCCAATTTTCTGTGAGTCTGATATGCCAGCTGAGGCTAACGTGGGAGCTGCAGGCTCCACTGCAAATTCATCAGAGTTGGCTAACAAGAAAAATGGAGGGATTAGACCGATCTTATAGTAGGTCAAAATTCCAGCATGGCATTGTGGGCTGAAGGGCCTGTACGGTGTTGTAGAGTTCTATGCTCTAAGACAAGGAGATGGGTAATCTGGGAGGCAGGGTGCTCCTTCCACTGTTTACTCTGCAATTCTTGATAACATCTGATTGTTGCTGCTCTATGTTCACCAGTCATGTAAGGGTATCACACGGACTCACTGAGGGTGTGGCATACTCTACAAGAAGGAAACCTGGAGTGTGTTTCTGAATCTTTTCCCTCATCTCCATGTTAATCTCTTCCCATCCCAGTGTCTGTTTTGGGAGTACGATATTAGGCACGTGAATGATGGGGTTTACACAAAAGAGTTGACTGAGTGTAACTAGGGCCTTAGTACTGAAGACGTTAGTCTGTGGAAGGATATGTGATGATGGTTTTCTTATTGTTCCAATGAATTTGGAAGATTTTGCAGAGACAAATTTGGTGTTTCTGTCCACTTTCTTAGGGTGTCCACAAACAGTAGTCCAAGTCTCAGAAGCATACTACTATTTGCAATGCTTCTACATAAACACTGCCCCTTGGAATTTTCTCCAGTTATGCTCCTACCTACCTCTTGACAAAAGGGCCACTATTGCCTGGTAGACCATGAATTTTGCAGGTCTGAAGTCTTGGTATTCGGATGCCTTTTCCATCAGCGAGCCACAGGCTGTGCTGACACAAAGATGGCAAGTTTGACTTTCATTTTGGATGTACGTCTTTGCTTACTTAAGATATGTGAATGAAACCACATTTATAGATTCTCACAGTGAACCTTTACTGGCAGAAGGCAATGTATTGGACCTTTGTCTCATGAACATTTGGTAGAAAGCCGTTTCCCTCATTTGCTTCAGTGAGTGAGTTGACGTTGACTTGGGAGTCTGGCTTCTGAATATATGCAGCACCCGTCTCTGAGATTGCACTGTCCTTGGTGCTGAAACATTGGCGTTGTGGGTTGACGAGTTTGCATTGTAAATCAGCAGCTGTCAAATTGATAGACAATTGGAGGGGAGGATAAGAAACTATTAAAATGTGTAGGGAAATGATGCAGCCTCATTTAGCAGCAACGTTCACTGAGACTGGGTGTTTTTCTAAACCAGAAAGTGAATTTCACAGTTTGCACGTTGTCAGTCCAAATTGAAGAGAGTTCTCCACTGATCTGCTGAAAGAGTCAGAGACTTTACTGAATTCCTGAAAAGCCAAGTGCAGTAATTTGTCCTGTTTCCTGCATTTCTTTTGGAGTTGTCTTGTGAAAATGATAACCACTATATTGAAAAAAAATCTGTATGAGGAAATTTTCTATGTTGACTGGGAGGAGGTGGTTAAAGATGATAATGGCAATCTGTGCCATGTATTCCACACATCAGTGATACTGCAGCTGTAAGTTTCTACCACTAGATGGAGATTCATAAACACCAAAGCTGCAAATCCGTTCAATCAAATCTGAGCAGTTTCAAAGCTCTATCCCATGGTGAGTATTCTTGCTAGAATTTAGTTTGGACCTAAACCTAAAAAGTTATCATTTATCTTCAGGCACTACAGTAAAAATATTGCACCAATTGATGGTCCAGAGAGTGTGTAATTGAAGAAAACCAAGCCAGGAAAACCTGTCAAAACATGACAATATGGTGATTGTTGTGATTAATGTCCAGAGGCCTAGATTGTTAACCTCTAAACATTTAATACATCTCTAATGGTGACCAATGTAAGTATTGGAAAGTACTAAAGACCCGTCAGATTCACTCATGTCCTTCAGTTAAATGTTTAGCCAGGTTGTGGTATAGTTGACCGTCAAACATTGGTATTAAACTGGCCTGAATGATTGCTCATGCTGCTACACTGGGGGAAGGCTGATTAGTACTTTTCCACATATTTCATTGGATGGAAGTCAGTATATTTTTATTTTTCCATTTTAATCTATTTATTTGTTTATTTTGTTTTTATTTAGAGATACAGCCAGGAATAGGCTACGCTGTCCTAAATTAAACTGGCAAACATAATTCCCATTCAAAAAAGAAATCTTGAGCTGTCGGTTATCATTTCAAAGTGGAGATTCTGTTCTTGGTGGGTTGGTTTTGTCAAGGAATTGAATATATCTGGTTAAGATAGATATTTGGTCAATAGGAGAGCCAAGGTTATAGGGGTCAGGTGTGAAAATAGACCCAAGATCAAATTTGTATCAAACATGAGTGTTAGAGCTGCCTAAGTGGTGTGGGTGGATGGTTGGGTGAGTGGGTGGTGAGAGGGTGCAGTATTCTGCCCCCTATTTCTTAAGTTCTATTGGCCCAGGACTTTGTGGTCAATGCTATTGATGGTCCACCAATCTCTAATATAATTGAATGTGATTCAGGAATATCTGTCCAGTGGGAATGTCTAAAAGTCATCGCAGTAGCTTACAAATGTTTGATCACAAACTCAGATTTTGTGGAGTAACATTGGGAGTTCCCACCATTCCTGCTGAAGTTTTCCTGCGTAATTGTCCATAAAGGACAATTTGTGGATGTTGTGTACTTGGATATTCAGAAGGCCTTTCATAGGGTGCCTCAGATGAAACTGCTTAACAACATCATAAGGTGGGCATTGGGAATAGACCCAAGTGCAAGACACAGACACTGAAGTACTAGGGAGAGGACTAGGTGTATCAAGAAAGCAAGGGAAGTGGGGAAGAAATGACACTGGACAAGACACAGGCCGTGGACAAGACTAGGAGAAAGGGCTTGGGCTAGGACTAGAGTAGGAAAATGGGACCTGGACGAGGAACAAGGAACCTGGACAAGGACTCCAAGCCAGAGACTGGACAGGAACATGGAACCTGGGTCTTGACTCGGGCTCGGACTCTGGATCCAGGCTAGGACTGGACGTGGCAAGGCAACAGGACTGGACGTGGGGGCAGGACATGGGACTCTAGGTCTGGATGAGGACATGAAGCTCAGACTTGGTCTTGATCGAGGGAGAGCAGGAACGCAGAACCTAGGTCCAGGGAGAGCTAAGCAGAAACGGAGAGAGGCGTAGCTGGACACAGACACTAGCCCTGGATGAGACCAGGACTCAGGGCCTAGTCTACAACTTGGACTGGAACCTCCTTGGAGCCTTGGACGCAGACTAGAACCTCCACAGAGCCTTGGACTGGAGCACAAGAACACAGAACACAGAGCCAGGACACCTCCTTGAGTACAGGATGTAGGGCCTGGGCTTTACACAGAGTCAGGACACCTCCTTGGGGAAAGGACATAGGGTCAGGACTCATACACGGACACTAAACACAGAGACACAAAGAGACAGTTCCAAGCTCAACGATAGTTCCTTCTGTTGGCATGGCAAAGCTCCAGTCTCACTCCGGCAGCAAACTTGACAGTGATACAGGCAAGGACACAGGGATGGGTAGCCAGCAGGGCTACAGGCCAGGCTTCATAGAAAATAGGTGCAGGAGTAGGCCATTTGGCCCTTCGAGCCTGCACCGCCATTCAGTATGATCATGGCTGATCATCCAACTCAGAACCCTGTACCTGCTTTCTCTCCATACCCCCTGATCCCTTTAGCCACAAGGGCCATATATAACTTCTTCTTAAGTATAGCCAACGAACCGGCCTCAAATGTTTCCTGTGGCAGGGAATTCCACAGATTCACCACTCTCTGTGTGAAGAAGTTTTTCCTCATCTCGGTCCTAAAAGGCTTCCCCTTTATCCTTAAACTGTGACCCCTCGTTCTGGACTTCCCCAACATTGGAAACAATCTTCCTGCATCTAACCTGTCAAATCCCTTTAGAATTTTATACATTTCAATAAGATTCCCCCCACAATCTTCTAAATTCCAGTGAGTAGATTCAGAGGGAAGGAAGGGAACATTCCAGCCTCAGGGTAACGGCAAAGACAGCCTGACTTACCCAACGGAGGCAAGGACAGGAAGGGACAGATCCCACCATAGGGTGATGTCAAGAACAGCCTGAATTACCCCACAGAGGTGAGGACAGGATACCAACAAGACAAATCAGCAACCACACTCAAACCCAGGGCCATTCATATTCTGGCCCCAATATTAGAATCAGGTGCCTGTGATTAAGCACAACTGAAACAACGGACAGCCAGAAGACCTGGAGTCTGGAGTCCACGGACCAGACGGTGAACCGGAATGTGGATTTCACAGACCGTACCATGACAAACAAGATAAGAGCCCGTGGTATTACAGGAAAGATACTAGCATGGATAGAGGATTGGCTGATTAGCAGGAGGTACAGAGTGGGAATAAGTTCAAAGAGTTGAAATGATAACCTTTTCTGGTTGGCTGCCAGTGACTGGTGGTGTTCCGCAGGGATCTGTGTTAGAACCATTTCTTTTCACATTATATGTTTGTGGACAAAATGAGGATAGACGGGGGTGGCGGGCAGGTAGTGTTGAAGAAGCAGGGAGGCGGTAGAAGAACTTAGACAGATTGGGAGAAAGGGCAAAGAAGTACCAGATAGAATACGGAGTCAGGAATAAATGAGTCAGTGGTGAAGAAAACATGCAGTTTTAGCTTTCATTTCAAGAGGACTAGAATATAAAAGTGAGAGTGTAATGACGAAGCTTTATAAGGCACTAGTAAGGCCTCACTTGGAACATTGTGAGCAGTTTTGGACCCCTTTATCTAAGAAAGGATGTGCTGACATTGGAGAGGGTTCAGAGGAAGTTCACGAGAATGATTCCAGGAAAGAATAGGTTACCATATGAGGAGAATTTTATGGCAAGGACCTGTACTCACTGGAATTTAGAAGAATGAGGAATGACCTCATTGAAACCTGTTGAATATTGAAAGGTCTAAACAGAGCGGATGTGAAGAGGGTGCTTCCTATAGTGGGGGAGTCTAGGACCAGAGGTCACAGCTTCAGAATATAGGTAAAACGATTTAGAATGGAGATGAGGAGTAATTTCTTTAGCCATAGGGTGGTGAATCTGTGGAATTCATTGCCACAGGTGGCTGTGGATCATTGGGTGTATTTAAGGCAGAGGTTGAAATGTTCTTGATTAGTCAGAGCATGAAAGGTTACAGGGAGAAGGCAGGAGAATGAGGTTGAGAAGGAAAGTGGATTAGACATGATGAAATGGCAGAGCAAACTCGATGGGACAGATGACCTAATTCTGTTCCTATGTCTTATGGTCTTATCTTAAGAAATTGTATACAAATGTGGAAGTTCTGGAGCTACAGTCCATGATTCTGGTAGATTTCCTGATGATGTTTTATTGTCTGAAGATTGTATTTTATTATTTAACAATAAGAGGCTATTGTTTAAGGATCAATGGCCCTTTTAAACTGTGACATATTATTGCTTTCACAGTAAAGTTGGGAATAGTTATTCATTACTCTCTTCAATTTATGCCTCTTCTTCACTTTGTTTTGTTGATGCCATAACCTGTTATCATCTCTGAGGCTATAAATGTCCACCAGCTCTGCACCTATATCATTCTTCACATCCTGAGGGAACTTCACTTTATCCAGACTTTATGTGTACAGGTTCACATATTATCAACTGGGGAAGTTCTGATTTCTGCAATGAAAGTGCTCAGATAGAGTCCTGTGCAGAAGTCTTTAGGCACATATACATACATAGCTAGGCTGCCTAAGGCTTTTGCACAGTACTGTCATTTTCAACATGGAGAGAAGAGTGAGTTTGTAAATCTGGGGGGAGCAAAGGATATTGGAAATAGCGAGGGTGGAGTACCATGTGAGGGGTGTGGGACAGGTCGCATAGGAGAAGTGCCAGGAGCAGGGTTGGCATGGGGGCAGACAGACCCAGCCCTGAGACACCAGGCAAGGTCACTTTATTCCAAACAATTGGTTTATTGATCATTACAGAATGTATCTCTGGTACTTCCCACTCCCTCCCCCTCCCTTCTTTTCCCAACCATAATTCCCACCTCCCTGTCCCTCTTCCCACTCTCAGTCCACAATAGAGACCCATATGAGAATCAGGTTTATCATCACTCACATATGTCATGAAACTAGTTTTTTTTTGTGGCAGCAGTACAGTGCAATACTTAAAATTATTACAGTACTGTGCGAAAGCTTTGCTCCCACCACATTTACAAACTTGCTCTTCAGTGTAAGTTGACAAATACAATACTGTGCCAAAGTCCTTTGCAGAGGACTGTACATTAATGTTCAGTACAGTGGAGTAGTGAGCCGTTTGACCTTGCCAGTATTAATGATATTCTCATGCCTCTTTAATCATCTTATGTCTGTTTCTATTCCCTCTGCTCACGTGTTAACCTGCCTTCCCCTTATATACATGTATACTATTCACCACAGTAGTTTCTTATGATAGCAAGTTCCTGTTACTCTGAAAAAAAAAACAAATATTCAAAAATGATTTTATTCCAAGTGTTGGACTAAGTCAGTAAGATAATAAATAATGATTTGCCACTGACCCAAATGTATACTTCAAATAGAAAAACTGTATGAACCAGAGCTCATTGTGAGAAAGCAGAACCCTGCCATGTTACTCTGATTCCATGGTAACTGAAATTTCGCCGAGCTACCTGACTAATAACTTGTATTGATAAGTTATTTTGAGAAAGGACTATAGTGGAAAACAGCAAGGCAGTAGATGTGAATTTAATGGATTACCTGGCTCCAGGCCTGAGTGCACTGCATGGTCAAACATACGGAATCATTAAACAGCTTAGTGCATTTCAGCAGAAATTTTGCATTGCTTAATCCTCAGGTCTTAAAGTCCGCTGCTTTCTTCATGAAATACTCCAGAAAGAAACCATTCAGCACTCCAATGCTCGGGGAAGTCCCATCTGAATTATCCACTTTCTTGGTCTTGTGCCATATCCCTGCAAGTAGAGTGGATTCTAGTTAACTCGGGCGCATCGTGCTCAATATGGTGGCTGCCACAATCACTGAAATTTCATGGATATGACTAAATGGAAAAAGAAGATAAAGGATTGTTTAACATGGTAACAACATATCTATTTAAAGTAATTACAGTACAAATTAGAACACTATCAGAATCTCTACAGTACTATAAGCCTGTGTATTAGTTCAGAATAGTCATCGACAGAGGTATTCATCTGCCATGTTCTTTTGTAAGTGAATAAAATCAGTAGAGATATCCAGTACCGATAATGGACTAGCTTTAGACAACTATTTTAAATGATTGCATCCTCCAAATCTTAAGTTTCATTGTAACATTCAAGACGGTTGTTGATACCTTCATAATTCCTAACCTGTTGAAGTAGTGAAATCATTTAATTTCATTCCTGGTCGCTTCTGGGGTACCCAAGCCTGAATGCTTGAAACCATAGTGAGTGAAATGGTTCTGAACTGTTTTACTCCTTATTTCTTACCCAATGACCAGTATCAAAAATCACTATTTTTTTTAACTCAAACACATGCAACTGACACTATTAAAAACCTGATCATTCTAAGCACAGAGCAGTGTCTAATGCCACACAGGTGCATAACCAGATCAAGACCAGACTATGTAACTGTTTCTTCCCCAAAGCCATCAGACTCCTCAATACCCCGAGTCTGGACTGACACCAACTTACTGCCCTCTACTGTGCCTATTGTCTTGTTTATTATTTATTGTAATGCATGCACTGTTTTGTGCACTTTATGCAGTCCTGGGTAGGTCTGTAGTCTAGTGTAGTTTTTTATCTGTGCTGCTTTACGTAGTTCAGTGTAGTTTTTGTACTGCTTCATGTAGCACCATGGTCCTGAAAAACGTTGTCTCATTTTTACTGTGTACTGTACCAGCAGTTATGGTTGAAATGACAATAAAAAGTGACTTGACTTGACTTGATAAAACTGACACTAGTTACAAACTATTCAGCAATGGCCTCCTGTCCAACTAAGTGGCATGGTGTCTAAAATAAGTGAAGGGAATCCTGGCTATTTACTTGATTTTGTTTTTGATCATTATGAGATGTCCCAATTAAACAGCTGGCCTGATTAGCCAATAGCTCAATAAACTGGAATTCACTGTAATTGCGTAAACTCCCTTGGAAAGTTACCATCGAGGCTTCGTTCACCACAGTTTCAAACTTTTTAAGATCACAAGTATGCTTTTAGATAATTTCAAACCAGTGTTCAGCATTGCTGCATTACTTGCACCTGCTGAGAGAACAAATAAGATTTCCTCCAAATACATTCGTTCTCTTTTCCCTAGGTTGTGGTGTAGCAAAACTGGGAGAGAATACTTTAGAATGTCTTAAAATTAATGCACCATCAATAACTCACTCTGAGACGTAAAGGCGAGATATCGGCTTTTATTGACTGGAAGAAGGAACCAGCAGTGAGTGACCACCATACTACATCCTGGAGACTGAAAGGCCTGGCCCAGGCTAAGATCGCCTTTATACAGGGGTCTGTGGGAGGAGCCACAGGAGCAGTCAGCAGCAGGCGTGTCTAGACAGGCACATGTAGTTCACCACAGTGTTACTCTGGATTTCCAGCATCTGCAGAATCTCTTGTATCTATAATACTTTAGAAACTCATCTTTGGTCACCTATGCTAAACATTAGAGAGGATCCACTGCTGGCTTTATTTGCTCTATGTACAAATGTTTCTATTGAATTAATGGATGTTTATTTTTACCGTGTCCACTAGGTGGATCTCACCAACAAGGCATTTCTTTTCATATTCAAAGGATAACATTGTTAATTGAATGATAAAATTTATATGAAGAATAAAACTCACAACCATGGTAAACATCCTTTTGTTCACCAGTGATTTCTGGAGCTGCTTTCCTGTTTCAAATTAAATCATAATTTCCAGCAGAAAACACTAAAATCAGAATCTGAAGTAAAATTACAAAAAATACAGCATTCAAAAGGGAAAGTTAGCAAGACATTGAAGAGCTTTACAAAAAAAAAAGTACCCTGAGCCAGGGATGCTTACGTATTATTGGAAAACTGATATTTTAGCAAAATTAATATATTGGCTTATGTCTGTGGGCAGCCTAACCTAGCATAATGCTGTACAATTTCCTTCCTTTCTCTTTGCCCTACCTTCACTGATAATTGATCTGGAATGCCAGGTTTTCACTTCTGGAGGCGGATTATATAATGGCTGCAAGTTATGAGAGAGGAGGATGCCCAGTTAGTGCTCAGTGCACTTTGCTTCTGATTTCAAAAGTTGTGGATCACCCCAGAGAGCTGAGCACAAGTATCCAGGCTGACAATCCAAAGCAGCATTGAAGGAGTGTTACAGTAGTTCTCGATCTCCGGCAATAAGGTGCAAACATCCACTGTAAGACCAGCAACTATCTCCTCTTACCCTGCCTTTAGAAGGACTCCATTCCACTCTTCAAGTTTCTCTGTATTCACACTGATGACAAAAGTTATCACACTGGTGCTGTTAAGATTTCTTCCTTTCCCCCAACCTCACATTCTCCACTATTTCCCATACTTTCCAAATCTTCTGCAGATCATCCTCCATAATCTTTTGCCACATCCAAGAGAACTCCTCGACCGGACATCATCCCCTCCCCTCACCTTTCAGCGTCTGAATGGACAATTCCATGTGTGAAGCCCTTGTCCATTCTCCCATCTCCAACAACCATAACCCTCTCCGTGGCACAGTTCTATGCAGATACAGGACACAACATCCCTGCCCACTGTCCCAGCATTCAGTCCCATTCTAATTCAGTGTAATGCATCAGGTACGTATGATGTGGCTTCCTTAACAAAACAAGATCTAATTCAGTGTAATGCATCAGGTACGTATGATGTGGCTTCCTTAACAAAACAAGACTAGGTAATCAACTTGCATAGCAGCTCCATTCACTCTGTATGGGGACCTAAAGCTTTTAGTCACCTGTCATTTTAATTCATATTCACCTCCTCTGACCTCTCCTTCTTTGAGTTCCAGCTCATTTCTTGGACAAGGAACATCACCTCAACATCTGTCTGAGGATATCACCATCCTTGGGACTCATATTGAATAGAATAACTTTAGGTAACTTCTCTATTTTTACTCTCCCTGCAATTTCCTTTTTTTCTTCTCTTCTATCTCCAAATGCTTTTTTCAAAAGTGATTATCACCTTGGCAGCATTGATTTGCAACCTATTGTAGACATTCTTTCTGTTTTATCTAACCTCCTCTTCTCTGCAACCTATTTATTTATTTAGAGACACAGTGTGGAACAGATCTTTCCAGCTCCGTGCACTGTGCTGCCCAACAATACCCCCATTTAACCCTATCCTAACCACAGGACAATTTACAATGACCAATTGACTTACTAACCAGTAGGTCTTTGGAATGTGGGAAGAAACCAGAACACCCGAAGGAAACTCACACGGTTCATGGGGAGAACATGCAAACTCCTTACGGACAGTGCCGGAATTGAACTCTGAACTGCGGAGCGCCCTCGAGCTGTAGTAGTGTCGTGCTAACCGTCACGCTACCGCGGCACTTAATGTGATCGTTCTCTCACTTTTATGGGCACAACCCTTCCCACCATCAAGGACACCATCCAAAGGCAGCATCTATCATAAAGGACCCTCACCACTCAGGACGTGCCCTCTTCTCATTACTACTGTCCAGGGATGAGGTAAAGAATCCTGAAGGCCCACACTTAACAACATAGGAACAGTTTCTTCCCTTCTGCCAAGAGGTGTCTGAACGGTTCATGAACATTACTTCACTTTTCCCTTTTGCACTATTTAGTTATTTTCCTTGTAACTTAGTAATTCTGCCACAAAACTACAAAATTCACAATATATGGTTATAATAAACTTGATTCCAATTCTGATTCTTTCCCAATTTTGAGAAGGGTCCTTGATCCAAAATTTAGATTGTGTTCCTCATCCAAAGCTGCCTGATGCATTGCACTCTTCCAGAATTGTTTGCTTTGTTAAAAATTTCAACCTCTGCAGCTTTTGACCCTGATTGCTACATTGCTGCAGCTTGATACTTCAAACAGGATGCTAAGCTAAAGTCCTGTGTGCTCTTCAATGGATGTAAAAGGTCCCATGCCATTACTTAAAAGAGCAAAGGAATTTCGTTTTTGCTTCAAAAGGTTGAAAGGGCCATGTTCCCGTTTTATGCTTGTTAGGGGCTTGCTGTGCAGAAATTGATTGCCATTTTCCTTGCTTTCCAATAGTAGTTATATTTCAAAGGTTCTTTGTTGACTGTGAAATATTCTGTGATGGCCTGAAAGGTGAAAGAGGATGGCAATGCATGAAATAAGGAGTGAGAGGTATTAGAAAATTAAAATATAAGAACTTAAAGGATACATCAACAAGTTGATTAAATAATGGGAAACTCCACATCATAATTAATTATCAACTCCACATACTTGTTTATGTATTTCTGTGTATTAATGTATCAATATCAGTACCACTACACCAATGTATTACAGTGCATGTGAGTGGGTATAATATACAGCAAAGTCCCACTCAACTCTCTTCAACCCAGTGATCGTGGCCTGTATTCATGTTCTGTACGATTTTCCTCCCAGCCAACTACACATCCCATTGTTAGGAATTCCTTCTGCCTGCTTTGCCCTCCTGTGTTAACCCAGTTTCCATTTACATGAATGGTTAATGTCACTTTGATTAATTCTCTTTGGAATGGTTAATATCACCATATATGTTGGAACAGAATCTATAAGACTTTCATGTGTGGTGGATACCATTGCTTCTGTCTTGCACCCTGTCGATGACACCTGGTTTCCAACACCCAAGCTTGAGATTTCTGATAATTGTTAACCTTTTACCTTTACCATCCGAGGTCAAACTACTGCAAAAGTTCTGCTCTGCATAGCACTTTGCTTTTGAAGATAAAATGATATCTTATTATTAGCTTCCAAATGATTGCCTGCCTCTCAAGTTCTTTCTGTGACCTTTTCTCTATTCCTGGAAACACTGCAAGACCTGAAGAACACCAAAAAAGATAACACATATACCTTAAGGATTAATCCTTAACTTTCAAAAACCAACTGAATAAATGTTATATTTGCTTTTGAATCATCTCTTGGGTAGATAATGAGAATATTGGAGTTAATATGAGGATAGAATTAATAGAGTTTAGAAAGGGCTCTTGTATCTATTTCTCAGAATGCTAGATAGAGATCATTACTATCAAAAGAACATCTAAAGCTATTGAGTATAAACACTTCAATTCAAAGCAACTTTAAACCTGCATATTTAAGAGGAGGATAAATAGCCTTGGGGTAACCTTGTATTGAATACCATCAGCTTAAACTGGCTTATTCTCATGTTTTAAGTTATCAGTTATGATCGAGTCTATTCAATCGAGAAATTCACATAATCTATGAATACTGCATTTTGAAATTCAGTCATTAATGGGATGTACAGAAGATATCACTGGCAAGGTTAGCATTTAAAGCTCATTCCAAATTAACTCTGAAATAATGGTGGCAGATAACAAGAGTGAAGCTTCTTCCTGTCATCTGAGTGTCGCATCTAGACCAGTTGAACCTCGTACCCACACAGAACAATGGACCGGACAGAAACTGAGCAAGAGTCAGGGCAACTGGAAACTGTAAAGGTGAGGCAAGATCACTGCAGTTACAGGAGGCTCCCATAGCAACTCAGCAGCAATCAGTTCAATTACTTCTACCAGTGAGGCAAGGTGTAGACTGAAAGTGCAAGAACCATGCGTGGCAACAAAGGGAGCACACGAGATAAAACAGAAATAATTCATATGTACAGGAAAAAATAAAAAGTTTGGATCCTATTTGAAATTTTTCATGGTTTTTTTTCTCTAATGTGGTGACAGGCTTTGAAAATATGATATCCTGCGATACTTTTGCTTCAAGCAAAGTGTAATGTTGTGATTAGTTGACCCACTTTGTCAGGCTGCAGTTCAAATTTCAAAATTCAAAGTAAATTTATTATAAAAATATGTACATATACTACCCTGAAATTCACTTTTTGTGGGCATTCATAGTAGATGCAAAGAAACACAATAGAATTATTGAAAAACCGCACAAAAACCAACAACCAATGTACAAAAGACAACAAATGGTGTAAATACTAAGTCAATCAATAAATAAATAATATTAAGGCATGAGTTGCAGAGCTCTTGAAAGCGAGTTCATAGGTTGTGGAATCAGTTCAGAATCAAGCTGAGAGAAGTTATCTACACTGGTTCAGGAGCCTGATGGTT
Source organism: Hypanus sabinus (assembly GCF_030144855.1). Classification (NCBI taxonomy): domain Eukaryota; kingdom Metazoa; phylum Chordata; class Chondrichthyes; order Myliobatiformes; family Dasyatidae; genus Hypanus; species Hypanus sabinus. Next base: position 22,333,234 of record NC_082725.1, on the reverse strand, counting down.
GAAGGGTAATAACTGTTCCTGAATCTGTTGATGTGGGACCTGAGGCTTCTTGACCTCCTGGATGGTGGAGATCCTCGGTGATGGATGCTGCTGATCTGTTTGTGAATGGCAGCAATCGTAGTCATTTTACTGAGTATCCATTCTACAGGAGTGAAGTGTGGACCAGGGAACTAAACTAATATGGTTAATATTATGTTTTAAAAGCAGGTTCTGTGGTTAATACCAGACACAATGGGATCTGTAACTAGATGATGGCGCTGACAATGATAGATGAACAGCCAGCATGAATATTCAATTCATTGTTGTACACTGGAAAGAAATAAGGGGAAATAAAGGCCAAGCAGGAGGAATAAGCCACCGCAAAAATTATCAAGCTCAGTTTGGGAATGTAGTAACATCTGCTGGGCCTGCATAATCATTTAGTATTAGTTACAGTTGTGAGATATTGTAATGAAAAAAGAAAGATTATATCTACAATCACATGAAGCAAACTCTGTGTTTGAAGTGCTGAAGTTCTTCGCCTTTGCATATGTTTAAGTAAAACCTGTAAATTCCACAGGCACATACTGGTCTTTGTCCCACAGAAGCAGCTTAGCTCTCTCCATGCTGGCTGTTTGGTTGTTTCCATGGTGATGGTCAGTGCCTATTCTGCTGCTCCCAACAGGTGGGGGCACCTTTCTTTCTGTTTCCATGTTGTGATAATGACATTGTTGAGCAGGAGGAAAATAACAATCTTAGACTGCCTGGCGTAGCCTGAGTTTCAAAGACACTTCCTATCAAACCAGCCCCACACCTCGTTTTTATTAAACTGTATTCCTGTTTAACTGCATTCTCTCTGAGATCCTCTGATAGACAAAGATGAATATTTTTGCTAGTTGGGGCGATTAGAACTGGGAAATTCAGTTTAAAAATTAGCATCAAATCTCTCAAGAATAGAGCTGAGATTGCCTACAAATTTCTTTCCTGCTGATTGAGCTAATGGAACTAAGCATACTCTGCCTCTGAACTTGATTCCATTGATTGAACATAACACCCTAGACATGTTCAGAAGGGAAAGGGATAGCCTACTATCTTTCTCAAAACCCCATGATACCACTGCTGGTCATTGCAATTGAAAGAGTGACTTACCCAATTACTGACTGCATTGTACAGCAACAGCCTATCTGGGATAGAATTTTAAACACTATGCATTATTAACAGATCATTCAAATCAACTTGTCAACTTCTATTACATTTTAGTAGATCTTTTTCTCTGACCTACAGCTTTATACAAAAAGAAGGATGTATGTGTACAACTACAATTGCTTTTTTTTTCTGAAAATGCTTAATGGGCTGGCTTCTCTCAAGAAACTCACGCTGAGCTCATTGCAATTCAATGCTATGAATGTGTAAGACATCCCACAATTTGTGGCATGGGAGACCTGGCATGAGTTGTCCAATTTGAGCTGCTCCATAAATTGTCTTGTGAAAATGACATCGAGCTATTTTCCTCCCCGTGAACTTAGTGGAGCTACTGAATTGATGAGCCATCTAATTTTTCTACAGAAAGTTAGGGAAGATCATGGGAAGAACGTTTTGTTATAGCATTGTTCTGCTATGAAACAATGTAAACCTTCCAATTTGCAGGACAGTAACAAGAGACCTGAAATATTTCCAATATCCTATGAATTAATACAATATTCATATACTCAGAAATTACCCCAGATAGGCTTGAGCTCCTTGTCCTTGCTAAAAAAAAGATTTAAAACATTGATGGTTTTAAAAGAAACATTCAGTGGGGGGAGGGTGTCAAAAACAGGTGGTATTTCTTATTATTCCAAGAACAATCAGGTGTTCCATAGCAATATTATTGACCTTTGTGGTGAACTACATATACCTGTCTGGACATGCCCCCCCCACCCCCCACTGACTGCTCCTGTGGCTCCTCCCACAGACCCCAGTATAAAGGCAATTGGAGACACTGCTCCTCCCTCAGTCTCCAGGATGTTGTGTGATGGTCACTTGCTGCTTGTTCTTTCTTCCAGCCAATAAAAGCCTATATCTCGCCTCACGTCTCCGAGAGTTATTGATGGTGCATCAACCTTTCAGTGCTTCCATTGTGCCTTTTCTCAGGAACTACCTAATAATCATCACAACAGTTATGAAACAGTCTGAACTACACAACAAAAGTGCTCATAGTTGGAAAGGAGGCTGAAAAGTGTATAAAAATGCATCACTTAATTTTAATAAGCTTCTTTATAAAAGAGCATTACTCCTGCTGTTTGGAGGCACAATAATACTTCTCTGCTCACCTCACTCCAGATATTTGCTTACACTACACCCTTACATCTCTGAAGGAATAGTGAGATATCATAGCAGTGATGTGCAATCCCAGCCATGTGTGGTATTTCCCAAAATGGCTTCCAGAGCACGCTGGATAGAGAACCCAGAGACCAGCAGACTCACGGATTTTTACGATTAGTTGTCCTATCAATCTCATTTCTGGGTAAGTCAAGACAGCTCATCACAATATAACCAGCCAGGAAATACCCTTCAGTGTTGAAGCGCGATCATTCTTAAAATCACTACGCAGAGCTGGAATGTTGGAATAAATGTGCTTCTGTGTCCTTTCTGAAGGATATTAGTGCATAACCAATATTTCAGAATCAGAGTCAGAATTGGGTTTAATATCACTGGCATATATAAAAACACAAGGAACTCTGCAGAAGCTGGAAATCCAATACAACAGACAAAAAATGCTGCAGGAACTCAGCAGGTCAGGCAGCATCTATGGAAAAGAATCAAAAGTCAACATTTTGGACCGGCCGAGACTGCAAAGGAAGGGGAAAGATGCCAGAATGAAAAGGCAGGGGGAGGGAAAAGAGGGTAGCTAGAAGGTGATAGGTGAAACCAAGTGGGTGGCTAAGGTCAAGGGCTGCAGAAGAAGGAATCTGACAGGAGAGGAGAGTGGACAATAGGAGAAAGGGAAGGAGGAAGGGACCCAAGTGGTAGTGATAGGCAGTTGAAAAGAGGTAAAAGGTCAGATTGGGGAATAGGGGAAGAAAGGGCAGTGGGGGGGGGGGGGGGTGGAGATTTTTTTTACCAGGAGGAGAAATCAATATTTATGCCATCAAGTTGGAGGCTACCCAGACAGAATATAAGGTGTTGCTCCTCCACCCTGAGGGTGGCCTCATCTTGGCACTAGGGGAGGCCACGGACTTACGTGATGGAGCTGAAATAGGAATCAGAATTAAAATGTTTGGCCACTGGGAAGTTCAGCTTGTGGCAGATGGAATGGGGGTGCTCAACGAAGCGGTCTCCCAGTTTATGATGGGTCTCAGCAATGTTAGAGGAGACTGCATCAGGGGCAGCAGGGACAATAGATGACCCCAGAAGATTCACAAGTGAAGTGCTACCTAACCTGGAAGGACTGTTTGGGACCTTGAACAGAGGTGAGGGAGGAGGTGTAGGGGCAGATGTGGCACTTGGGCCGCTTGTAGGGTTAAGTGCCTGGAAGGAGATTAGTGGGGATGGATGAATGGACAAGGGAATTGCAGAGGGACTGATCCTTGTGGAAAGCGGAGAGGGGGAGGAGGAGGAGGAGGTGTGTGTGTGTGTGTGTGTGTGTGTGTGTGTGTGTGTGTGTGTGTGTGTGTGTGTGTGTGTGTGTGTGTGTGTGTGTGTGTGTGTGTGTGTGTGTGTGTGTGTGTGTGTGTGCACGTGTGTAGGGTATAAATTAAATAAGTAGTGAAAAATAGAGCAAGAGAAAAAAACCAGTAGTGTACATGGGTTTACTGTCCATTCAGAATCTGATGGAGGAGGAGGATGAGAATCTGTGTGTTTTCAGGGTCCTGTAGCTCCTCCACAATGAAGGGAGGGCGTGTACTGGCTGATGGGGTTACCTAATGATAGATGCAGTCTTTTTGAGGTATTGCCTTTTGAAAATGTCCTTGATGCAGGGGAGAAGTCCATAAAAATCTGAAATTTTACATCATAATTAGATGCAAAACCTGTTAAAATGCTTGAGAGTAGCGGTGATGAATGCCAAAACGATAGATAAGATGGATAAATTCACCACAGCACTGCCTTAACACCATGTTTCATTTATTAGCTTACAAGATATTTATCAGCTACGTTAGAAGTCAGCAGACTTAATTGTTTTACAACTCTACACTGTTAGCAGAGGAACCTTTCAGGTCAGTGTAGAAAGTGGACTGGGTGAATCCAGGCAGGATGCTTATAAAATATGACACGTAAAACACACAAGAGATTCTGCAGATGCTGGAAATTCAAGCAACACACACAAAATGCTGGAGGAACTCTGCAGGCCAGGCAGCAGCTATGGAGGGAATAAACTGTCGGTGTTTCAGGCCGAGACCCTTCGTTGGGACTGGAAAAGAAGGGGGAAGAAGCCAGAATAAGAAAATGGGAGGAGGGGGGTGAGTTCAAGCTGGCAGGTGATAGATGAACGCAAACACGAGAAAATCTGCAGATGCTGGAAATTCAAGCAACACACACAAAATGCTGGTGGAACGCAGCAGGCCAGGCAGCATCTGTAGGAACAAGTACAGTCGACGTTTCAGGCCAAGACCCTTCGTCAGCACTAGCCAAAAGAAGAGATAGTAAGAGATTTGAAAGTGGGAGGGGGAGGGGAGATCCAAAATGATAGGAGAAGACAGGAGGGGGAGGGATGAAGCTAAGAGCTGGAAAGGTGATTGGCAAAAGGGATACAGAGCTGGACAAGGGAAAGGATCATGGGACGGGAGGCCTAGGGAGAAAGAATGGGGGAGGGGAGCACCAGAGGGAGATGGAGAACAGGCATGGAGTGATTGTGAAAGGGACAGAGAGAGAAAAAAGAAAAAAAGGAAACAATAATAGATAAACAAACAAACAAACAAACAAATAAATAAATAAGGGATGGGGTGAGAAGGGGAGGGGGGCATTAACAGAAGTTAGAGATATCTGAAGACTGCCCAGCCGGTATATAAGGTGTTGTTCCTCCAACCTGAGTGTGGCTTCATCTTGACAGTAGAGGAGGCCATGGATAGACATATCAGAATGGGAATGGGATGTGGAATTAAATGTGTGGACACTGGGAGACCCTGCTTTCTCTGGCAGACAGAGCGTAGGTGTTCAGCAAAATGGTCTCCCAGTCTGCGTCAGGTCTCACCAATATATAAAAGGCCGCACCAGCAGTACCGGACGCAAAATACCACACCAGCCGACTCACAGGTGAAGTGTCGCCTCACCTGGAAGGACTGTCTGAGGCCCTGAATGGTGGTGAGGGAGGAAGTGTAAGGGCAGGTGTAGCACTTATTCCGCTTACAAGGATAAGTGCCTGGAAGGAGATCGATGGAAAGGGATGGGGGGCGGGGGGGGGGAGACGAATGGACAAGGGAGTCGCATAGGGAGTGATCCCTGTGGAAAGCAGAAAGGGTGGGAAGGGAAAGATATGCTTGGTGGTGAGATCCCGTTGGAGGTGGTGGGACTTACGGAGAAATTATACGTTGGACCCGGAGGCTGGTGGGGTGGTAGGTGAGGACAAGGGGGTCCCTATCCCGAGTGGGGTGGTGGGCAGATGGGGTGAGAGCAGATGTTCGTGAATTGGGAGAGATGTGATTGAGAGCAGAGTTGATGGTGGAGGAAGGGAAGCCCCTTTGTTTAAAAAATGAAGACATCTCCTTCATCCTGGAATGATAAGTCTCATCCTGAGAGCAGATGCGGCGGAGACGGAGGAATTGCGAGAAGGGGATGGCATTTTTGCAAGTGACAAGGTGGGAAGAGGAATAGTCCAGGTAGCTGTGAGAGTCCGTAGGCTTATAGTAGTTATCAGTAGATGAGCTGTCTCCAGAGATAGAGACAGAAAGATCAAGAAAAGGGAGGGAGGTGTCGGAAATGGACCAGGTAAATTTGAGGGCAGGGTGAAAGTTGGAGGCAAAGTTAATGAAGTCAACGAGCTCAGCATGCATGCAGGAAGCAGCGCCAATGCAGCCGTCGATGTAGCGAAGAAAAGCTGGGGGGCGGATTCCAGTATAGGCTTGGAACATGGACAGTTCCACAAAGCCAACAAAAAGGCAGGCATAGTTGGGACCCATACGGGTGCCCATGGCAACACCTTTGGTTTGGAGGAAGTGGGAGGAACCAAAGGAAAAATTATTGAGAGTAAGGACTAATTCCACTAGACAGAAGAGAGTGGTGGTAGAGGGGAACTGGTTGGGTCTGGAATCCAAAAAGAAGCAGAGAGCTTTGGCACCTTCCTGGTGGGGGATGGAGGTATATAGGGACTGGACATCCATGGTGAAAATAAGGCGGTGAGGGCCAGGGAACTTAAAATCATTGAAAAAATTCAAAGCATGAGAAGTGTCACAAACATAGGTGGGAAGGGATTGAACAAGGTGGGATAAAACAGTGTCGAGGTATGCAGAAATAAGTTCGGTGGGGCAGAAGCAAGCTGAGACATTGGGTCTACCTGGACAGGCAGGTTTGTGGATCTTGGGTAGGAGGTAGAAATGGGAAGTGCGGGGTGTGGGAACTATGAGGTTGGTGAAAGTGGATGGGAGATCCCCAGACCTGATAAGGTTGGTGATGGTGTGGAAAGCAGCTGAGGGTGTGGGACATGATAGATGGAAGAATAGGACACATATTTCTATCAGGAGTCTATTGGCACACAATGCACAGGTTTTCATTTCTGACATAGATAAACCATTAATTAATGTCTCCTCTGTTTTCTCAGGCGGATGTAAAAAATCCCATGAGCACAAGTCCCTAACCAATGCTTATTCCCTCAATCAATGGCGGTAATACATCATTTCTGGTTGTTATCATATTACTGTTAGTGGGAGTTAGCTGCATGTAAATTAGGTTACTTTTTTCTCACATTTCAAAGTGACCTGGCTTCAAGAATACTCCTTTGGCTGTTGGAGCTTTGGGAATTCTGCAAGAGGCATGAAAGCATTTATGTAAATGAAAAAAATGTGCTTGCCTGCACTGATTTCTTATTAATTTTGACTAATTTGGACTACTGTGCACCCATGTTTTTCCATGAATTCCCAGTGCCGTTGTTCAAGCAGGGAGAGCTGGTGTACAAGCTATGTTAGTACCTTAGTCAGGGAATTCAGAAGAGCAGATTTCCTCGAGAGCTTGCAGAGGCTGAGGATAATGCCCAACTGAGAGGTGAATTTTGGGATTTAGACAAATTACTACACCTTTAACAATTAAGTGTCTCATGTGCTTTGGCTTTTAATAGACTAGGTTGTTCTATCAGGTACCGTTGCTGGTTGGAAATTGGCAGCCAACAGTAAAAAGTGCCTTGTGCCAGCTTTATATGTGTCACCGGCACCAAAAGACTTATGAATACTGCATGGATTATCCATGTAGGGTCGTGCCCCAACAAGAATCTCAGTCACATTCCACATTCTAATATTGATGTGCTGAACCCAGCCAGGTATGCTGTAGGAGAGGCAGTAAATTTAGAACTGTGGTGGGTTATTCAGTCTGTCAGGTTTATGTATGTTACTATACCAATAGATCATAGAACCCTTTGTAAATCAGCCTTATCGATCCTGTTCATTCCCTATTGTGTTAAGCCTGCTACTTCGCAAGCTGTGGTTTATGTACAGTGTTTCCAATCCGAATCAGAATATTCAGAATAAGGTTTAATATCGCGGGCATATGTTGTGAAATTTCTTGTTTTGTTGCAGCACTAAATTACAATATGTAATAAAATACTAAAAATTACAATCAGTATGTATAAAAATTAAATAAGTAGTCCAAAAAAAGAGAAAAACAAAATAGCAAGATAATGTTCATAGGTCATTGTCCAATCAGAAATCTTTATAGCAGAGGGGAAGAAGCAGTTGCTGAGACAGTGAGTGTGTGGCTTCAGGCTCCTGTATTTTCTCCTTGATGGTAACTGCAAGAAGAGGGCATGTCCTGGGTGATGGGGGTCCTTGGAGGTGGATGCTGTGGCTTCTGGTGCCCATGATGGACCTAGCTGAGTTTACAACTTTCTGCGGCTTTTCCCGATCCTGTGTAGCAGCCCTTTCAAACCAGTGATGCATCCAGTTAGAATGCTCTCCACGGTACATCTACAGAAATTTGCGAGAATCTTTGGTGACATTCCAGGTCAATGCCTTGGTCTTACTGATGCTGAGTGCCAGGTTGTTGTTGCAACACCACGCCTTTCGCTCGTGTGCACTTCTTCGTCACCATCTGAAATTCTGCCAGCAATGGCCGTGTCATCGGCAAATTCATGGATGGTGTTTGAGCTGTGCCCGGCCACACAGTTGTGGTTGTAAAGAGAGTGGAGTAGAGGGAAATTCAGTCCAGTCATCTTCAATGTACAGGATATTAGAACTCCAATTATTGCATCACTTGTTCAAAATATATGGCCAAGGATGAAGTCAGCCAGAAGCATCTTTACCGCAGGGATGGATCTAGATGAAGAGTAACTGGCAGCTTTGTAGCAACCACTTAGATAAGCAGCAGTGGTACAGTGTTCTGGCACGTGTGTTGCCAAATTAACAAGCCCAAAACTGGCTCAGAGAATCCAGTCAGCAAACCTGTCAGATCATCCCTGAACTTCTCCAACACTAAGAGCACAAAATCACAACTGGACTGGCCAGTGCTGACACAGAAATAAACAGTGTGCTAGCTGAAACTGTACAAGCAGTTGTGTTGACACTTTAGACATGGAACAGCACTTATACATCATTTAAGTATGGTTAATGTGTGCTTTAATTTATACTGTACTTTTGTCTTTTAAGATATAACAATTTTTCATTTGTTTTATCATTTACTTCACCCTTAATTCTTTTTTTTTAATGCTTCTGAATGTAACAAACATGCTTTGCTGTATGTCAAAGATTTCATCACAGGACTTTGTTCTGGCCTAACCATATGACTGAATTTGTCATAAGGATCTTGTTGAATGCATACAGTGCATTCCTAGCAAGTAAGTTTGGCCTTGCAGATCTGAACTAGGTAAAGGCAGCTGATTGTGATTCTAAGCGGTAAATGCTCCATTCTGCAGACCAAGGCTTTTAACTCTTGTTACTGATATGTCCAGTGTGTCCAGCACCTGTTCTCCACAGTACCCCTCCCTATATCCCAGCTCTCAAATGATCATCAACTAATCATAAGCAGCAGTTAACAAACCCTGTTTCTTTCTATTTTATTCTGCTCTGTTCTTCCTTGCTAAGCATGCAGCTCTGATACTCTTGAATCTGTGGTAAAGGCAAGTCTCTATATTGCAGAGTTGGGGTGGGGTGGGGTTCAGTTGAAACTCTTTTTCAGCATTCTTCCAGCGTTTTGATAGATACATGGAGGGTGGGGCTTAGACAGATATAGGCCAAAAGCAGGAATTTGGGGCTGGCTGTATGGGCACTGTAGTTGGTATGGACTAGTTGGCCTGAAGGGCCTTCACTACACTTCATTGCTTTAACCAGTATTTAATTCCATTTTCAAAAATGCTGATTGCATCACCTAAGTGACACTTCTGACACAGCCTTGGCATTTTCTAAAGTGCAATTTGGCATGCAGGTATTGATAAAAATGCATTCATCAAAAAACAAAGTAGTGGTGTTTTGTTAATAGGACACTCCTCAGACCTAATGCTGTATTGGGATTCCAAAGCACCTGAGATATTTGGTGTGCTATGCCTCATCCTGAAAACTGCTCAGTGACAATCAAATAGTCATGGGTACATCTTATCTTCCTGCACTCAGAACTTCAAGAACCAATAGAGAAATGCACACACTTATCTTAATTAACAATTAATCTCATTTAGCCATTACCCTATTACACTGGGTTCTTGACTAGCAATGTCTCAATTTAAAAAATCCCAGTGTCATTGTCAGATCCCAGTTGGGCTCCTTTCTCTCCATCTCTTTAATCTCTATCAGTACTATAACCCTCTTCGTTATCCATGATCAAAGGTTCGATGTTTCATTTTATTGTCAAAGTATGCATGTACAATACAACTCCGCTATTAGTCTTTTCAGGATAGCCAGGAAATAAAGAAAAACCATGGGAGATGTTGAAAGAGAAGACATCAACCCCCTGCATGAAAAAGAAAAGGAAACAAAACTCACAAACCATAGATCCCCCACCCCTCCCTTGCATGAAAAATGAACAGATCGCCCACACAGTAAATGGCAGCTGGAACATCACAACCCCAAATCCCCAACTCCTCCCTCACAAAATAAATGACAATAGCATCAAACCCCTAACCCCCACACCCCCCCCCCCCCCCCGCTCACACACAAAAGCTAACAAATCACCCACACAGAAAAACACCAACAAGAACATCGGGTCCCAAATCTCCAACTCCTCCCTTGCATAAAAAGTAATAAATTGCCAGCCTGTCAATCGGCATCAAGAAAAAAAACACTGAAAACTGAAGGAGATTAATATAAAGTACAGTCCAATAATCACATAAACCTCCAAACTTTGAAAACACCTCCTGTCAGCATCAAGGAGAGTGCCTGCTGTTCTCCCGTGAAGAGTGACCATCACGCGGGGCCAAACGCTGTTAATCCAGCTACCGACTGCTGTCAATCTGGTCGCCTCAATGGAGAGTTATCGCTGATCTCCTCCACATTCGCCTAGATGCTTTGAACTTCCTCGATGCTTCAAAATGGAGTTACTCATGACCCTGCACCTCATCCCTGGTCTTCTCCGCAAGGCAGCTCGTGCTTTCAGTCCTCTCTGGGGACTCCAAATTGCTAGATCATTCGATTGAATTCCAAACTGCACATCACAGCCTCTAACAGTTTCCATTCTTCCAATACTAATGTTCATACCTTCAGTTGTAAGACACTAAACTTAGGAATATTCTTCCAAAAACTCTTCTCTCCACCCCTTCCTCTTCCCCTTCTATTTATTTGCTGCTGACAATCTTTAAAACATACCCTTTATGACCATCTTTTGTCATATCAAGAACTGTTTGTTGCGACATTGTGCTTGGCAATAACTGTCCACAGAGACAAATGAATGTTAATGTAGTTGAAATACTAAGATGCCCTCTAAGTATATTGCACAATCTCAATGCTCAGGTTGACTCTTCAAACTGAATTTTATCTTCCCTGCAAAATCAAAATAGCAATGAAAAGATTGTTATGTTATCAGTGTTTTGTCTAAGTGACTGAGGTCAAAATCTAACCAAGTTTTATGACATTCAGAAGTAAAGTTAGCTTCAAATCGGCATATTCTACATACCCTCTGGAGAGTAATTTAACTGTGATATGACATCAGAATAGCATCAGACACATAAATTGACAGTAATGACAGTAACATTTTGCAGAGCTGTAACTATAATTCAGCATGACGCTAGACCTCAGTTTTAGCACCCTGGAGCTTTGCTAATAGCTTCATCAGATAGCTTACTCTCCACAGTACTGACTCAATATCTTCCTAAAAATAATCTCTGTTGATACTGGAAATATGCAATAGAAGCACAGAATGCTAAAAACCTCATTTCAAAACATCATTCCCTTTTACAGCGAGTCATTCCTGACTTCCATCTCATCACAGATCTTTCCTTTTGTTCTTTCTCTTCACATCCTCCCGGACTTTTATTTCCATCTTAAGACTTGCTTATTCAATTTATTTCTCATTCTACTAGAGTCAATGACCTGTAAGTTTAATCAGCTTCCTCTCTCCACGGATGCTGCTTGACCTGCAGGGTATTTTATAAAGGGTGTTTTATCGTAATTTCATGGACCACAGAAGCATGTCGACCTGCTCACTGTTCATATTAACATTTATGCTCCTCGGGAGTAATGTTTCACCAAACCAGTAGCATGTTAGTTCAAAGTAAGCTTATTTTCAAAGTAAATATCCATCAACATATACTACCGTGAGATTCAATTTCCTGCAGACATCCACAGTAGAACAAAGAAATAAAATAGAATCAGTGGAAAACTACACACAGACAGACATGCAACTCATGAGCAAAAGAAAACAATTTGTGCAAATACAAATATTTAATAAATAAATACTGAGTCATACGAGTTGTAGAGTTCATGAAAGTAAGTCCATAGGTTGCGTTCAGTGTTGAGGTGAGAGAAAGAAATTTAGCAGACAAATTTACCCCGATATCTCCTCTGTACTTTCTTCCAAGCACCTTAAAACTGTGCCCTCTCATATTAGCCATTTCATCCCTGGGAAAAAGCCTCTGACACTCCACATGATCAATGCCTCTCATCATCTTATACACCTCTATCACATCACCTCTCATCCTCTGTCACTCCAAAGAGAAAAGATCAAGTTTACTCAACCCATTCTCATAAGGCATGCTACCCAATCCAGGCAACATCCTTGTAAATCTCCATCTGCACCCTTTCTATAGTTTTTAACTCCCTTCCTGTAGTGAGGTGACCAGAACTGAGCACAGTCTGACCAGGGTCCTCTACAGCTGTAACATTACCTCTCAGCTCTTGAACTCAAAACCATGGTTGATGAAAGCCAATGCACCATATGCCTTCTGAACCACACAGTCAACCTGATTCTCTAACCCAGAGGGACATGGATACCAAGACTGAAATTAACAGATATTTGGGTACTCAGGGAATTAAGGGATATGACAGTAGATAGGAGAGTGGATGTTAGGAAGGATCACCCATGATGTTACTGAATCACAGAGCACCCTGCTGTTTCTATCCTGCAGTCTGAGGTTTCCATTTCAAGACTCATTGAGGGACTGCTGAATTATCAGATGTGCTGATAACTAAAAGAGCAATTATCCATCCAAAGAAAAGATTGGCCCTTGCCAACACATTCCCCACTACCAAACCAGATAGTCAATGGTCTTGTTTGCTGCCTATGGAGAACTCCATGTAGAGACTGGTTACTGTATTTGTTTACGCAAAGATGCCTTGAAAAGTGATTCCTTGGATGGAAGCAATCCGGCCTGCTTTTTTCTATTAATCACCTAACAAGAGCAAGCTCCTTCTCTAACAGCCCCTGATTTAATACAATACACAATGATAAATATAATGATCATTTATGTAGCACTATCAGGACACTGAAGCAGGGACCCAATCACAGACCAAGTACTGTGCACACTGTGATATCCACTGAGCAGCAAATCCAGAGGGGCAATGAAGTCAGCATCAAAGTTCAGGCAGAGATCAAAAATTCCAGAGAGATCCAAAAACCAGAATCAGGAAAGAAGCAGAGTCAACACTCAAACAGACAGAGTTCAGATATGAACGCTGGAAAGGCTCAAGAAAACTCACTGGCACAATCTGGCAACAAATAAGTGAAAACACAGGACTGAAATACACTGAGCAATAAACAGAGAGGCAGATGATAGGTGGAGCACAATGAGACAGAAGTGGCAGCAAAACAGGTAATAATGAGAAACAGGTGAGAGGTGGAGTACTCAGTAATACAGGGGCCGGAGTAGAGCAGGAGCACGTGGCAATACAAAACCACAGACTGATGGCTGGGGGAAAACACACAAAAAGACGAAGTTCAACTGAAGGCACTGACAAGTATTCTTAAAACAGCAGAAAGACAGCTCACAGGAGTATGTCCAAAAAGAAAAAAACACACAAATAAAGAAATCAGGGCAGGTAAGTGGAGACGTTGACAGTTGAAGTTCAACTAAATTCAAGCATGGACAAGAAATCAGAATTGACAGGCTGACAGAATTTGGATTAGACCAGAGGGCAGAGCCTCAGAATAGAAGAACGTCCCATAAAACAGAGGTGAGAAGGAATTTTTTTTTTAACTAGAGGGAATTCATTGCCACAGACAGCTGTGGAGGCCAAGGTATACTTAAAGTGAAGGTTGATAAATTCTTGAGTAGTAAAAGTGTCAAAGGTTACAGGGAAAAGGCAGGTGAATGGGGTTGAGTGGGATAATAAATCAGCCATGATAGAATGGAGGGGTAAACTTAATGGGGTGAATGTCTAATTCTGCTCCTATGTTCTGTGATCTTTTGATTTTATGGTCATATTGGTCAGTTGGGGTCATTTATATGCCAGGCCCAGTGAAAACAGATTTCCTGCCCTGAAAGAGATTGGTGAACCAGACTATTTTTTAAACTATTTAGTTGTTCCATGATTAACATTACGAAGGCAAGCTTTTTTAAAATTCCAGAATCATTTTAGAAAGAGAATCAGAATCAGAATATACATTTCACACATGTGGTGAAATTTGTTTAGTGTCAGAAGTACAGTGCAAGACAGATAAAACTGTTATAACATTGTCATGGTCCGGTTTGTTAACTACTTATTTTGGTTAATTTCCTTTTCTCCGTGTTCCACTGGGCTCCTTCATTAGGGCACCTGATCCTCATTCGAACCGGCAGCTTAAAAACTCCGGCTTACTTCTACTCGCTGCTGGTTCATCACCTCAGCAATGCAGCTGCACTCGTTCCGAGCCGTCAAGAATAAGTGACCGTCTTCCGAGCCACCAAGAATAAGAACCTGTCATCCGCAGTTCCTGGGTCGAGTCGAGAGTCTGCCATCGAGCTGAGTTGCGGGCCGTTTTGCCACTACGTGAGCTACTCTGTGTCTAGATTCGTATCGTCAGTCTTTGGTTGGTTTAGTCATCTCGTTCCCAGCTGAGTAGGTCCGGCCATTTGCCGCTACTCCGAGTTGGGAAATCTGTCTCGTTGTGTCCAGCTGGGGATTGCCAGCCGTTTGCCGCTCCTCCAAGCAAGATACGAACCGTTTGTCTTTGTTTAGTGTTGTCATCTCCGTGTTCCGGTTCCCGGCTTGGTGTCCAAGTCAAGTCCGAGTCCCGGCTCGGATTCCAAGTCAAGTCCGACTTCCGGCTCCGAGTCCAAGTCAAATGCCAGGCTCTGCGTCCCGAGTCAAGTTCCAAGTTCCAAGTCCAAATCAAGTTCCGAGTCCAACTCATGTCCAAATCCGTCACCGTATCAAGTCTCTGTTCCTGTCCCCTGCATTTGGGCCCGCTTCCAGTCACTCCAGCCAACCATTGCAACAAAGGTATAATTAAAAAAATTAATAACTAGTGCAAATGTACACCTCCATTAGTCTCGATAGACCATGGATTTGTGGCTTGAAACATTTCCAGGGCACAAGCCTAGTCAAAGTTTTACTTTATGGAAGACCAGCAGTTGCCCAAGCTGCAAGTCTCCCCTCTCTACACCACCGATGCTGTCCAGGGGAAGGGCATTAGAAGTAGTGCAAAAGAGGAATAGTGAAGTAACGTTTATGGACCACTCAGAAATTTGACAGCAGAGGGGAAGAAGCTGTTTCTAAAATGTTGAATCTTGGTCTTCATTACCTTCTCCCTAATGGTACTAATGAGAAGAGGGCATGTCCTGGGTGGTGAGGACACTTAATAATGGATGCACCTTCTTAAGGCATCACCTTTTGCAGATGTCCTCGTTAGTCAGGAGGGCCATGCCCATGATGAAGCTGCTTGAGTCCCCTGCATTGGAGTCTCCATTATGAGTCATGTTGCAACCAGTCACAATGTTCTCCACAGTACATCTGCAGAAATGTCCTAGTCTTTCATTATCGTTTTAATTTCCCTGGGTGCCACAGTGGGGTTCCTACTCATGCCTTTGAATTATTGATCCAGCATTCTTGCTACTAGTCTGGCATTTTAACCTTTACACTAAGGTAACTCAAATAAATGCTGATTAGAGAGGGACTCCGCAGAATTTTGGAAAGTTGAACAGGGAACATACAGTAAATTCAAGAGTTTACTAGAGATAACAAAGAAATAGATAGTAATTTTTATAGTGGATGCTGGGGCATGGACTAGAACCTCCTAAGGTTTTATTGCTGATACGATACTAAGGTTAGGACCACAGTGTTCCTGGCAGATTTTTTGGCTGGTTTTCCCGTGAGTCTTTATGGTCAGAATAAAATTTCATTGTCTAATCCCCTCCTGCCTGGGTGGGGCAGCCCCTTCTGTGTTATCAAAAGGAAATGTTCTATTGGTATATTCAGGCCCACCTACTACTCTCAAACTGTCAGGCTCCAGTCCGGTCTGTAGTCTGCATTCCGGGTCTCGATCCGGTCCGAGTGTTCTGGACTCCGGGTCTTGCAGCTGTCCCTCCTGGCCCTGTTAAGATCAGCCTGGATCAAAGAGGCAAACCTATGGCCAATTCGGCTGCAGGTGTTTATAAGGGGCTGTGGGATGGAGACCTGGCCAGTGGTTGTTTTATTCTGTATCCTGTTCTGCCCTACTTGGAACCCTGCCCTGCCCTGCCCTGGTGGCTGTCCTGCTCGGAATTCTGCTCTGCCCTGGTTGCCGGACTGTTCTGTATATGCTCTATCCGGTTGGTCTTGTTCCCCTGTTTCTCTCCTGTGCGCTGGTCCCGCTGTTCCGCCTTATTCTCCTTGCTTGCGCTGCCACGCTGTCGGTTGCCTTTCCCAATTTACCAATGTACCGGGTGGATCACTGTAGTTTTGCTGCTTACCCTGGACCCAGCTTCCGACCTGTTGCCTCCATCGGGCAGGTCTGGCAGGACTGTCGCTGCCTGGCGAGGGTTCTGCCCCTTCCTACCCGTTGCCTCTGTCGGGCGGGTCCAGCTGGACTGCCGCTGCCTGGCGAGGGTTCTGCCCCTTCCTACCCATTGCCTCTGTCGGGCGGGTCCGGCTGGACTGCCGCTGCCTGGCAGGGGTTCTGCCCCTTCCTACCCTTTGCCTCTGTCGGGCAGGTCTGGCTGGACTGCCGCTGCCTGGCGGGGGTTCTGCCCCTTCCTACCCATTGCCTCTGTCGGGCCGGTCTGGCTGGACTGCTGCTGCCCGACGGGGGTTCTGCCCCTTCCTACCCGTTGCCTCTGTCGGGCGGGTCCAGCCGGACTGCCGCTGCTTGGCGGAGGTTCTGCCCTTCCACCTATTGCCCCCTAAATGTTGTGCCCCGCACCTGCCCAGGTGTCCATGACTGGCCCATGTGTTTTCCGCCTTGGAGGCGGCCCTGCCTGGGATCCCTGCGGCCCACCATGAGGAATCTGCCTGCCTGCCTGCCCCGAACCGTGGGACCTGCCTGCCTGCCTCATCTGACTCTGGGATCCTCCTGCCTGCCTGCGTTAGTCCTTAAATGCCATGGCATCCCCATCCTGTCCTCCCCCTAGTACTTCAGTGTCTGGGTCCTGCGTTTGGGTCCATCTGGCCCCCGTTCCTGATACAAACTTACAGGTTTGATGCAGTCATTCCAAAGTAAGAAATAGAAAAAGGAGCTGTCTTCGAAGCAACTCTGCTCCACAGATGTTATGTCTTCCTGTCATTCATGGGCTGTGAAAAAAAATCTACTGAGAACTTTTTTAATAACATACAGAAGTTCAGTTAGTGAAAAGTCAGTAATGGCTCAGGGACTTGAATCAGATCTATAACATTTAAAAGTCCTGTCGAATATTTGAAGGCATCTTTTTATTCAATGGTTATGGAAATTAAAAGTGGATTCGCAATGTTGTAATAACCTAATGGATAGTGCAGGATTTAACATGATAAAAATGAGGAGGCAGCAATAAATATTAGCCTGGAACATAAAGTGACATTACTATTATCTGACTGTCTTATAATATTGAAATGGAATTATTCATGTGTGTAAATATTATTTTGCTATTAGCTTTAACCATATATTTATGCTCTGACTGTTAAGTCCTCTTGGGGATTTGTTGCAGTTAATATGCACTTAGTACTATGAATTAATTAAGGAAATTAATATTTCCATCCTAATTCTCATCAGTTAAACCAATGATTATGGATATGAAACTTAACATTGTTCTGTTTACACTTTGAGCACTGACATTCATTGATGCTGATTTGAAATAATGTTTAAAAACTCCCCCACTGTGCACAAAAAGGATGTTTGAAATATATTTATCGTGTAGCTGCTGCTGCATATCAAATTGCTCCATTTACGCATGCATCAAAGTCTTGTATTTGAGCATCACCTTATTACATTTAGAAACAGCTTGGTGTGCTTCGTTAAATCTGGATACAGCCTCTGCTTTTAAACACTGCAGGGTAAACTGGGGGTGGGTCATTTGATCTAGGGTACTTCACTGATTCAGCCATATCCTGATGCTGCCAACCCTAATTACATCTTTAATAAATGGAGCCGTTTTCACTCACTCTCCTCAATGGTCACTCCTCTCTCTGTTATGAAGACGGCTCCAGCTGCTGTACTCTATTTTTTCTCTTTCTCTTGCAAATCGAGTGGTGGCCAATTATTTTTTTAATTCTTACTTTTTTTTTAACTGGGTTCTTTTGATTTTCTTGCTTTGGGCCTACCTGTGAGCAGGCAAATCTCAAGGTTGTATAGTTTATACATTTGTTGATAATAAATTAATCTTGAATCTTAGCCGTTTGATCCGGAGTCAATGCACGTTGGGCAAACTACAAGCCGAACCTGAATCTGAATTGCACAAACTACAAGCTGAAAAACCTGATCAAGGTACCAGCAGTGATAAAAGGGTTTGGGGGGGAAGGGGTCAGTATTATTATATTGGAACATTCTTGTTGCAATTTCTATCCCAGCCAATGCCACAGATACTAAAGAAAGAAAATTCCACTTTGGTGGTATACTCAACAATGGGTAGGAGAAAAACTAATTACTTTGTCCCTTTCATTGAAAAAAATAGCTACTCGTTGTAACAAAGAAAGGAATGAATGCATTTCAATCTGTGGGCTACTATAATTTCTCGGAAGCTTTTGAGAGGACTCTTGAGCCTTATCTACTTATCAATCTTGATCTAATAGTCCATAATTCAGCACTAGGCTGGAAAGCAGAGGTCACTGTTGCTAGGTAATCCTTGCCCTTCTACCAAATTTCAGATGTCCTTCAAACAGCTGCTTCCTCAGATATTCCTCAGCGGGGTGAGAGGCAGATCGGCTGCGAATTTTCTGTTTTGTGGACGTGAAATGTGTCCACTCTTATTTCAACGTACAATCCAAAGTGTATTTCGAGCTTGCCACAATAAGCACCTGTGGTGAACTACATATACCTGTCTGGACATGCCCCCCCTGCTGACTGTTCATGTGGCTCCTCCCACAGACCCTGGTACAAAGGCGATTGGAGGCACAGCCCTGGCCTCAGTCTCCAGGATGTTGTATGGTGGTCACTTGCTGCTTGTTCTTTCTTCCAGCCAATAAAAGCCTATATCTCGTCTCATGTCTCAGAGAGTTATTGATGGTGCATCAGCACCATCAGGTGACGCAGGGCAAGCTGATGACACGTAGGAGTGATCTGGATTTTGGAGTGGAGGTAATGGAGATAATCTGCATGACAAAGGGGAAACTGATCAACTTTCATTTTTGGAGTAGAGTGAATTATATTGAGAACGGTCAAGGGTGCAATCCTGCTTAACACCAGTCCACACAGAGCTTGTGTCTGTTATGGATCCGGTTATAACTTGCACACCATCATGAAACGGATCAAAGATGAAGGTACCTTTCTCTGGGCTGCCAAAGCTGAGAAGGTACTCATCATTAAAAGTCACTTGTGGGAACACAAGCCCTCGTTAGTACCACATTTTAGATTAGATTAGATTATGAGGACACTCAGTCCCCATTTATTGTCATTTAGTAATGCATGCATTAAGAAAAGATACAATGTTCCTCCAGTATGATATCACAGAAACACAAGACAGACCGAGACTAACTGACAAAAACCATATAAATATAACATATAGTTACAACAGTGCAAAGCAATACTATAATCTGATAAAGAGCAGACCATGGACACGGTAAAAAGTCTTAAAGTCCCCGACAGCCCATCATCTCACATAGACGGTAGAAGGAGGAAAAACTCTCCTTGCCATGAACCTCCAGTGCCGCAACCTTGCCGATGCAGCACCCTGGAATCACCCGACCACAGCCAATTCTGAGTCTGTCCGAAAACTTCGAGCCTCCAACCAGCCTTCCGACGCCGAGCACCATCTCTGTCGAGCGCTTCGACCCCGGCACCGGCCGCAAAGTAACAGGGAAAGCCGAGGATTCGGGGCCTTCCTCTCTGGAGATTTTTCGATGGTACAGTAGCGGCGGCAGCAAAATAGGCATTTCAAAAGTTTCACCAGATGTTCCTCCGTGCTTCTCACATCCGTCTCCATCGAATCAGGATTGTACATGGCATCCTACTTGACAGATAACAGATATTCATCCCGGAGAGGCTGCTGTGCGCTGCGACATGCCGCCATCTTCTCATTCCAATTTTGTATATTACTTGGAGTTTTCACTCATATCCATTGTGTCTCCAGAGAGATAAAATTCATACTGTCATTGTTTGGCCGCTGGGTGACGACAATGTACCCTGTGACAGACAATCAGGAGGTTCTTACCTAGTTATCTCAGTCAGAGCAGTTACCTTTCCTGAAGGTGGCCAAGTCTAAGATCCTTTGACACGTACTTTTCTTCACAGATGTGGAAAATGAGATTGTGAATCTATGATTGAAGCTCCTCTAGGGATACTGCCTGCATGGTTAGGCATAGCTCAAATATCGTCTACAAATTTGGTAGAATCTCTGGTGGTGACGAGAGGGCGTACAGGAGTGAGATATGCCAACTAGAGGAGTGGTGCCACTGCGACAACCAGGCACTCAACGTCATTAAGATGAAAGAGCTGGTTGTGGACTTCAGGAAGGGTAAGATGAAGGAACAGATACCAATTCTCATAGAGGGATCAGGAGTGGAGAGAGTGAGCAGTTTCAAGACCCTGGGTGTCAAGATCTCTGAGGATTTAACCTGGTCCCATCATATTGATGTAGTCATAAAGAAGGCAAGACAGCAACTATACTTTATTAGGAGTTTGGAAAGATTTGGTATGTCAACAAATACACTCAAAAACTTCTTTTGCTGTACCATGGAGAGCGTTCTGACAGGCTGCATCACTGTCTGGAATTGTGGGGGGGGGGGGGGGGGGGCTACTGCAAAGGACCAAAAGAAGCTGCAGAAGGTTGTAAATCTAGTCAGCTCCATCTTTGGCACTAGCCAGGATATCTTTAGGGAGTGGTGTCTCAGAAAGGAAGTGTCCATTATTAAGGACCTCCAGCACCCAGGGCATGCCCTTTTCTCACTGTTACCATCAGGTAGGAGGTACAGAAGCCTGAAGGCACACACTCAGCGATTCAGGAACAGCTTCTTCCCCTCTGCTATCCGATTCCTAAATGGACGTTGAAGTTTTGGATACTACCTCACTCTTTTTATTATACGGTATTTCTGTTTTTACAAATTTTTAAATAATCTATTCAATATACATAATTGATTTTTTTGTTTATTTATTATTATTTTTTTATTTTATTTATTATTTCATTCTCTCTCTAGGCTAGATTATGTATTGCACTGAAGTGCTGCTGCTAAGTTAACAAATTTCACGTCACATGCCGGCGATAACAAACCTGCTGGTTCGGCTTCTGCTCTTGAGGCCTTATTGATTCAGTTGGCATATAACTTTTTCAACTTTGTTTGGCAAAAAGGCTTGATTGGCTAGTCTGATGTGGAAAGGAGTCAAAGCCGCTCATACCAATGACAAAGTTGTGGTTAAGGAACTCCAGTAGTCCCTGACGGCTTCTCCATCCTTGGTAAGGTCACCTCTATTCTTGGCCTTCAGTGGAGTGGGCCTTGACTGTTTGTTCATAGATAGCCCGGACAATGCTGAAAATTCCCTGTGCTTGGGTCGTAGGTAGACCAGACTACTCTGAAAAATTCTTCTACTTCAGTCATAGGTACTCTGGACAATGTAAGGAAATCATGGCTTTGGGTGTACAAGCTGGCAGGTGATTAATGAGACCAGGTGAGTGGGAAGGTGGGTGTTTGAGGGAGGGGCGATGAAGTGGTAAGTAGAAGAGGTAAAGGACTGAAGAAGGCATCCAGTAAAGAGGGCAGTGAACCAAGGAAGAGGGGAATCTGACAGGTGAAGCAAAGAGAAGGGGGGATAGGGTAACCAGAAGGAGGAATGGGAAAAGGGTGAAGGGGTGGTGGAGAGATTACAGGAAGTTGGAGAAATGGAACAAAAATATTTTAAGCTAATGCTTTTGGGAGAAGGTGTAATCCACATAGTATACCATGAGGTGGCGGACTCTGTCATAAGGGAATATTTTGAATCATACAATGATGTCGCATTGAGGGAGGACATTCAGTCACCTGTACTGCCTCCTTTAAAGGCAATCCAATTTCTCACACACATACCTTACCCATTCTTTACCTTAACCATGACCCATAATAAAATCTCCCTGTTCAAATATTTATCAGATTTCTTTGGATGGTTTACAGAGTTTATTTTCATCATCTTTTCAAATAGAATAATTCAAATCTGTGCTACTATTCACAGTAAACTAAGAAGATGAGTTTAAAAAAGAACTTGTTAATGAATATAATTATTCTTTTGTACCACGCACAAAATACACAATGAATGTTTAATTTTCCTATCTTTAGAGAACAATTCACTGCTTCCTTTATACTCTAAGTGAATTTTGATTGTGTTATACGATGATTGAATCAAACACCTAATTTTAATGCGTTACAAATGCTCACAGGAATTTGATTCACTTATTTGAAGCTGTTGTAATTGGAACAATCTCTCTCATACGTTTATTCAAACTGACAGCACACACAATGCATAACTAAAAAGCAGTGTATACTGCGGAATTCAAATTCTATCTTTAAATTCACTTATCAGATAATATGTGAGCAATATTCATTCAACAAGATTCAATAAATATCTGCTTGTTATTTGGTTCTGAAGTGAAGCCATAGAAACAATTCAACATCAGAGGTATAACTGTTGAAAGTTGGATTGTAAAGAAAGGCAGATTAACATTTCTGCAATTCCCTTCAAGATGGCTTGAAGCACATTATAATCATTAAAGTATTTTTGAAATATTGGTATTAATTTATTATTGTCGCATGTACCAAGATAAAGTGAAAAGCTTGTCTAGTATATGGTTTATGCAGATCAAATCATTTGACATTGCATTGAACTGGATTAAGGTAGTAAAATACAATGCAGAATAAAGCGTAAAAGCTATTGGAAAAGTGCAGTGCAGGTAAATGATAAAGTGCATGATCATAATGAGGTAGATTGTGAGGCCAAGAGTCCATCTTATCATACATGAGGCCCATTGAAGAGTCTAAGGAAAGTGGAACAGGAGCCTGATGGCATGTGCTTTCAGGCTTTTGTATCATCTGCCTGTTGGGAGAGGGGAAAAGAGCGAACGTCTGGGGTGGGAGGAGTCTTTGAGAACGCTGGCTGCTTTACTGAAGAGGCATGAAGTAAAGGATCAGCAATGTAAAGGATCGTGCCATCTGTTTCAATATGCATAAAAATATCCAGGAAGCAGGAATAGCTCTGCTGTGTTTCTCCCCCAAGACCGTGCCAATATATCTGATTCCAGAAGAGGTCAGTTCTACGGAAGGAACAGCCTGCAGGTGTAATACTATCAGGATATTAGTGATATTTCAGCTTGATTCAGGAGAACTGTGACATGTTCTTCCAAACCAAGCCATCAAATGTATAAAAATAAAACAAGTCATTGTTTTCTTCCTCGGCAATTCTGTGGGTAAAGCTGCCTTATTTTCCCTGTGGCTTTGTGGGTTCAGAAGTGACTAGTAAGACCTCATTCTTTCCTGCAAATGCGACAGAATGTGGCTGAGGGGGTAGAAGAGTAGGCAGATGTGAGGTGACAACTCGTTATGCCATTTACCCAGAGTCCTCATGTGTTCTCAATGCATGGCTTGGAGATTTTCAAAATCATCTCAAAGTCTCCTTTTTCCTCATTGAGAAACTGTGAGTCAGAAGCCACTGGGGATGCAGCATTTCTTTAAGGAAGCTTTGTGTATATCCTTAAATCTGTTTCTCTGGCCACTCAGTAATCTCTAGGGCTGAGCTCGGAACAGTGTCTTTCTCGGGAGTATAATGTCAGGCCTGTGAATAATGATGCCTGCCCATTATCGTTCACTGGAAATACAAACTGTAAATTAGGCCTCAATGTTAGGGACATTGGCCTGGGAGAGGATGAGGATACTGGTTCAGAGATCCTTCTAGTGAGTTTGGTGGATATTTTAGACACAGCAGTAGAGTATTTTTCCTGTGCTTTGAGATGGAAAAACACAGGTAGGATTTCCAAGCTCAGAAGCATAAATAAGGACAGGGCCCACTACTGCCTGTTAGACCATGAGTTTTGTGTCAGGTCTAACATCTTGATCTTCAGACCTATTTTACTGAATTGAATTAAGACCATGGTGGAGATTTCCAGACAGTGATCATTTTCATGATCGATATCTGCTTGACTGAGAAGTGGCTCCCAAGATTTGAGAAGTGAACTGTATCCAACTCTAATTAATTTTGCTAGGGTTTTGCCATGAAATTCATTGTTAGAGAACAAGTGTGGTTTAGCAGGACAAATTGCTAGAAGATCTTCAATTTGTACATGTTGTATTAGTGTACAGAAACACCAATGCACTTGAAAGGAAAAGCATACAAATAATAACGGATGTGGCCCAGTCCATCACGGGTAAAGCCATCCTCACCACTAAGCACATTGACATGGAGCGCTGTTGCAGGATATCAGCATCCATTATCAAGGACCCCCACCATCGAGGCCATGCTCTCTTCTCATTGCTGCCATCAGAAAGAAGGCACAGGAGCCTCAGGACCCATACCATCAGGTTTGGGAACAGTTATTATCCATTAACCTGGAGCAGATAACATCATTCAACTTCACCCTCCCCATGACTGAACTGAACTTCCCAGAAACTACAGATTCACTTTCAAGGACTCTTCATCTCATGTTCTTAATATTTATTGCTTACTTATTATTATTACTGATTCTTTTTGTATTTGCACATTTTGCTGCCTTTTGTACATTGATTGTCCATCCTGTTGGGTGTGTCTTTCATTGATTCAATTATATTTCTTGGACTTACTGTGCATGCCCATAAGAAAATGAATCTCAGGGTTGTTAGCAAATGTACAGTCACTGGAGAACGAGATTAAGGAACTAAGGGCGAGATTGCTGTATTGGAAGGAAATGTGGACTTGCTGTTTCCTGTGCTTCACTGAGACATGCCTCACCCCAGATGCGCCAGGTATGTTGATAAGACCTGAGGGCTTCAATACAATGGATGGACCAGACTGCTGATTTGGGGTGGGGGGGAGGGGTCTGCTTTTTATGACAAACTCTTTGTGGTGCTCAGACATAGCAGTCTTGTTGTACTTGTTTCCCTGACCTGGAACATCCGATGATTAAGTTCTGACCATTCTACTTATCAAGAGAGTTCTCCCCTATAATCCTACTGCAGTTGACATGCCAGTTCAGAGGTTATGCAAGTACCCAATGTACTGAGTGCAGCAATTAGCAAACAAGAAACCGCCTACCCTGATGTCTTTCAAATCATTGTCAGAGACTCAGTCAGGCTTATTTGAAGAAAATACTGTCGATTACAGTCAACGTATCCTCTGCAGCACCAAAGGTCCCAACACACTCAACTGCTGTTACACTTTGATTAGGAGTGCCTACCATTCTATGTTGAGAATGCATTTCAGGCAATCCGATTCCGAGCTGTCTTCCTCTTACCCGCATATAGGTAGAGGATAAAGAACAAGGCCCCAGAGATAAGAACAGCAAAGAGGTGGTCGCAGGAGGCTGAGGAGCAGCTGCAGGACTACTTTGAGTCGGTAGACTGGCCTATGTTCAAGGACTCGTCAGAGGAGCTGAGCAAGTAACACCCCTGTGGTCACAGACTTTTTATAAACAGTTGTAGATGAGTGTGTCGCCACAAAATTGTTCAGAATCCTCTCTAACCAGAAACCTTGCACGAACCATGAAATCTGCAATCTGCTGAGGGCCAGATCAGTGGCGTCCAGGTCCGGTGACAAAATTAAATACACAATGTCTAGATATGATCTCCAGAAAACCATCTCATGTGGGAAGTGGCAAAGCTTGAATACTGAGGAATGCTCGATAGCAGTGGCGGGGCTTGAATTCTATCAGCTACTACAAAGTGAAACCAAGTGACATAGGTGACAGCGAGGCTGAGCTCAATGCCTTTTATACTTGCTTTGACCATCACAACCCCCAATGACCCTGTCATTTCAGTCTCTGAGGCCGATGTGAGAGTATCGTTCAGGAGGGTGAACCCACAGAAAGCGCCCAGATGGGGTACCTGGCTGAGTACAAAAGAGCTGTGCTGATCAACTGGCTGGAGCGTTGGATAGCTCTAACCTTCTGTTAAGGCAATATGAGGTACCCACCTGCTTCAAGCAGGCTTCAGTTATACCAGTGCTTCTGAAGAACGTAGCAACCCGCCTCAATGACTATTGTCCAGGAGCACTTACATCCACTGTGATGAAGTGCTTTGAGAGGCTGGTGGTGAAGTAACTTGGATTTGTTCCAATTTAACAACAGGCCCACAGCAGATGTCATTTCATTGGCTCTTCACTGAACCTTAGAACATCTGGACAGCAAAGGTGCACACATAAGGATGCCATCTATGAATTACAGCTCAGCACTCAATACTACCCCCCCCCTCCCTCAAAACTACTCAATAAGCTTCAAGATTTTGGCCTCAGTACTTCCTTGTACAATTGGATCCTTGATTTTCTCACTTGCAAACCCCAAACCCCAGTCAGTTCGGACTGGCAACAACATCTCCTTCACAATCTCCATCGGGGGACAAGAGGTGGAGAGGGTCAGCAACTTTAAGTTCCTCAGTGTTATCATTTCAGAGGATCTGTCCTGGGCCCTGCACATAAATACCATTACTAAGAAAACGCCCTTACTTTCTTAGAAGTTTGCGAAGCTTCCGCATGTCCCCTAGAACATTGACAAACTTCTATAGACATGTGGTGGAGAGTATATTGACCGGTTCCATCATGGCCTGGTATGGAAACACCAATGCCCTTGAATGTAAAAGCCTACAAAATATAATGGATTCACTCCAGCCTAAGAGGTAAAGACCTCTTCATTGCTAATCACATCTATCTGGAGCACTGTTGCAGGAAAGGAGCATTCATCATCGAGGACTTCCACCATCCAGGCCATACTCTCTTCTTGCTGCTGTTTTCAGGATGATGGTACAGGAGCCTCAGGTCCACACCACCAGGCCCAGGAATAATTATTACCCTGAACCAGTGGGGATAACTTTACTCACATTCATCTCACTTTCAAGGACTCTTCACTCATATTCTCCATGTTTATTGTTTATTTATATATTTTTGTTGTTGTTATTATTATTATCTATTTTTTATCTTTCTTTTTTTTATTCGTACAGGCTTGGTGTTCATTTTCTTCACATTGGTTGATGTCCATCCTGCTGGGCACAGTCTCTCACTGATTCTATTGTGTTTCTTGTAATTACTGTTAACGCTCACAAAAGAAATGAATCTCAGGGTTGCATGTGGTGACATCTGTGTGCTCATAATAAATTTACTTTGAATTTTGAGTTTAAAGGCAATCTTCATGCATGCACCAGTGAACAATTCAACAATATCTTCTGACTTAACCTCACGACTGTCCACCCTCCAGTACCCTAGAGCATAAATGAGAGATGACTCATGCAGTTCTCACCAGAAATAAACAGAAGAATCCTCAGTTTAATGTTTAATCTTAAAGACAATTCTCACTCTTGTTTTCAAAGGGAATTGGTAAATTGCTCTGATCTAACCTTGAAGCATTATTTAGATATATTGGCCAGTAAACTGGTTAATTACGTACAATTGCAATATATGTCGGATAGCCCAAAATGCTAATCCTGAGTTTGAAACAAATCAAATTGCAATTGTTCTTTATCTCTTTGTCTTGGGTTTGGAGATATTCCACTTGGAGAAGCTGTCATTTCATGGCAGATGTGCTCCAATCAAAAGCAAAATCTGCTGTGAACTTCACTAAACTTTCACCTCCTTGTGATTGCAAACACTACAGGAGTGAATCAGATGAAAGGTAAATTCTGAAAATTAGATTTCAAGTTAACGAGAATGAAAATCTCTCCAGGCACAGAGCAATATCCTCTGATATCTGACAAATGATTGCTTTAGAGCTTTCTAAGAAATCCAACATTAGTTCTTTCTGATATTTTTGATTGATGTCACAGCAGTTGGCTTCTGCATTGACCAATCATGATTGCATATACCATACAACTGAAATCATGTTACAATAAAAGAACATGATGGATTTGAGTTCACATTGAAATTTTCTTCTGTTATTTTAGCTGAGACACAAATGAGTTGCGCTTTCAAGTGTCACCAATCTGTCTTTTTGATGATATATAAAACAGAAGGAGGATTTCTCTGATAGAACTGTTCAGTAAGTCCCAACCCCATATTAGTTCACTCTAACTTATTACTGCACAACTAGTAAGTCTGAAATTCATCAGAAAATCAACCTCCACTACTTGTTCAGCTTTGCAATCTATAAATCTGTAGAGTGGCACGGTAGCGTGTAACAGTATCAGTGATGCAAGTTCAATTTCCGTCACTACCTGAAGGGAGTTTATACATTGTCCCCGTGACTGTGGGGGATTCCTCCAAGTGATCTGTTTTCCTCCCACAGTTCAAAGACATATGGGTTAGTAAATTAATTGGTCTCACAGGTGTAATTGGGCTTGTTGGGTTGGAAAATCCTGCTACCATGTTGTATTTCTAAATAAGCAAAAGCATATTGCTCTGTTAAATTCCTGTAACCGCTTCTTGCCTGTAACGTAATGACCCTTTCCAGTGAGTTGCAGAATCCAGCTGAATTAATTTCATTTCTTACAGTGAAGTCAAAATTTCTTTGCTGTATATTCTCCACATTTTCTGTTATTGTTTCAAAATTGGGCACCTTCTAGTGAAAGAAAAGTGATGTAATTCTGCAGATTATTGGCCATTTGTGATCCCTCTCATCCCCAGAACAGCTTTTAGTGGAAGCCATGTGTACCAAGATAAAGGTAATCTTATTAATCCTGCACGGCAACAAGTGTAGTGTTTTTAATATTTCGGTAATATTTGAGTAATTTTGTAAATATGTTGTTTTATTAAGCATTCCTTGTTTGTTTACATAATTCATTACAGGTTACGTGTAAAAGTACGTGAATGGCATAAGTCATTACGCCACCACATCAGATGTGCGTGTCTCACTAATGAAAAGAAACCATATAGACACATTCATACTGGCTACAAACAAGAGAAGATCTGTGGATGCTGGGAATCCAAGCAACACACACACAAAATGCTGGAGGAACTCAGCAAGCCAGGCAGTCGTCGTTTCGGGCCGAAACCCTTCGGCATACTGGCTCCTGTGTTTTTCTTTTGATTGCTTTTTTGAGGTTACAAAACATAACAGTGGTGGTGAGGTAATTTTAGAATGAACCCAGGACGTCTACCTACCTGTTGAAACAAAGCATATTTTTTTCTTTACTAGGGGAGAGTGACCGTCGAGTTAAAAAAAGGCAGAAAATGGACAAAATTCACAGGTTCGTACATAAGGAGTACCAGGTGATAATAATAAATACATTTTTAGAAAGCAGAAATAGCTAGCGACATTGGAAAAATAGATGCATTAGATTGCACAACAGATAACTGGATGAAATAGACTGAAAAAACTGAGCAGTATTTCGAAGCAAATGAAATAGCCAATGAAAAAGTGAGCATGGTGTTGCCTGGCGTAGTAGGTAGAAAAGCATACAGTTTGCTTAGAAGTTTCACTGTACCCCACCAAATCAGCTGAAAGAAGCTTTGCTGATATGATCATAATGTAAGAGCATTTACAAACAGAAGTATTATTGATTGCAGAAGACTTTATGTTTCATAAGTGGAATCAAAAGGAAAAGGAATCCATTTCAGCATACTTGGCTAAAAAGATGAGATTGCCAGTTCAGTAATGGTTCTCTGACAGATCATTTAGTTTGTGAAATCTTACAACAAAACATTCAAAAACAGTTCCTAACTCAACGATTCAAAAGATTCAAAATGCATTTATTATCAAAGAATGTGTACATTATACAATCTTAAGATTTATTTGCTTACGGGCAGTCACAAAGCAAGGAACATGAAGGAACCCAATCAAAAAAATAAGACCAACCCCCAGTGCCCACAGAGAAAGAGAAAAAAAAATCAAAATAAATTATACCAACAATAGAATAAGCCACTACAGCATTCCAAACCAAATTGAATCCTTAGATCCAAATCCCCAGCGGAGCCTGGTGAAGTTTCTATGGCTCAGTATTCAGTTCATCATATTGGCAGGGCAAGTCACCACAAAGTATGCAGACACAAAGCACAGCAGCCTCACAGAGCAAGGAGACCCCAGGCCATCTTGGCTGGTGTTTAAATTGTCCGAACCTCTCACGGGCCCGGCCCCATTGTGGTGAATCACTCTGGGCCTAGATTCTGCTGCTGGAGAAGATCTCTCCAATTCAGCTTGGCACCCAGAGCAATCTAACCTCACTCGACACCCTGGCTTCCAGTCTATCTGGGCCAGCATTTAGATTGTCCATACAATGTATTGTACCTCGCTTTAGGACCCAGGCCTCAATGCACAGCTGAAGCGTAGTTCATAATTAAAAGAGATGTTGAAATTGTGGTTCCAAAGGAAGCAACAGACAGAGTGGCAACTGAGCTACAGTCAGGAATGAAAGTGAGTGTGAACAAAATTACAAAGTCTAAATGGAAACCGATCTGGCTGAAAAACTCATGTTGCTATTGTGGCAAGGGCTCATGTACACCAGAATAATGCAAGTTTAAAGGTGAAACTGCAGAAAATGCAACAAAGTAGGACACATACAAAGAGCATGTTGGGCAGACAAAATGAAGTGGCCTGCAGAGTGGAGAGAGAAGGACAAAAAGTCAAGTTACAGTTTCAAAAAGAGCACTAATCTACCTGCTTTTGATGAAAAATCTGATAATGATCAGAGTGACACAGGACTGAGTAGCCTTGAGAACTGTGTGTGAAAACTAACAAGAGACAAGCAAAATAGCCTTCACCAGAAGTGAACAAACAATAAATTAAAATGGAATTGGCCACTGGCTTAGCTGTTCGAGTCATTCCAGAAAATCAGTTTGAACGGCTTTTCAAAGATACAGAACTGAAGCCTGCAGATATCCAACTAAGAACTTACAAGATAGCTCATGTGGGGATGACATTTGTATCAGTGAATTACAACCAATAAGCCACAATGGCTTGTATGTGGTAAAAACAGGAGGGCCAGCATTGAGAGAACTACATCTTGATTACAGGTCCATCTACCATTTGCATGCCACATTCACTGCAATAGAGTCAACTGAAAGTGAATTAAGAAAGGCACTCGATGATACAATAGCAGTATTCAAAGATGTCTTTGGAAAATTGAAATGTATCAAAGGTAAAATAGAGTTAAATGGAAATACCACACCCAAGTTTTACAAAGCCTGTCTAGTTCCTTATTGAATTGAATTGACTTTATTTCTTACATTCTTCACATACATGAGGAGTAAAGATCTTACATCTCTGTCTAAATGTACAATGTGCAATCACAGTAATTTATAATAAATACAACAGTCAATGTAACATAGATATACAATCAAATCAGTGTGAGTTAATCAGTCTGATGGCCTGGAGGAAAAAGCTGTCCTGGAGCCCATTGGTCCTGGTTTTTATGCTGCGGTACCATTTCCCAGATGGTAGCAGCTGGAATAGATTGTGGTTGGGGTGACTTGGGTCCCCAGTGATCCACTGGACCCTTTTCTCACACCTGTCTTTGTAAACGTCCTGAATTATGGGAAGTTCACAACTACAGATGCGCTGGGCTGTCCGCACCACTCTCTGCAGAGTCCTGCGATTGAAGGAGGTACAGTTCTTATACCAAGCTGTGATGCAACCAGTCAAGATGCTCTCAATTGTGCCCCTGTAGAAAGTTCTAAGGATCTGGGGGCCCATACCAAACTTCCTCAACCATCTGAGGTGAAAGAGGCGCTGTTGTGCCTTTTTCACCACACAGCTGGTGTGTACAGACCACGTGAGGTCATCAGTGATGTGGATGCCGACGAACTTAAAGCTGTTCACCCTCTCAACCCCAGATCCACTGACGTCAATTGGGGTTAGGCCATCTCCATTCCTCCTGTAATCCACAACCAGCTCCTTTGTTTAGGACATTGAGGTTGTTTTCTTGACACCACTGTGTCAAAGAGATGATTTCTTCCCTGTAGGCCACCTCGTTATTGTTTGAGATTAGGCCAATCAATGTGGTGTCATCAACAAATTTAATTAGCAGATTGGAGGTGTGGGTGGTGATACAGTCATGAGTATACAGGGAGTAAAGGGGGGACTTAGTACACTGCACTGAGGGGCACCTGTGTTGAGAGTCAGAGGGGCAGAGGTGAGGGAGCTCACTCTTACCACCTGCTGGCGATCTTATAGAAAGTCTGGGATCCAGCTGCACAAAGCAAGGTCAAGGCCGAGGTCTCTGAGCTTTCTGTCGAGCCTGGAGGGAATTATGATAAAGTAGCTGGAGTTAGATCACTTGGAGTCTGAAGAAATTCTTTCCAAGGTTCAGAGGAGCCCATAGGCAAGGGCGGTTGTCCCATTAGCTTAGAAGTCTGGGTCTGTCAGGATCTGTGGTGATTTTAAGGTCACCATTACCCATTGCCCAGGATAGAGGATGTCTTTCGCAAGCCTTTCTAGAAGAAAACAGTTCAACAAAGTGGACTTAGCTGAGGCCTACCTACAGCTGGATATGGAAGAAGAGTCCAAAGTGTTTCTCATCATAAACACTCACTAAGGGTTTATAATATAATTATAATAGACTTATGTTTGGAGTAGTATCTGCACCTGCACAGTGGCAGAAAGCTATAGACCAGGTACTGCCAAGTAGCCCAGGGCACTCAGGTTTACCTGGATGATATCATTGTTGCCAAAATTGATGGCAATGCTCACCTCCAAAATCTCAAGACAGTGTCAAAGGGATTAGAAGATTATGGGCTCAGAGCATGATGTAACAATTCTTTAAACCAAGCATCACGTACTGTGGTCACACCATTGACTCACAAGATATACACAAGTGTGCTGGAAAAAATTAACTAATGGTGGACGCTCTAAGGTCAAAGGAGATGTCACAGTTGTGTCCTTTTTAGGATTTGGCAATTGCAAGAATAGGTTTCTGTCAAACATGGCTATTGTGCTTTAACTATTGAACACATTACTACAGATTGGGAAGAAATAACAATGGACAAAGCGGTGTGCAGTGACTTTCCAAAAGGCAAAGTAAATGGTGACATCAGAGACAGTACTCACACATTATGATCCATATCGTACGGTGAAGCTTGCCCGTGATGTGGTTCCTTATGGTATAGCTGCAGTAATATCACATGTTATGAGTGATGGAAGGGAACGCCCCATAGCATTTGCATCACTTTCCCTTACTGCGGCAGAGTAAAATTACACACAGATTGACAGAGAGGCCTTGAGTCTGGGTCGGGGTGTAAAACATTTGAACCAGTACTTGTATGGAGAGAGTTTATCCTCATTACTGATCTTCAGCCACGAGTGTCCATCTTCAATCCACAGCAGGGTATTCCACTAAGAGCAGCAACACAAATACAGAGATGGGCCCTGCTTCTTGGAGGACACAACTACAAGATCAAAGTCAAGAGGACAACTAATCATAGAAATGCTGATGGATTGTCCTGTTTACCCTTGGAAAGGAAATAACTAAAAAAATTACAAAAGAGGGCATTCCTTCTGACCTATTCTCTCTAATGCAAATTGAAAGTCTCCCTATTACGGCAGAAACAATCCAAAGAGATCCAGAAAAGGCCCCACAATCTCGCAGGTCTACACGGTCACTCAAACTTACCGGAATGTGCAACAGAAACTCCAGTTCCCCTATTTTTACCAGTGCAAAGATGAACTTCCCCTTGATAGGGATTGCCTCACTTGGGGATTGAAAGTTATAATATCCAAGCTGAGATCTGAAGAGTTGAAAGAGCTACAGTACATGTCGGTCATCTAAGCATTACACCTTTGAGTTGGAGTGTATAACTAAGCAAGGAGGGCAGTAGTGTGCTTAATATTTCATTAATATTTGAGTAATATTGTTAGATTAAGCATTCTTTGTTTACATAATGCATTATGTATTATATGTAAAAGTATGTGAATGGCCTACATCGTTATGCCAGCACGTGATATGTGAGTGCCTCGCTAAAGAAAAGAAACTAAGTAGACACATTCATGCCAGCTCCTGTGTTTTTCTTTCAATTACATTTTGGCATTATGAAACATAAATCCTTGCAGTCTGAAAAGTTCTAAAGAAGGGTCTCAGCCCGAAGCATCGGCTGTTTGTTCATTTCCATGGATGCTTCCTGATTCACTGAGTTGCTCCAGCATTTTTCGTGTGTCACTGCAGACGTTGGAATAACACATACAAAATCCTGGAGGAATTCAGCAGATCAGGCAGTACTTCTGTAAGGGAACAAACAGTCCACGTCTGGGGCTGAGATCCTTCATCAGGACTGGAAAGGAAGGGGGCAGGGTCAGAATAAGACGCTTTGGGAGAGGAGAGTACAAGCTGGCAGGTGATAGGTGAGAGCAGGCAAAGGTAATGGAGTAGGGGGAATGGGAAAATGTGGGGGAAGGGATGGAATAAGAAACTGGGAGGTGATAGTTGGAAGAGGGAAAAGGCTGTAAGGAAAATCTAATAGGACAATGGTCCAAGGAAGAAAGGATGGAGGAGGGAATCACAGGAAGTGATGGGCATGTAAGGCAAGAAGGGATGAGAGGGTACCCAGAATGGTGAAGTGAAAAAGAGAGAAGGGGAGAGAAATGTAAGATATAAACTCAAGACTTTCTCCAACCGCTGGAAATCTGGAGTAACATGCACAAAAAGCTGGAGGAACTCAGCAGGTCAAGCAGCACCTATGGAGAGAAAAATCTGAAGAAGAGTCTCAGCCGGCAACCTCTTCATAGATGCTGCACGACCTGCTGAGTTGCTCCAGGTGGGTGGTGCCAGGTAGGGGAGGTGAGCAGGGGCGTAGCTGGAAAATGGTGACAAGTGAATGATAGACAGAGGCAGAGAGAGGGAAAAGAAAAAACAAAGCAACAGATGGAGGAGGGTGGGGGGAGGGGAGTATTGAAACCAGGAGACAGCTGCTGGAGGAAGATAAGCAAGAACACCAGTGCTGAATTTTGATGAATAAAGGAGGTGAGAATGGGAACCATTATCTGCTCCTATATTCTATGTCCTGGCTAATGAAGTCAAGCATATGCTTTCCTAATACACTTATCTACCTGTGCAGGCACCTTCAGGGATCCTTAATCTTGAGCATTGTGGTCCCTCTGTTCTTCAATGCATGCCAGAAACCAACCATTCATTGCATATATCCTGCTCTCATTAGTCTTCTCAGTATGTATCACCTCACCCTCACCAGAATTAAAGTACATCTATCATTGCTCCATCCATTTTACCAACTGATCAATATTACCTTGTAGCACATAACTATCCTTCTCACTGTCTACACCACTGATGATTTTTGTGTCGTTTGCAAACTTATTAATCATACCCGATGCACTTTGATACCATACAATTATATCCAAATCATTAATATGTAATAGCAAGAGTCGCAGCGTTGATTACTGTCGGACACCACTGGTCAGCCTTCTGATTTTAAAAGTAAACCTTCTCCATCATCTCTGTCCTTTATTTCCAAAGTAACACAGAAAGTACTGGAGGAGCTCATCACGTCAGGCAACATCTACGGAGAGGAATAAACAGTTGATGTTTCAGGCCGAGACCATTCATCAGAACCTTTTACTTCCAGTTAATTTTGGGTTTTATATTGACGTTACAAGCATAATCAGCAATTGAAAGCATGGAGACACCAGTTAGCGATTATGCTATTGGTTAGAATGCCAAATTGGCAATGTTACACAGACTGCAGGCACTTGAAGGAGATCATAGTATTTATTTTAATTTTTATTGATTTTCAGATACAGCGAGGTCTCAGGTCCTTTTGGTCCAACAAGCTCACGTTGTCCAGTTGCACCCGTGTGACCAATTAACCTACTAACCCATGCTCCATTGGAATGTAGGAGGAAACCCGTGCGGTCATGGGACAAACGTACAAGTTCTTTACAGACGTCAATTTCAAAGTTCAACATTCAAAGTAAATTTATTATCAAAGTACATACTGTATACGTCACTTTATACGACACCGAGTTTCGTTTTCTTGCGAGCATACCCAGTAAATCCAAGTACACACCCAACAGAATGGATAATCAACTATGTGCAAAAGACAACAAAAAGAGCAAATACAAAAGGCAATAAATGATAATAATAAACAAATAAGACATAAATATCGAGAACTTAGGTTGTGGGAAGAGGTCAGTGATGGGACAACTTATGTTGAGTGAACTTATCCCCACTGGTTCAAGCGCCTGATCGTTGAGGGGCAATAACTGTTCCTGAGCTTGGTAGAGTGCCTCCTGAGGCTCCTGTACCAATTTCCTGATGGCAGCGGCGAGAAGAGTGCATGGCCTGAGTCGTGAGTGTCCATTACGATGGATGCTGCTTTCCTGTGACAGCGTTCCATGTAGATATGCTCAATGGTGGGGAAGGCTTTACCTGTGATCGACAGGGCTGCAGCCTTTACTTTTTGAAGGATTTTCCATTAAGGGGCATTTCTGTTTCCATACCAGGCCATGATGCAATATATTCTCTACCACACATCTATAGAAGTTTGTCAAGGCTTTAGATGTCATGCTAAATCTTTGTAAACTTCTAAGGATCTAGAGGTGCTGCCATGCTTTCTTCATAAAAGCACTTACATGCTGAGCTCAGGACAGATCTTCTGAAATGATATAACTGAGGAATTTAAAGTTTCTGACTCTTTCCACCACTGATCCTCTGATGAGGACTGATTCATGGACCTCCAGTTTCTTCCTCCTGAAGTTGGCCTGATCAACATCAATGGGTCTGCAGTTGAGAGGGTGGGTTGTTTCAAGTCTCTCAGTATATGCATCACTGATGATCTCATCCGGACTTAACACATTGGCTTTGTGGAATAAAAAGCACAACAGCACCTCTTCCACATCAGGCAACTGAAGAAGTTCGGCATGGGCCCTCAAATCCTCAAGACCCTCTACAGGGGCACCAATGAGAGCAAACTGATTGGCTGTATCACCACCTGGTCTGGGAACTGCACCAATCTTGATCACTGGGCACTTCAGAGAGTGGTACGGACAGCCCAGCACATCTGTGGATGTGAACTTCCCTCCATTGAGGACACTTATAACAGCAGATGCAGATAGAAGGCCTGGAAGATGATTGGGGACACCAGTCACCCCAACCATAAACTGTTTCAGCTGCTTCCGTCCAACAAACGCTACCGCAGCATTAAAGCCACGACCAACAGGCTATGGGACATCTTTTTCTACAAGCCATTAGACTTTTAAATTCACATGTCTGTACATTGCAATAGATTCATAATGCAAAGATTTTTACTCTCTTATGTTATGAGGTGGGGGTAAGATTTTAAATAAATTCTAAATTCTAATCAGCTCCTTGGTCTTGTTGACATTGAGTGAGAAGCTGTTGCTCTGGCATCACTAAGCCAGATTTTTAATTTCCCTCCTATATGCTGATTCAACACCACATTTGATTCAGCCTATGACAGTGGTGTCATCAGCAAACTTAAATATGTCATTAGAGCTGTGGTTAACCTCACAGTCGTAAGTATAAAGTGAGTACAGCAGGGGGCTAAGCACACAGCCTAGTGGTGCACCTGTGCTGATGGAGATGTTGCCAATCTGAATTGACTGGGGTGTTTAAGAAAGGAAATCAAGGATCCAATTACACAAGGATGATAGTATTGAATGCTGAGCTGTAATCGATGCAGAGCATCCTGATGTATGCATGCTTGCTGTCCATATGCTCCAGTGTGGAGTGAAGTGCCAATGAAATGGCATCTGCCGTTGACCTGTCGTGACGGTAGGCAAATTGGAGTGGATCCAAGTCACTTCATCACTAACCTCTCAAAGCTTCACACTGGATGTAGGTGTTACTGAACAACAGTCATTTAGGCAGTTTGCCACATTCTTCTTAAGCACCAGTGTAATCGAACAACAGACTGCCGAAGCAAGAGGTTAAAATTATCAGTGGAATACTCCAGCGAGTTGAACAGCACAGGTCTTTAGAATTTAGAATTCAGCCAGGTACCACATCTGGGCCAGATGCTTTCCTTCGCTTCACCATCCTGAAGAATGCTCTCACGTAGGCCTCAGAGTCTGAAGTTACAGGGTCTTTGGGAACTGTGGGATTCTGTGAAGCTTTCTCCATGCTTTGACAGTCAAAGTCACCATAGCAGACATTGAGCTCATCTGGAAGTGAAGACTTGTCGTCACTTGGTTTCATTTTGTAAGAGTTATTAGCATTCAAGCCTTGCTTCAGCTGCCGAGCTTCCATCAGTGATTCAAGTTTAGTCCAGAATAGCCACTTCACCCATGAGATGAACTTCCAGAGGTTGTACCTGGATCTTTATTGGTTGCCAGACCTAAACATCTCTGATCTGGCCCCCAGCATTTTGCAGATCTTATAGTTCATCCAGAGATTCTGGTTAAGAAAGGCTCTGAATGCTTTTGTGGGGACACACTCATTTATAACTGTTTACAACTGTTGCGAAGGCAGTGTTGCACTTAAATAGGGTTCACTTGGACAGAAATGTGGAGATGACTAACTTGACTTTGTTAAGATTCACATCATT
Organism: Hypanus sabinus; assembly: GCF_030144855.1. Classification (NCBI taxonomy): domain Eukaryota; kingdom Metazoa; phylum Chordata; class Chondrichthyes; order Myliobatiformes; family Dasyatidae; genus Hypanus; species Hypanus sabinus. Next base: position 22,294,621 of record NC_082725.1, on the reverse strand, counting down.
TCCTTGCAAATGAAGACTGATTTCATTAAACTTTGCAAATAGTTCAGATGAAGAAGCAATGTCATGGTTAATACTCTTGAGTTGATTACTGAATGAAGCATTCAAGGCTTTAAAGAAAATTTTCGGTTTTAGAAAGCACATAAAAGTGTCTCAAGCAGTTTCAATTTGTGAGCCATGTGACTTCTGTGTGCAATAGCAAGCATTCAAAATTTCTATCTATCTCAATACAAAGCTCTTCAAATAATCAAGAACTGAGAACATTGGACGATTTTATTTATGCGTTAATAACACTATTTAATGATCACTTAAGCTTTTGCAACTGGATGTTTTCTGTGAACTACGCACTGAATGATAAATATGTTAGGTACAGCTTTTTCCACAGTGGAATCCTCTCATTGATAGTGCCCCATCTGTTGCAAAAGCAAGAAAGTTGATGAACAAAATGTCATTCTCTTTGAAAAATTGCACAACAACCCAAAATATTGCTCCGCCCCTTCACATCTGTTTCTCATTACCCTGAAAATAACAATCCTTGAATCATGCTTTCATCTTTTGTGAAGTGAACGTAATCAAGTAGCAAAGATTTATTGCCCAGCAAAGTTGACTCATCCAACTGCAGAACAAATTCCAATGCCCGACGTATATTGCACAATGTGTCTTCCACGTTCTCAGATGTTTCATCGATTTATCTTTGAACAGAATTTTCGCTGAGCGGAATCACATAATTCTGCTCAGCAACACAAGTTCTGGTGACTTGTGCAAAACCATAGTTGGAACCTCCCTTACTGCCAGCAGAATCAGTTTGATTTCTGATGGACTAAAATGGATTTTTATCGTATTTTCGTAGTACTTAACTCAAATGGGACAACTGTATGGGACTTTCAAGATATAGCAATGAGCAATAAAATGTTGTATGAAGCATCATTTTGTTGAGAAGTGCTGGCAAACATGTCTTGAAGTGTTTTCCATTTCTGAAAATTATCACAAAGTGACTGAAGGTAAACATAGTTATTGTTTGCTATATCAGAGTGCATTCTCTTCTGGACAGTTTCATTGCCTCATTTGAAAAAGTTTTTTTTACACAACAGACACATTGGCTGCTGTTGGTTGCTAGGTATCCATATTTCAGATACTCCAAACTATACCGTCTACACTTCTTTCTCGTTTGGTTTGTTTCTGCCATTTTTGTTAACAACCACAGTCACTCATCTGTTGTTTAAGTCAAACCTCAAGCATTGTGATCAATAAAGGGGGAAGTTATGGCATCATCATTGCTCAAGCAAACCCTGACTCTTTACCTGAAGGTACATAAAGTGGTGCAGTGATATCTCAGTTGGGACATGGGCTAGACAAAATCCAAGATGGCGGCGCGACGCAGCTTGCAGCAGCCACTCCGGAGCTGATTATCTGTTATTTGTGAAGTGGGGTGCCATGCGCAATCATAATCAATTGAAAACGGACGTGGGAGCATGGAGGAACATCAGGAAATCTCCAGGAAGACCTCTTCGTCGCTGCTGCTGCTGTGAGGTCCGGGTCTCTGCTGGGAAGAACAGGCCCCCAGTCCTCAGGGTCGCTTTGCCGATGGGCGTTGGCAGGGCCGTCTTAATACGCTCGGCAGAGGATGGTGCTCGGAGAAGCTGTGCCGGAGGGGGGGGGGGGGGGGTGTCGGCTCGGAGGTTCCACGGATTCAGAGTCCGCTGCGGTCAGGTCGCTTTTGATGTGTGCTGTGTCTGCGAGGCTGGTTTCGACGGAGCTATCGGTGTGTGCTGCGTCTGCGAGGCTGAGTCGGGCGGCGCCATGGAAGTCCATAGCGGGGGTATTCCCTTCTGCCGCCAGCGTGGGATGGCGAGTCTGTCGGGACCCTGGGGACTTGTGGAAACCGTGTGGTGATTTCTTTTGAACTTATAATACTTTAACATCTTTGGACTATTTTTACTGTGCCCATAGTCTGTTTTTTTATCAATTATGCTATTGTTTGCACTGTTGTAACTATGAGGTTTTGTGCAGGTCTTGTAGCTTTAGTTTTTGGTCTTGTTTGGTCTTGTTTGCTCCTTTCCAGGGAACGCGCTAAGACGGTAGCGCGATATTGATACGCAGCAGCCTCTCCGGACTCTGGATTGGGGATTGCCAAACGTTATGTGGATTTTCTAGTGTAGTCTTTCTTGTCATGTGCTTTTGTGATATCATTCTGGAGGAACGTTGTCTCATTTTTTAACTGCATTGCATTTGTGGTTTCTAAATGACAATAAACTGAATCTGAATCTGAATCTTAAGACCATTTAAAAGGGCACTTTCTGAACTTTACCCATTGAATGCCGTATTTTAATTCACAGAAACTGCATCGCTGCATGATTAGAATATAGGAATTGTACTAGCTAACACTGTACAACAACAATGAACAGCAATAATGATTTCTTCAGTCTAGATTTCCCATGAAATGTCAAATACAGAAATGTCACATTTCTTTTCAACAACTATAATGTGCTTTAAGCAAGGTCTAAGAGAACAGTGGGTAAGCAAGTGATGAGGTGATTAGTGCTCATTTTAATCAATTATGAGGCACTGACGATCAAATGCTTATAAGAAGTAATTAATATTTTAAGTTAAGCTTGCAATTTCTCAGTTGCTCCCCTTACTACTGGACACCCCACCTACCCTCCCACCCCACCCCCTCGGGATCTCCCAGTGGCTCTGGGGGGAATGATTTAACCCATTCAGGTAACTACAGGTCTGGATGCATATCTGTTCAGCATTATAACAGGAAACAAAGGTGATACCGCCATAAACACAATAGGCTATGTAGAGTTAAGTGAAACAGCGGGTTGACAAACAAGAATCTACTGAGAAGTCTGAAATGTTGATCGGATGAAAATAAGGGGAATAAGTGATGAACCTAGAGTAAAGAGGCTGAAAAGTACAGGGTGACACCAAGTGGAAGCAGAGAAAGTATAGTTGACCAGGCATTAGGAGCATAACACTTCTGAAAATTAAGATTATATAGCACCGTTATAACATGGAAAAACTAAGAAAAGCTGTCGTCCTCAAACCTATACTGAGGACCAAGCAAGTTTCCATATACTGTTGCTACCTATCCACTAGCCTCACCAAAAATGTTCAAAATTACATTTGATGGACTGCCAATTACTTATCAAGTTTATTGCTTCTGTTTCTAAAGTTTCTTTGTCCACAGTAGTTGGAAGTCTAGAAGGCTTCAGATCAAATTTATGGTACATTCAGCACATGATCTAGAATTGAGAGGAAGCTGTGCATATGAGTGATCACGTTCTCTGTCCAGACAGTATCAGAATAATTTAAGTCCCTGTTGTGTTCTGTTGTGAATCTTGACTGTATCAAATATTCACTGTGTTAAATAAAGCTGAATCACCATTAATCAGTAACGGTCAACGTGTATTAATTTCACATCCAAAATGTCATGCAATCAGATTTCTATTAAATGTTAGCCACAAATCTGGACAAATGCTGCTAATTTATTATTTTTAACTGTTTACAATGTCAGTCTGTCAATTCAGTCTACTGGACTGAGCTGTGGTCCGAATAGGAATCTTGGGCTGCTCTTTGCTCTAATCTACTGCGTCTGGTATGGATATAGGCTTGTCAAAGCTCTATGAAAGATTTATCCTCACATATGAAAATCTTCTCAACAGACTTGTTGACCCTCAGTATTGTTAGAAATATATCTTCCACTGCTGTTCAATAAAGGATTTAAATGGAAATTATACTCAATCTTTCTTACAGCTTTTGTTTTTTTTTTCCTTTTAGTTTTTGTGATTTTCAATTTAGAACCTGGTCCAGATTTTTTTTTTTTGATGATGATGACCATAAAGCAGACATGAAATTCATCTTGCGCAAAAGATGTAATAACTAATCAGCAGCCTGTTTTACATTCAGCCTTTAATCTTGCACAGCTGCCGGTTTATCACAGCCCAATTTTTACTGCCACGAGATGGATTTCATTTCCAGGTTATTTCTGCCGTGTTCTTTATGGAATGTAATCACAGTTTCTAGATTTCATTTCTACGTTAGTAAGGGCATACTGTACATAAATATGATCAAGTGAAAGGAAAACGTGAATGTCAAACACTCCAGGATCTTGGGACATTATTACAGAACAGTAACATTAGAACATACCACTCTACTAATTAGTATTGGTGTTTGATCTTTGAATGAATTATAATCCAATATCCTCTTGTTACACCATCATTTATAAGTGAACGAATGAATGAATGAATGAATGAAATTAATTTATTTCAGTCAGTACAAACATAACAAAAAGTATCATTTACAACAATGATTTCATAGGACAAAATTACAACAAAAAACATAGATATTCTTTAAATCAGACCGAAAAGGTGTAGGCTGAAGCTACAGCTTATTACACCTACCCCTCTTACTTATACAACAACATATTTGGCGTCAATCAAGTCAAGTCAAGTCAAGTCAACTTTTATTGTCATTTCGACCATAACTGCTGGTACAGTGCATAGTAAAAATGAGACAACGTTTTTCAGGACCATGGTTTACATGACACAGTACAAAAAACTAGACTGAACTGCATAATTAAAACACAGAGAAAGCTACACTAGGCTACAGACTACACTGGACTGCATAAAGTGCACAAAAACAGTGCAGGCATTACAATAAATAATAAACAGGACAATAGGGCAAGGTGTCAATCCAGGCTTCGGGTATTGAGGAGTCTGATGGCTTGGGGGAAGAAACTGTTATATAGTCTAGTCATGAGACCCCGAACGCTTCGGAGCCTTTTTCCCAGATGGCGGGAGGGAGAAGAGATTGTATGAGGGGTGAATGGGGTCCTTCATAATGCTGTTTCCTTTGTGGATGCAGCGTGTAGTGTAAATGTCCCTGATGGCGGGAAGAGAGACCCCTATGATCTTCTCAGCTGACCTCACTATCCGCTGCAGGGTCTTGCGATCCGAGATGGTGCAATTTCTGAACCAGGCAGTGATGCAGCTGCTCAGGATGCTCTCAATACAACCCCTGTAGAATGTGATGAGGATGGGGGGTGGGAGATGGACTTTCCACAGCCTTCGCAAAAAGTACAGACACTGTTGAGCTTTCTTTGCTATGGAGCTGGTGTTGAGGGACCAGGTGAGATTCTCCGCCAGGTGAACACCAAGAAATTTGGTGCTCTTTACGATCTCTACCGAGGAGCCATCGATGTTCAGTGGGGAGTGGTCACTCCGTGCCCTCCTGAAGTCAACAACCATCTCTTTTGTTTTGTTCACATTAAGAGACAGGTCGTTGGCTCTGCACCAGTTTGTTAGCCGCTGTACCTCCTCTCTGTAATCTGACTCATTGTTCTTGCTGATGAGACCCACCACGGTCGTGTCATCGGCGAACTTGATGATATGGTTCGACCTGTGTGTTGCAGCACAGTCGTGGGTCAGCAGAGTGAACAGCAGTGGACTGAGCACACAGCCCTGGGGGGCCCTCGTGCTCAGTGTGATGGTGTTGGAGATGCTGCTCCTGATCTGGACTGACTGAGGTCTCCCAGTCAAGAAGTCTAGGATCCATCACATCAAAAAAAAATTCAGAATCTTTTAACACAAAATCCCATTCCAAATATCATTTATTTACATTACATTCATTTTAAATCATGTATTTTATATTTGTTCATTAAATAATTTTTAAATAATTTTTTAACCTTGTTAAGTGTGGTGCATGTTTTTAAATTCTTACAACAACTGTTCCATAGATTCACCCCTCTGAATGAAATACAATGATTTTTTTACATTTGTAATAACAATCCTTTGATTTTGAAATATACATGTTCCTCTCAAATCCTGTTGACTTTCTCTCATTTTAAACAACTTTGGATACTTTGTGGTACCTGTCCATTTTTTACTTTGTACATAATTTGTGCTATTTTAAAATCTATGAAATCTCTGAATTTTAAAGTGTTTAGTTGAATAAATAGTGGATTGGTTGGCGCATAGAAACTTGTCTTACTTACAATTCGTATAACTTTCTTTTGGAGTAGAAAAATAGAATTTGTATTTGTTTTGTATCTACTTCCCCACGCCTCTACACAGTAATTCATGTATGGGACTAATTCCAAGTATCTGCTTCAGTTCCTAACATTTGGAGATATGTTTTGCAGTTTCATTACCCTCAAACAAAGGTGTTATATAGTTAATAACTGAGACTGAAATGCCACATTGGTATTTTGGGAATTTGGATTTAATGTATATCTCATATCCATAAAATTGAATCTAAAGTTGCCAGCTTATCATAAAATAACCCAAATGATTCAACATCGTCATACAGGGATATCAACCCATTGATCTCTGCTGCTCCACCTGTATGTGGTCCAGGTCTTTCCATTCTGATGTCAGAGTGTAGAATTCCCCTTCACCAGAAGTGGCTGAAGTAAGTAGACTAGACAATTTGAAAGGAACCTGGGCGAGTCCACAACAGAAGTGGTTACAGATAGATGTGGTAAAAGCTGAATGTCTCAGCTCAGACTATTCAACCAAAGTCCTTACTGGGTTGCTGCAAATTATAAGTTGCATGATTTGTTTTTTTTTGCACATGGGGGTTTGATATTTTCCTCTGAGCAGGTTCCATGATTTTCTTTGTTCCGTGGCTGCCATACTTTGATAATAAATGGACTTTGAATCTTTGAATCTTAATTAAGATGCTCTGACCTGGATCATTCTGCCTAGTACAACCTTTTGATTTCTCCAGTGGATGGTTGTAGTAATGTGGAATTAGCATTGTCATGCTTTATGAGATAAGAGAAGATGCATAATGTAAGGCTGATTGAGTTATCTTTACTCTGGTATCTTACTCAGTTTGGCACAGGAGTTGACCAAAACACTGGAGGAAGATATTTCTAACAACAGCAGCTATGAATACATTTATTTCTCAGGTACGTAATAGGCAAGGGACTTAATGTGCCCATCTGACCATAGAACAGAGTACACTTCATCCTCAACTGCTTGGGGATACCAACGACCACTTTATGGGAGACATTTAATTTATAATCTGCATGCATTTGATCAACCACATAACTTTAAACCCTAATTTATCTTGTTTTATTGTTATGTTGTTGAAATTTGATCAGATGTGCATGCTTATTCATATTCCATTAAATTAGCTTGGAGAAAAACATTTTAAAGATGAATGAATTCTTTTATTACACTAGGTGTGAAAGTGCACTGTGTAACGTTTGTGACAGAATACTTAAACATTTCAATGAGACTCCTATACCTGTCATTTTGTCATGTTAGCCTCAACAAAGATTAGTATCACCCTTGTCTATGACTAGTTGCAGTTTGCACACAGAAATAAAAGAAAACTAAAATACATTCTTCCATTTGTACAATACATTGCATGACCATGGGGAATTCCAGAACACTTGTGAACCAACTTTAGAAGTCTATTCGATTTTATAAGAAGTGTAGAATGGATTTCTAAATCCAAAACTCCCATAAGTAGCAAACTGAAATGATAATATTGTGATAGAGAGATATGGCCAAAACATTGATGAGAATTCCTCTCTTTACCATAAATATCATTATGGAAAAGCCACCTGAATAAACAGCATAGGCTTCAGTTTAATGTCTCAGCCACCTAATTACACAGGAGAATCAACTATAAATATCTAATCGGACAATAGGAAGTAGATTATTGTTAGGGAATCAATATAATTGTTCTCCCACTGCATGTGTCTTTCTATAGAATTTCTGCTATATTTTTTCTTCACCAAAATTACACTCAGGAAGAAATAGCAGAAATATACATATACCTACAGAAAAATACTTGAAGCCCTAGGTCCTTTAAGTGTTGGCGCATGGCCAAGTGGTTAAGGTATTGGTCTAGTGACCTGAAGGTCACTAGTTCGACCCTCTGCTAAGGCAGTGTGTTGTGTCCTTGAGCAAGGCACCTAACCACACAGTGATCTGTGATGACATTGGTGCCAAGCTGTATTGGCCCTTGCCTTTCCCTTGGACAACATCGGTGGCATGAAGAGGGGAGACTTGCAGCTTGGGCAACTGCCGGTCTCCCATACAACCCTGCCCAGGTCTGCACCCTGGAAACTTTCCAAGGCGCAAATCCATGGCCGTTCGAGACTAACAGATGCCTATTGAGGTCCTTTAAAATATCTTACATATTGCCACAATGCAAAGGAATACAATGAGGACAGTAAATCATTAGCTTGTGAATAGCCGACTATTCTCTTGGAAAAAATGATCTGTTAGGATTTGCTTTAAAAATACATTGAAATTGAACATGTTTTTAACTTGTTTTGAATAATATCAGGCTTCATAATGTTCAATAGGCCAAAAGGGAAGAAGGGCTAAAGGCTTTCAAAGTTATCTCTCAGCAACAAGGGTTTGTATTTATATAGTTACATTAGTGATGGAACATTTCACAAGAGTGTTGCCAAAAAAACATTTAACACTGAGCCGCGTAACAATTTAGGACTTTCCATTATTTTTTTATATAGGGTGTGGCCAGGATAGAATTTATTGTTCTGCTCTAAGTTCCATTGAACAGAATGGATTGGACTCAATGTTTTGATGCGGCACTTCAGAATTTAGTTAGGAATCAATCACATTGCTATCAAATCCTGGCCAATCCTGGTATAGGCAGCAGACTCAGTTTGATAAAGGACTTTGGAGAATACATCGCATTTTTATGGCATTCTGGTAGGCCTTTTAGAATTTCATTTAAGTTCCATCTGTCAATGTGGGATCTCTGCATGTGCATCTGGCTAGCCTATAACATAGCAACCATACGAGCCAGCAGGAACATTTTAAATAAGATGGACTTTAATGTGTGTCTTAAAAACGCATGGAGAGTGTCAGAGAGAGAACTTTCTTCACCTCAGGATCTGGAGAGCTCAAAAGATTAATTTCAGGATGTGAAAAAGAAGTAGAAGAACTTGGAAGGATTATAAAACTGGAGAAGCTTATAGACTTTGCTGTGCACAGTTTTGAAAATAAAGATGAGCATTTCTTTTAAAAATGAGGTACCATAAGACTGGGAAACTGATTATGTAAATCTAAAACTACAGCCAATCCAAACTGACTTGATCCTGAGTGCTTATAATGTTTTTTTCAATATGCAACTTATTTCATAGCTAATATAGCATTTGCAGAAAAGTAGCAAAATATTTCTTGCTGTTGATTAAGAACACAAGGGCAATGGTGATACCTAGCATATCATCCTAATAATTAAAAAAAGAAAAATATCTGAAGAAAGTTGTAAACTTAACTAGCTCCATCATGGGCACTAGCCCTCTAGCATTCAGGACACCTTGAAAAGGCAATGCCTCAAAAGGGAGAATTCATTTTTAAGGACTCCCATCACCAGGACGTGCAGCTGCAAGAATTGAACCCCAGTCACTTGTACAGTAAACTGTTGTGCTTGACACCACTTTACTATGCTTATGATAGAAGAAAGGTCACCGATGAAGCATCTGATAATCACTGGGCCGTGTCTGAGGAAGTCTTGCAAAATCTGTTGATGATCAAAGTGAGCCATCTTTCTTTTAACAAGGTCTGATTCTACCCATTGCAAAGCTTTCCCTTTGATGCTCATTCACTTCACCTGTACCACTGTGCTTTGATACAGCCACACTCATCTCACCTAAAATGAAAACGACTTTCGGGTGAAGATGGTAACATACGTTGTCCAGTATCTTATAAGTAAAATCAATTTGAGAAAATAAATGCATATAGTAGAATAAGTATTTAAAATTACGGGTTTGTTGATAGAATATTAGAAAGAACAGAAGCAAAAAATGCCTTTTAGAGTGAAGTGGCAACTACAAATCCAAAATGAAATTCAAGAGGAATTTCTTTGCATAAGTTTGCTGAGAATGCTCAACTCTCTGCCATGGCAAGTCACTGAAGCAAATAAGTGAATTTCAGTGAAGCTGGTCAAACAAATGAGAGAGGAGGAACAGACAGTTACGATAAAAGCCATTGATATTGAAAGATGGGAAAAGCAATGGAGTAAATCATGAACCAGTTGGGCTGAATGGCCTCTAATCTTGTGCTTTACACCCAATATGATCTTTTTTGAAATCTTATAAATAAGCATCAGGATATATGTTTTTTTTAATATTGTAATTTATCTTGCAGGGTTTTTTTTTGTCAGGGAAAGCAATGACCCAATGTAATACATAACTTCAAATAGTTTGTAATAAAATGTAAGATCAATATTGCAAAAACCTTTGAGTATTTAGCATAAAATATACTGTTAAGCCATCAACAATGTGCTGAATTATCACTGACATGCGAACAGTGTGAGCTTCTTTGAAAGATATATCTCCCAGCGTGATATTAACATGGGAGGTGGAGAAAGGTAAATACTGACAGTGCTGAAGAAGAATAGACGTTGAAGTTTAAATTTAAATGTTTGGGTACTAAAAATTAAATTTATGTAAGGTACCAAGAAGCAGAACATTTCTATTCTAGGATTGTCAATGAAACTAGCTTTGGGCCATCGTTAATCAATAGTTCAACCCTCATTCTAGATGTTTGAGCACATAATTTTAATGAATACTCTAAGCCCAGAACAGAAAGCATATTGTACAGTCAGGGGTGATCTTTTAGTGAGAAAATAAATTGAGGCCCCTCCAGCATATAAGGACATAAGATTACTATACAATTGAAAGGCTCCCAAATCAACCCACGAAAACAATCCGAAATAAGAACACAAAAATACTGAAAATGCTGGTAGGTCAGTTAGCATCAGTGATGAGAGAAGCATTTATCAGTTTAGTTTGATAACCCTGTGTTGGAACTGAATTAGCCTGGTAAACTTAAGAAGCCTTGAGAGGCAGGTAAACCTAATGTAACCCTGATTAATTACACCCAAAGATGTAATGTTAGAAAACTTCACCTGTGAAGGGATGAAGATGAGGTTTACTGAAATTTAAAAAAAAGAAAACTTGGGGGGAAAAGTGCTATGTGAGAACGAGGCGTGGCTGATGCAGGCACAGATAAGTAAGAGAAACACAGCAAACTATTAGAAACTAAAGATGTAAATTGTTAAAAGTGGAATTAGTAGGAGTCACCGCTATGCTACTTATTTGAAAACCTCAGGGTGAAACCCCTGGAGGAGAGACAACAATGATAAAAGCTCTACTGAAGTTATGGCTGTAACAACTGGCAGCTATAATGAAACAATATTGGCAGAAACCAAGTGTCTAAAATCCCTACTGTGTAACCAGAAATTAGTTCTGTTAAATCAAACCAATGGATTTGGTGAGTTAAAGCTTTTACTGTTCCAACTGAATAATTTGTGTGTAAATTATGTTCAGTAGTGTTGGGAAATGACAATATGATATTGAGTTATTCTGAAATAGAAAATAGAATGTGTATAAAAACTTATGGATTATAATTCTGTTGTTTACTGGTCCGGGCTTTTTTTTTGTATAAGTTTGTGAATCGACTTTCCGTGGCTGGTCAACTATTTCATCCAATGAACCAAGAAACAAGATGGCGAGCCGCCCAAGATCAAAGAGCCAGCATGGGAATGAAATGTTTAATGGCGTGGAGGATTTAATACGGTTGAATGTATAAATTCATTTTCATTCGAAGGATCGAATTTGATTTTCTGCAAGAACTGATTGTTTTTGCAAAGGTATTGATAAGTTACTGAACGAGATATACTTTGTTTGAAAGTTGTGATGTTGGAAAATTTGTCGTGAAAGGAGTTAAGCTGTATATATACATAATTTTTAAATTTGAATTTGTAGACATACTAACTGGAACTGAAAGTGAAGTTAACCATAATACTTAAGAATAGTAATTCAAGTAGTTTTCTAACAAACTAGGGATATATAAAAAGCAAAGGTTTGTCTGTAAACCTTTAAATAGTGAATAACAGTTGATCTAATTAGTTAGAGAAATTGGTGTAATAAAGGTCATTCAAATGAATCTCTCTGATTCTAACTAAAAAGGAATTTGTTTTTTGTTTGATATCTCAGATTTAGAGCCTAAACGGGATGTTGGAATTTTGAATTGTTCTTACTCATGTAAATATTTTGTATATATATTGTTTTTTATATAAATAAAACTTACCTTATGTGTGTATTCTACTCACTGCCTCTTTCTGGTACCTAGAGCTTCCGGTGACCTACTAGCACCTGTGGAGTACTATGTAATTTATTTTTCTTATAAAGGGTGCAGCAACCAGACACACAAGATAAGACAAGCACTACACAGGTGTCACACGAAGAAGCCTTCAGAACTAATCTTTCCAATCACGCATCATGTCAAAATTTTAGAATTTCCACGGTGCCTCTATTGTGCTGTAAAAGTTGCTATCCAGTGTACTGATAGCAGGTTGTGGCAACACGCATGACACACTTTAGCCTTTACCTAATACCAGCACACAAAGACTCCGTGGAATTATCATTAAACAATTCCAAGCTGTCTGATTACTCTACTGATTTATCATCATTTATGCCAAGGAATTAAGTCAAATCAAATCGTTTATTGTCGTTTAACAACAGTATACACATGAATATAACATATATTACCATATAATGTATTTAGAACTGAGACAACATTTCTCTGAACCAGGGTGTAAAGCACAGTAGTATACATAGCACACGATAACTTATGAATGTAAGCATAAAATCTTCAGATGAATCACACATAAATAATATACCAAAGTGCGTAAGTTAAATATTGTGAAGTACGGAACAGATTAACCAGTGACACTTTGAATATGATGCAGCAGGAAGTTCAGAATCCTAATGACCGAAGGGAAGAAACTGATTCTCATCCTGACCATTCTTGTCTTTATGCATCAGTAACAGCAGTATGTTCTGAGTATTACTTTCAACAAATACACAACATACAATTTAATCTTTAGTATCATGTTTTCTCAATTAAATTGGTTTTCCCATCCAGAACACATTTGAGAAATGAATTGGTAACTTGGGTTATTATTAATCACATTTATTGAGGCACAGTGCAAAACTTTGTTTTGTATGCCATCTACTCAGATCATTTCATCTCATCAATACATTGAGGCAGTGCAAGGTAAAACAATAACAGAATACAGAAAGAAGTGTTACAGTTATAGAAAAAGTGCAGTTCAGACAGACAATATGGCACAAGGCCATGATGAGGTAGATCTTTCCCGGAGTTTTGAAGATTGCCAGACCTGTAAATCAATTCAAATGAACATCATTAGTAAATCTAAGAGTCTCAGAATTTAGATTTAAAAGTGAAATGATTATAATAGGAGTAATGAATGGATTTGCAGAGAACAGTTTGCAAATAGACACCACACTCTGGTGCAATTTTCTTCCAAGAGGACAATGCTTCTATGAAATACTAATGAATTTTAGTTGTCATCATGGCAAAACCGTTGAAATAAATGTGCAAGTACGGTGAGATATTCTTATGAATAGGCAATCCCCAGGATAATTTAGAATTTTTACGTTATTTCATCTTTGCATGTCCAAAAATACAAATATTGGACTATTTTCAGGATGCTTTGTGACTCTCCATTAATTTATCCTACTGAAGTCCACTGATTTAAATGACCCAAGTATGAGCTTTGCCAATATAGCAATATTCTGTTCTGCCAGAATTTCTGATGTATATTATTGGGTGCAATGCTTTAAACAAATCAAGGCTCTGCACCTTTGGGAATCAATGTTGCAAGCTTCGCTTCTTTGGATTCAGACTATCCAAACACCCATACTGAGTACAGACATGAGGAATTTGCCTTGATTGAACTACCACAACCTATCATGTTTGCTCGTAATGTTTGATATATCCATACAGAAACACTGAAATAGCTACTCTTCATTGAAGAATAACTAATCTTGTAAAAACCATAGATAGCTTTTATACATTGTGGGAATTTAATTCAGGCACAAATGCTTTGATAAGGAATGAAATTTTCAAGACATGTTCTCAAAGAAGCATATGTTATTTCTTGTCATGTTCTAAGGAGTCTGTCTCAGGACTGTTGTGAAAAAGCTTTAGAGACACACAGAAACGTGTTCCCAGTTGCTAATGTCAAAGCGGTATGGATGTATCAGCTGCTGACTTTAGTAATACTCCACTCATTTGATTCAAAGTGTATTTAATGTATGCACACACAGACACACACATGCATATGTTTAGCTTATGCAACAAATAATCAAATTAACCTATTGTGGTTGCATATTTGCAAGATTCTTTACTTCATCTGCAAGGCCAACAGCTTTGCCTTGAGGTATATGTTCTATGTGCTGAAAGGCAACAAATTATTGAATGAGGCAAAATGATAACACCAGATATCTTACTTTGAATTTCAGTTCAGATATACTTTAGCTGTGGCTCAGATGGCAATTGTTGCTTTTTAGCCAGTTTTGGGTTCAAGTCCGACTTAATGAACTTGAGCATATTATCATAGGCTGACATTCCAGTGCATTATCAAGAGAATTCCGAAGTGTTGGAGTTATGCCTTTGAATAACATGCAAACAGTCTACTCTCTTGAGTGTTTGTACAAGGTTTAATTTGTCATAGTAGAGCAGGGGAATTATCCCTGAGGTCTTGGACAATATTTATCCTTCAGTCAGCACTCTGAAGCAAATTACCTCAATGTTAATGGAGTCTGTTGAATACAAATCAGCTGCAACAATTTGACGAAAGATGTGTTGAGCAGTGGCCAATTTGCAAATCCGAAATCTGAGAAGACATAGCTCAATCAGGTTCACTGACTGAGCAGAAAAGGCAGTTTGCTACTTTAAGCAGCAATCAATTTGGAAATTGGAAACCGAGAGACTCGTTCAGTCAGGTCCGCAGATTGAGTAGAAAAGGCAACAGTTTGGTGTTTTCAGCAGCAGCCAATCAGCATTCAGGATTGATTGACAAGAACAACTTAAAGTAAGCCAAGAAGGCGGGATCAAGAGGAATGGCCCATTCTTGGAGTGGACAATGCTAGAGTGGGGTTTCAAGGCTCTAGCTCTTTGAGGCTTGAGTGAGGAAAGGCTTGAGTGAGAGAAGGCAAAGAAAAGATGTAGGTAGAGTTATTTTTCTCCCCCCACAGTTTATTGTTTGTCTTCTTTATAGTTGCTCGGTTAGACCAGGCAAAACAGTGGGATGCTCCTCATGTAAAGGTGGGGAGACCTCCAGTGTCCCTGATGACTACACCTGCAAGGAGTGCATCAAGCTACAGTTCTACAGATACTGTATATTAAGAGCAAAAGGACTGCAAGGGACAAAATTAGTCCTCTGGAAGGTCAGAATGGCAATCCACACATGGAGCCAAAAGAGATGGGGGAGGATCTTAAATGCATTTTTTGCATCTGTATTTACTCAGGAGAGGGACACAGTACCTTTAGAAGTAAGCACATCGACATCACCTTCATGGACTCTATACAGACTACAAAGGGGAAGGTATTTTCTGTCTGGATGCAAATTAGGGCCTGACAAGGTGTTCCCTCAGACCCTGCGGGAGGCAAGTGCAGAAGTTGCTGGAGCCCTAGCAGAGATCCTTAAGTTATCTTTAGCAACAGGAGAGGTACCAGAGGATTGGAAGAAGGCCAATTTTGTTCCACTGTTTAACAAAGGCTCTAAAAACAAACCAGGAAGTGGCCAGCCGTTGAGTCTGAAATGAGTGGTGGAAAGTTATTGGAAGGAATTCTCAGGAAACGGATATATGGGCATTTGGATAGACATGGATGAATTAACAATAGTCAGTATGGCTTTGCTCATGGGAGATCATGTCTTTTCCAATTTTATAGCGTTGTCAATGAATTTTCCAGGTGTATAAAATGATGAGAGGCATTGATCGTGTGGATAGCCAGAGGCTTTTTCCCAGGGCTGAAATGGCTAACACGAGGGGGCATAGTTTTAAGGTGCTTAGAAGTAGATACAAGGGGGAATTCAGAGGTAAGTTTTTCACACAGAGAGTGGTGGGTGCATGGAATGCACTGTCAGCGACAGTGGTAGAGGCGGATAAAATAGGGTCTTCTAAGAGACTCTTAGTTATGTACATGGAGATAAGAAAAATAGAAGACTATCCAGTAGGGTAATTCTAGGCAGTTTCTAGAGTAGGTTACATGGTTGGCACAAGATTGTAGGCCAAAAAGCCTATAATGTGCTGCAGCTTTCTATGATTCTATGAAATTTGATGAAGGCAAGTATACTGGATGTTGTCTACATGGATTTTAGCAAGGCATTTGACAAGGTCCCACATGGGAGGTTGGTCAAGAAAGTTCAGTCACTCAGCATTCAAGATAACCTAGTAGATTAGATTAGACATTGGTTTTGCAGGAGAAGCCAGAAGCTGGTAGTAGATGGTTGCCTCTCAGATTGGTGGCCTGTGACAAGTGGAGTGCTGCAAGGCTGGGCCTGTTGTTGTTTGTTATCTATATCAATGATCTGGATGATAATGTGGTAAACGGGATCAGCAAATTTGCAGATGACACCAAGAATGGGGGTGTAGTGGACAGCGAGGAAGGCTATCATCGCCTGCAGCAGGATTTGCACCGACTGAAAAATGGCAAAAGGAATTTAATGCAAGTCAAATGCAAGGTTTTCTACTTCAGTAGGTACAAACACGGTAGGTCTTACACAGTGAATGGTAGGGCAGTGAGGAGTGAAATAGAACAAATGGATTTGGGATTACAGTCCATAATTCATTGAAAGTGGCGTCACATGTGATAGGGTCATAAAGAAAGCTTTGGCACATTGGACTTCATAAATCTTAAGAGATATTGGTGAGGCCTAATTTGTATTATTGGGTGCAGCTTTGGTCACCTACTTACAGGAAAGATGTAAATAAGTTTGAAAGAGTACAGAGAAAATTTACAAGGATGCTACCAGGAATGGAGGACCTGAGTTATAAGGAAAGGATGATTAGGTTAGGACTTCATTCCTTGGAATGTAGAAGATTGAGGGGAAATTTGATAGAGATATACAAAATTATGAGGGGTATAAATGCAAGCAGGCTTTTTCCATTGAGTTTGGGTGGGACTGCAACAAGAGGTCATGGATTAAAGGTGAAAGGTGAAAAGTTTAAGGAGCACATAAGGGGAAATTACTTAACTCAGAAGGTTGTGAGAGTGTTGAATGAGCTGCCAGCATAAATGGCACATGCAAACTTGATTTCAATGTTTAAGAGAAGTTTGGATAGGTAAATGGAGGACTGTGGTCCATGTGAAGTTTGATTGGATTAGGCAGTTTGTATGGTACAGCATGGACTAGATGGGCTGAAGGACCTGCTTCTGTGCTGTATTTTTCTATGACTCTATACCTTCACATTACAAAAATTCAAATTGCCCTTTTGACATATCACATGTAATTTTGTTAGACAGAAATAATGGGCTTGCGATTGATAGGGGTAAACTAAGAAGACTTTGAGAAGCCATTATTTCCCAATAAGCAAATCCAATTAAGTAGTGGCCTCCACTAAATTACACTGTTCTGTAAACTTGATAAAAAGATACTAAAATGTCATGAGAGAATAAATTTTTGCAGGCTACAGGACTACTGTTCGTTTTAATAAGTGATACATACAAAATGCTGGGGAAACTCAACAAGTATCCATGGGGGAGAATAAACAATTGACCTTTCAGCTGAGACCCTTCATCAGGACTGGAAAGGAAGTGTTGCTCAAAACTTCCAGCATCTGCAGAATTTCTTAGGTCTTTTTTAATGAATCTTTCTTTTCCCTTCTCACATTATATCAATAATATGTATTGAACTAAGCCTTTGACTTATGAAGAACAATTGTTCAGCCAATGATTAGTGAGAGTCTCACACCACCAGGTACAGTTACTACTCCTCAGCCATCAGGCTCTTGAACCAAAGGGAATAACTCCACTCAACTTTTCTTTCCTCATCATTGAAATGTTCTTACAACCATTGGTCTCACATTCAAGGACTCTTGTTCTCCATCCCCATGTTTATTCCCTGTTCATTTTTTTTTCTTTTTGTACTTGCAGCTTGTTGTCTTCTACATTCTGAATGAATGTGCAATCTGGGCAGTCTTTCCTTGATCCTGCTGCAGAGTCATAGAGAAGTGCAGCAGAGAAACAGATCTTCCAGCCCATCTAGTCTATGCTGAATCCATTTAAACTGCCTACTCCCATTGACATTCATTAGAACCATAGCCCTCCATTCTCCTACCATCAATGTACCTATCCAAACTTCTCATCAATGCCAGAATGTCAGGATCAAGCTTGCTTACCCCACTTGTGTTGGCAGCTCATTCCACAGTCTCATATCCCTCTGAGTGAAGAAGGTTCCCCTTATGCTCCACTTAATCTTCTCACCTTTCATCCTTAACCCATGACTTTTGGTTGTAGTCTTAGTTGAAAAAGCCTGCTTTTGTTTACCCTATCTATACCCTTCATAATTTTGTATACTTCTGTCAAATCTCTCCTCAATCATCTACATTCCAATGAATACTATCCTAACCTATTCAGTCTTTCCTTATAACACAGGTCCTCCAGGCCTGGCAACATCCTTGTAAAATTTCTCTGCACTCTTCAATCTTGTTTACATCTTTCCTGTAGGTAGATGACCAAAACTACACACAATACTCCAAATTAGGCCTCGCCAATGTCTTATACAACTTCAGCATTACATCCCACTTCTGTACTTAATAAGACCATAAGACCAAAAGATATAGGAACAGAATTAGGCCATTTGGCCCATTGAGTCTGCTCAGCTATTTCTTCATGGCTGAACCAATTTTCCTCTTAGCCCCAGTCTCCTGCCTTATCCCTGTATCACTTCATACTCAGACCAATCAAGAATCTATCAACCTCTGCCTTAAATATACATACAGGCTAGGCCTCCATAGCTGCCCGTGGCAAAGCATTCAACAGAATTCACTGTCTAAAGAAACTCCTCCTCATCTCCATTCTAAAAGGATACCCCCCTATTATTAGGTTGTGTCCTCTGAACTCAGTCTCTCCCACCATGGAAAATGTACTCTCCCTATCCACTTTATTAAGGACTTCCACCATTCGATAGGTTTCAATGAGGTCACCCCTCATTCTTCTTAATTCTAGTGAATACCAGTCCAGAGCCAGCAAGCACTCTTCATATGACAAGCCATTCAATCCTGGAATCATTCTTGTGAGCCTCCTTTGAATCATCGCCAGTTTCAGCACATCCGTTCTAAGATAAGAGGCCCAAACTGCTTACACACCCCAAGTGAGGTCTTATCAGTGCCTTATAAAGTCTCACCATACATCCTTGCTTTTATATTCTAGTCCTCTTGAAATGAATGCTAACATTGCATTTGCCTTCCTCACCACAGACTCAATCTGCAAATTAATCTTTAGGGAATCACGCACTGAGTCCCTTTGCACCTGAGCTTTTTGTATTTACTTTGATTTATGAAGATCAATTTGCCAAAAGCTTACTTTACGATCCTATCTACCTGTGATGCCACTTCCAATGAATTATGTACCTGTATTCCCAGATCCTTTTGTTCTATCACACTCTATAGTACCCTACTGTTCACTGTGTAAGACACACCCTACTGAAACGCAAAACCTCACACTTATCTGCATTAAGTTCCATCTGCTTTTTCTCAATCCAGTTTTCCAGCTGATGTGGATCCCCCTGAAAGCTATGTTAGCCTCCCTTGTTGTCCAGAACACCCCCAATCTTGGTGTCATCCACAAATTTTCTGATCCAGTTAATCACTTTATCATCCAGGTCATTGATATACTGTAGATGACGAACAACAAAGGACCCAGCACTGAACCCTACAGCATATCACTACTCACAGGCCTTCAGTGAGAGAGGCAACCCTTTACTAACCCTCTCTGGCTTCCCCCACAAAGCCAAATTATAATCCAATTTACAACCTCATCCTGATGGCCATACAACCAGCCTCCCATGTAGGACCTTCTCAAATGCCTTATGAAAGTCTATGTAGACAACATCCACTGCCTTGCCTTCATTCATTTTCTTGGTAACTTCCTCAAAAAAATCTACAAGTTTGGTTAGACATTACATAGCGCTCACAAAGCCATGCTGACTATCCTTAACCCAAATATTTTAATATCTGGCTCCTTAGAATACCTTCCAAAAACTTTCCCACAACTGATGTCAGTCTCACCAGCATATTATTTCCTGTTTTCTGTTTAAAGCCTTTTCTAAATGACCTTTCTTATGGTTATAATTCAATAGATTTATTGAGTATGCCCACAAGAAAATGAACATTAGGGTTGCAAATGGTGACATATATGTACTTCTACAAAGAATTTACTTTAAGCTTTAAACTTTTGAGCTTTGAACACATTGGCTAAAAGATAAGTGAAGGCAAGGGCCCTTATCACTTGTAACATGTACATGGAAGAGCAATAATTTAAGTTATCTGCAACAACTTATAGGGACCATGGGCCAAGAGATGGGAAATGGGAGTAGATGAGATAGCTTTTGTTTTAGTTGGCACATGTGATGAGCTAATTGGCTTGCCAGTTTAAGTGATTCTAAAATTAGCAAAGATTCAGACCTTGTCGAAATCAGTTGAATCAAATTATTAGTGAATCCTTCATTCATGGTTTACTAATAGACCCTGAACTATTGCAATTATTGTGGATGTATTTGTCAGACTTTAATCAAATCCCAGACTGACAGATGCATCCACAGTAATTGCAAATGTTTCCATGTGGAAGAGGGTGGCCATTGGTCAGGATTTCAACAGTTTAAATTAATATATTCCCTGACTGGAATTAGAGAGGGTTGGATATACCCTGTAGCATTCCAGACAGGTAATGTGATTACTGAATGATCAAATCATCAATATTCTGTCTCACGAATTGTTCTCAATAACCTGAGATACTTGCACATTTTCTTATCCAACAACAACTTTGCAATGTGATTTTGTTAGGAGAGTTGGCATATAACAAATTCTGCTATGCTGTAAACTCTTTGAAACTATGCCAGGAGGAAGCAAGAAAACAATCTGACATCCCACTGCTGAAACTTCTTCCTTATGGTGAACTCGCTGTGCAGAATTGGCGGTCGCATTGTCTATAAAATTGTGCAGCACTTTCGTTTATACTGTATTTTAAAATTGCCAGGAATTATGAATTCAAGATTCAAGATTGTTTATTTTTCTTTTGTGAGTGTAAAGGAGAACAAAATAATTGTTCCTTTGAATCCAATGCAGCAGAAAAAAACAGAATATAAAGAACACAATAACAGTAAAAACATAATAAATATAAATAGATAAGATAGATTATATTCTGTACATAGATTGATTGTATGTCCATAAAGTGATGTTAGGTACATTAGTGACTGTACATAAGGTGACTCTGACAGGATATGAAAAAGCAGTGGCTGTGCAGGGTTTGCAGAGATGGGTTAGTAGGTGCAAGTGTTGATCAGTCTTACAACTTGGGGAAAGTAACTGTTTTGGAGTCTGGTGGTGCTGGTGTCAATACTGCATAGCCTCCTGCCTGATGGGAGTGGGACAGAGTGGGTGGAATTATTCATAATGTTACTGGCCCTTTTCCAGCATCTTTCTGTATCTGTGTCCTTGATAATGGATAGGCTGGTGCAGGTTAAGCATTGGGCAGTTTTAATTATCAGTTGTCGAGCCTTCCTATGTGCTGCAATGCAGTTTCCGTACCAAACAGTGATGTAGTTATTAGGATGCTCCCTATTCCCTATCTGTAGAAGAAAGTAAGTATAGATGAGAATAGTCCAGCGCTCCTCAGTCTCCTCAAAAACTAGAGGTTCTGAACTTTACTGATTGTGTTCTAGGACAATGGGAGCTTGTGTGAGATGTGCACAACCAGGAGTTTAAAACAGCTCGCAGCTTCCACCAGAGGGTGTGAGTGGTGCACGTTCTTCTGAAGTCAGTAACCATTTCCTTTGTCTTGTTGGCATTGAGGAAGAGATTATTTGCCTGGCACTGGGCCTTGAGCTCTTCCACCTCCTCTCTGTAGACCGGCTCATCGTTGCTGGTGATGAGCCTCAGCACTGTGGCGTCATTGCTGAACTTGACAACGCGATTACAGTACTCGTGTTTTTGGCCAAGTAATATAAACACGTGAAGTGCGATATTTAAATGAAATGATTTCTGTTCCTAGTCTTTTTGGAATAATAAAAAGCAAAACAAAAAAAAAATCTAACCACGTCCAGCAATGGTGTGCTTCGATGATGCAATCACTTTCTTTTCTTAGCTCGTCCCACAAAGTAAAACATGCAAAAATATTCTTCTGTTTGCACATTTCCTGAGGACAATTCTCTGGTCTATTCTGTTAAATGCACTATTAGTGTTGGCATTGAGCTCACTGGGGGAACTGGCCCTTACCTTCCAAAGGATTGCCAGTTTAAGGCCCTATATTTAATTTTCTAATGGAACCTGGATTGCACTATGAGGCAATACAACGGCAAGAGATAGCTGGTCTACTGAAACTATGTATTACTGAGAGTTACTTAAAAGACAAAATGGTACTGCAGAATTGAAGGACAGCAGAGGAGTTTTACACATCCCATCCAATCTTTTATTCTTTAACCAAGCCAGGCAATCAGATTATTTATCTCACTGTTATTCACAGGATCTTGCCAAGTACAAATTGCTTGCTCCAGATGCCTTTGTTAGTAGAGAAATTACTATGAGAATTGTTGCAAAGAACTCATTTAGCAAGAACAACATTTCCAAATTGTGCATTAAAGCATCATCTGCATTTTTAAAAAAAACTAGGCTCCCATTTCCTTTAGTCATTTTCATTCTCTTAACTTATTCATTGAAGAAAAGCATTCAGCTTGCAAATTTCCACTGAGCAGCTCTCATAACCTTATTCACGTACCTTTGTTTTTAAAGCTCTCTGGACCTAGAGAATACAAACCTTCTTTATACAAGAATAACCTGGCTGGATCTAAAGAAGAGAACGAAACTGAAGATCTTTAATGAGCTCAAAAGATTGATGGCTGTCAATAGCGAGGTAACGCGAAGGGAAGATGGAAAGAGGCTAGAGCTGTCGGAACTGGGGCTTTGTTTTATGTAGAGGAGGAATATGAGGAAAGGAGAAGTGGCGAGGGCAGGGGGGTTCAAAACAAAATGAAGAGTATTTTGAATGTGAAATACAGGTGCATTGGAAGGTCAGAGGGTGCAGAGATAACATTCCAGAAGGATTTGATGTAAGTTCTGACATACAAAGCAGGATGACTAAACTTTATAGAAACTAATGGATTGGCAGGAGAGCAAGTAATTGTTAAGACTGTAGATAAAAAAAGACACAATCAAAAACTTTACCAGCTTTGGCATGAAGAAGATCTGGGAGCAGGAGCTGATGCTGAAAATAGTTTATTGTGTAAATTATGTGTAATTTATTATTATCCACCTCAAGAGAGAGGCAAAAGAGGGGTAAAAGATCAGTGCATGTGTATGGAAATTGGGAAAGCAATAGTTAGTGTCCTGTATTTTAAGTAAGATATCTTCTATAATTTATTCTTGAAGGGTAAAATTTAAAGATGCAACAGTAATCAACAGTAATAGATATGGTGAACGTATACTTTTAAAAGTCCAGGGGATATATTGAAATAGTTAAACGATCAATGTCAGATATCTAGTGAATGATGTGTGGCATGTAGGAGGCAAACAGTTAATAAAGCATCAGTAGCATAGCTATAGGGGATCATGGCAGAACAAAGCTGATACAATATAATTGAAAGAAACATTAGCTAATTTATTTTAGCAATTTGTTTTCAACTTCCTTAGAATCGAATGGGAGTAACTTCAAGGGTAGAAAGTGTTTACTTGATCTGGATTGATCAGCGACTGACCTGGTCCTTAGCAAGATGAATCATTTAGCTCAGGATATTAGCTTCTAATATAAAGTGGCAAAACTTGGTTCTGGCTCACCACCTTTCCATCATCAGATGATACATCCTGTTGCAACCTCCTCCAAATACTGATTTCAAAGCACATGTTATTACAGAAAGAATGTATTAATTAAACAACTCGAAATTTGTTCTGCTTACAGGCTGTCACAAAGCAAGAGACTCGAATAACCCAATAAAAAAAATTTAAAACTTCTTGGCAGAGAATGAGAGCAAGAGAAAGAAAATATATAGACCACTAATGACTGAAGTTCCATAACAAGTTGACAAGGTTTGGATTAAATCCTGCTTATTTTATATTACAAATACCAGAATCAGTGAAGTATAATTGGCAAGTACCCAGTATCTTGCCATCAGTTCCTTTCCCCCACTTCATTTTGTCATGATTACCCTGTGAGGTGAACTATGTGCCTGTCGGGACATGCCCCTGCTGACTGCTCCTGTGGCTCCTCCTACAGGCCCTGTATAAAGGAGGTCTGAGGCCTGACGCTCGTCCTCAGTCTCCAGGACATTGTATGATAGACACTCACTCCTGGTTCCTTCTTCCAGTCAATAAAAGCCGATATCTCGCCTTACGTCTCAGTGTGAGTTATTGATGGTGCATCACCCTGTTTCTTATTAATCCATAAATTAGTCACTTTAATGGATTATTAACAAAATGTCATTCTGTGCCACGGTCAGCAACTATCACAGCATTTCAGAAACGCACGCAAAATGCTGGAGGAACTCAGCAAGCCGGGGCCTGCTGAAGGATCTCAATCCGAATCGTCGACTGTACTCTTTTCCATAGATGCTGCCTGGCCTGCTGAGTTCCTCCAGCATTTTGTGTGTGGCGGTCAGAATTAAAACGTTGGGCCGCCGGGAAGTTCCACTTTTGGCAGATGGGGGCGGAGGTGCTTGACGAAGCAGTCTCCAAATTGATGAGGGATCTCACCTATGTAGAGGAGGAGCATTGGGAACATCAGCCACAATAGACAACCCCAGCAGATTTGACCACTTCAGAAAGGCTAGTGATTGTGATGTTTAACCCTTCAAATGTTAGTGGGGACAAATCCAGACTTGGTGGAACAATGGTTGTTCCTACGTGTTGACCAGCAATTCTAACGCCAGAACATTGGAATGAAACCGATAAGTAAATTCCAACTCAGTTGTGCATGGCTTTGTATCAATAGTATCCTGCCCTTCAGCATTCATTTAATCTCACAGCCTGTTGTCCTAATGGCATGTTGGGTGGAAATCTTAGCCTTTTTTTTGTCACTGTTGGCTTACCATAAGTTAAATGCATTTTGCTGCAGATTTGTCTACTATGACAAGCTCTTTAATCTCTCCTGACAAGCATGAGAATAGAGATCTAGTCATGGAGAAGGATCAGAGAAGAGACTGACAAAAGTAAGGACATCGGAAGTTTTCTCAGCAAGTGACTCGGTGGAAGTATGAAATGATGAAGCAGATACAGCCAGCAAAGCTATGCTATTGGTTACTCAGTAATGACATCTCACTGAACTACAGTGTCCGACTGACTGTTTCCAGAATCATTATATCTCTAAAGAAACAGAAAAGTTACCTTGAGGATAGAGAAGAAAAAGTATATATATATGTCCAGGCAAGTACAAGCATACTGAACAGGTATCTTCAAAGGTACAGAGAGGGTAATGTTAGCATACTATAGTGTTACTTACCCACAGATTGAACATGGGACAGTGGGGTGATGTGATAGTCCTGTGAGTGGGATGATGTAATTGACTCTTGACCGTGGGGTGATGTAATGTCACATGATGGCATTTTCCAAACGGTCTTTAAACAAAGCCCGCGGTCTGTGACGCAGTTCTCATTTTTATTTTTGTGCAACGTTGTTGCTGCCGGTCAGAGATGTGGAGGCTCCACAGGTTTTGTTTGTTGCACGTTTATTTTTCCCTCACAGTCCAGTATCGAAGAGTGAAGGCATTACCGGAGTTATCAAAGTTCAAAAGATTGGATAAAGTTAAAGTCATTCAGTGTATCAGTGAGTGATAGGCCTTTGTGACTTTGTTCAGGAATTGTGGCATCCACCTTTGAGTTAAACCCCTGCAAGGTGGGGAAGGTTTGTGCAGTGACCACCCTCCAGTCAAAAGGTCAGTTCCTTTTATTTTCTCATGATTTCTGCGAACAAGGCGTCTCCCGGCTGTGGAATTGGCAGATCATCGATGCTTCAAAGGAATCGTTTGTTTCAGGGAAGTTTCTCCTTACTGACTGTATAAATCACATGGACTTTTCAATTTACCACTGTGCTTGGATGAGAACTCGTTAAGAACAGTTTCTAAGTTTGAATGTTTGTGCCGCCTAACTGTTAACTTCCAGTTAAGTTAGTTGTTTGTTTACTTTTCTAAGTTTGAGCAGGGGTTAATAAATCTTGGGATTGGTTTTAAACCCTGTCTCAGTTTCATATTCATTGCTGCTGCATTTGTAACAACAGACACCCAAAATATAGAAGTACAATTGAAAAGTTCATTGGCATAGTACAATAGGTAATTCAGTGCACACAAAGAAATGTATCTTGTTGCTCATATTCCCATAAATGAGGAGACAGAAAGACTTAAGAGCTACAGGAATTAATACATCATCTTGAATCCAGTTTCCACAGCAGGGTATCTTATTATATGACAGCAGAATCCACGTTATCGGTAGAGAATTTATTAAGTTTGTAAAGCAATACAGGTTCATTATTATTACTTCATTCCCAGACCATCAGAGTGAGATAGCTTCATAGTGAGGTAGGTCCAAACTGTCAAGAAGGCGGGAAAGGAACACATACCTCTCACTTCGTTGGATTCCAGGATCTACCTCTTAAGATGGACTGAATTAATCACAGCATGGCAAAAAATACGATTCAATTTTGCCAAGGAGGATCAGAAACTGGTGAATTTAGGAGTCAACGTGACCGCAACAATGGCATGCTGTTAACAGAGTTGTTCAGAGGACAAGATAACCTCTCCTGAAAACCTGCTGCAGAACTGAAGTTATCCGTTGACACTGATGCTCTGAGGTCGTACTTTATCCAGAAAGTAAAGGGGCAGGACATTATTTGGAGTGGTATCCAGCTTTGTTCACTACTAGAACTGATGAAACATGATGGTGAGTACAGTTAAGGGACGAGCAGCCAGAGCAACATTATCAAAGATCCCCACCATCCAGGCCATGTCCTCTTGTGCTGCCATTGGGAAGGAGGTACAGCAACCTGAGATCTCACATCACCAGTTGTGTTGTTTTGTATCTACTATGAATGCCCACAAGAAAATGAATCTCAGAGAACCATGCTGACAGATACATACTTTGATAATTAATTTACTTTGAATTTTGGTTGAGGCTGGTACAATAGTATCATTCAAGAAGAACTTGGATAGGTATATTCAGGGGAAGTCTTGGAGGGATATGAGATGAACACAGGAAATTGGAACTAGTTAGATAAGCACCATGAATAGCATGGACTCATTGGGCCAAAGGGCCTATATCCATGCTGTATTGGACTATGATTCTATGCTTCTAGGGCAGGATTCCCAGTCTGGGGTCCACAGACCCATTGCTTAATGGTATTGGTCCATGACATAAAAGATGTTTGGGAACATTAGGTACAAGTATCAAAATAAAAGGGATAACAGGCACTCCATAACCAATACATTATACCAACTCAGCACAAAAAGGACTGCATCCAAATCCATGTCAAAATGTTCAACATCTTGCCACCAATGCAATATTATGAATTACTCTTTAGGAAGCACGACAAGTTATGATCATTTAAGCTTTAAGATGGATCATATATGTTCAAAGTTCAAAATAAATTTATTATCAAAGTAAACACAATAAAGACCACAGATTTTGGTTTAAAAGTGTAATTTATAAAAAAAAAGAACTCCAGGAAATGTGCTAGCCAAGTCCATTCCAGCAACATATCTCAAATTTATGAACCTTCTACCAGAAAGGCAAGACCAACAAGATGATGGAGAACAAATGTTGGCCTAACTGCAGTCATTCTCATCAAGTAAATCAGAGATTCCCAAAACATTTCCTTAGCACAGTCGCATCAAAGTACCCAAAATCACTTGTAACTTTAAAACAGTGCTGTTCATGGATGAGTTGCCCTTCTAAACGAAAATATATGGAAATAAAACTATCAGGAATTTATTTAGAGATACAATACTGTAACAGGCCCTTCCTGTTATGTTTTCTAACTTCAAAACATTAAATTAATTCAAAGGAACACATGGGAGGCTGAAATGCAGGTCTAACTTCATCTTTACTTTAAGTGAGGTGCACACATATCACGTGGAAGCGTGATGATGTATGCAATTCACGTATCTTTACATATAACATGAAATTAATTATTGACAAGAATATTTAATCAACCAATATATTGTATATATCTACAAGACTACTCAAATATTACTGAAATATTAAATACACAACACTTCCTGTCCAATGAGCCTGCGCTGCCCAATTACACCCATGTGACCAATTGAAATAATGACCCGCACATCCTTGGAATGTGGGAGGAAGCCGGAGCATTTGGAGGGCACACGCATGGTCACAGGGAGGATGTACAAACTCCTTACAGGCAGCAGCAGGAATTGAAGCTGGGTCACTAGTGCTATAAAGCGATGCTCAAACCAGTACATTATCGTGCCTCCCATATGCAGCAATAAACTGAGTTTGCAATTCATTGGCTGTAAAATGCTGGTGTAACTAAGCTAATAAATGTCCAGAAATGAGATCAGGAACATGTTGGACACTAAGAGACTTAAGGAGTTCAGCGGGGTTGATGTGCTCTATGTGTTCAGCCGTTACCTTATGACATAGTGGGTCATGCTTAAGAGGTTATATGCCCTTCTCAATTTGATTCCTGGATATTGTTGCAATAATTGTGTATTGTGACCTACTAAGTTATCACATTACATGTGGGAGACATGGGAGAGCTTTTTCAGCTACATTTCTTCAAAAAAATACATTCTATATTAATTTGGAGAACAGAGCTCTATCTGACAATACAATAGCATCAGAGAAATTGGACATTCTTCCCTATTATTTCCATAGAGATGGAATTACTAAAGGAGAATCTTATAACTTCATACTGGAAGAAATTGCAGGTAGAAAATCTTCAATTTAAAATTGAAAATTGGATAAATGTACTATTTTGTCATTGAGATATTTCAGTTTTCATTTCATTTCAAAAGATTCGGAATTAGTTCCCAAAATCCTTGCAGGCATTTTTTTTCTGGATCATAAAATAGTTGTCCTTTATGTGTACTGCCCAATGCAATTTCTGTGAAAATTATTTCAATAAGTAGAGTGGATACATAATCAAAAGTTAAATTATTGGAAGGACCTAGTGATCAAGCAGCGTCAATGGAAGCAAAGGTATGATCAGCACGAGGTCAAGTTTGAACCCAATTCTTTTGTGCTGTGAAGCAGCAGCCAAATATATCAATTTGTGTTGTGGGGAGTTAAACACTACCTTGATGTCTGCCTAGGGGTTCCCCTGCCACTGTTGACCCAGGAACTCCCTTAGTGATGTTCTAGTGTCATCCAGAGAGCTCCCTTTATACTGTCCTGATATGTATTTGGGATCTTTGTCATTATTGGTATGGAAGCTTTTTTACCACAGCCCCAACACTAGCTATGAAGTTCCCATTATCAAACCATGCTGGTTAATGGAGCAGGTAAACTTGTTAACCATGTTACATTAGTAATTATTACACTGTACATACATGCAATATTGTCTACCTCTCCTCTATAGATGTTGTCCGACCTGCTGAATTCCTTCAGCAATTTATGTGTATTACTATTTTAACCACTTAGATTACTTGTGCACTTATGTATAAAATGATATTTGTGGTTTCAGGAATAATGGCTGTTTCTGGAACATTTCCTGCAGAAGTAAAGGGCTTATTGCAAGCTTTGGACTATTTAGTTTAGAAACAATCCCTAATTAACTACAAATGAGTGAAGAAGATGACAAAAGATGCTCTGTTTACCTGATAGATTGATTTCATGAAAAACTAGAGGAACTGTGCGAGTTGCTGACTACCTTTAATATGACATGAAACGTTATTTACTGAAAACATTTACAGCTGTTTATTCCTCCATAAAGGCTCTCTTACATGCTAAGTGTTACTGCTACTTTCTGTCTTTATTTCAAAATGAGACTATTAGAACATCAACACAACTTGAGCAGCATCCTGACTTTCAACATTCTCCTTTAGACGGAAATGATAAAGTGTATGGGTGCTTTATAACATTGGAGTCTATGCATTGCAGAATGGAGGCTTGCTTTATCTGACAACTACAATTTTCAAATGTAAATTAACCACACTGTATTTAAAGCAGCTGCAGTCAACATAATGGTTGCAAAGAAAACATTAACCCTTTAAATACAAAGTTGTCTGATTCAAGCACAACAGATTAAGAGACATTAATGGCACATCAACATGAGTGTGACAGTGAAGCAGATTAAACAGAGCTCTGAATACTGCCTAATAAAGCAATTTTTTATACTTCAGTGAACCATGTTCCTTCAGAGCTTTCAACACTTATAGGCCGACCTTTTGCCTCTACTAAAATAGGCTCATTTTCTTTAATACTCACATCCTCAGGCAAAGAATTCCTGACAACTTACATCTACAGTTTCAAAAACTTGGTACTTTTGTTTACATATAATCTTTTCTTTATTAGCTTGACTTTGATAAAGGGGAGCAATAGATACCCAGACGTCCAGGAGGCATTTGATGAAGTGCTGATTCAAAGCTTATTATGAACACTAAAAGCTCATAATGTGGACTGTAACAGATGCATGGATAGAAGATTGGATTGTTAATAAGAAACCAAGAGTAAGCACAATTGTAAACACAAAACATTCTGCAGATCAATGGTTCAATGGTTCAATTTAATATCTGAGAATGTACACAGTATATAACCTGAAATTCTTACTCTTCGCAGACATCCATGAAACAGAGGAATAAAACCCAGAGAATGAATGACAGAGAAGCACTAGAACCCCAAAGCTTGTAATCATGAACAACACACACAAAATACTCAGCAACTCAGGCAGCATAGATGAAGGGGAATAAGCAGTCAATGTCTTGGACCGAGACCCTTCGTCAGGACTGGAAACGAAGAGGGGAAAAGCCAAAATAAAGTGGAGGGAGGAGGAGGAGGATGAGCTGGCAGATGATTGGTGAAACCATGTGAGGGGGAAGGTGGGTGAGTAGGGGAGGGGGGAAGGAAGTAAGAAGGCATAATTGGGTCTCCTTCTGGTTTGCAAAATGAAGTAACTGCAGGGATTAGTATTAGACCCTCAGCTTTTGAAAACCTTATACATAAATAACCTGGACAAAACCATCAAAATGCCTGGCGGCTAAATTTGAAATAGCACAAAGATAGGCAGGTATGTACATTGTGATGAAACATGAGGGGATTGCAAAGGCATGCAGATAAGTTCAATGAATAGTCAAAGATGTGATAAATGGAACATGAGGGAAAAAAGCTGCTGTTGTATTTGGAAGGGAAAAATAAATGAAGCAGCTTATTATCTACATAGTGACAGATTGTAGATTTCTGAGATGCAGAGAAATCAGCTTATCAGAGTACATGATTCCCAAAAGGCTGGTATGCAGATAGAATAAATAATTAGGAAGGTGAGCAGAATGTTGTTGTTTATTGCAAGGGGAAATGAATACTAAAGTAGGAAAGTTATACTTCAGTTACAAAAGGGATTGGTGAGATCACATCTGAAGCACTGGATACAGTTTTAGTTTCCTTATTCAAGGAAGAATGTTAATGCATTAGCAACAATTAAAAGAAGATGTACTTGATGAACATCTGGAAAAAGAACTTGTCAAAATTCTGATGAAATGTTGGGCAGGCTAGGTTTTTATTCACTGTCATTAAGAAAGGTAAAAGAGGAGTTGATTCCATGATATGATTCTGAGGGGTCTTGACTTAGTGTATATTGGGAGGATGTTTCCCATTCTGGCAAGATCTAGAACTAGGAGTCACCAATTAAAATAAAAAAAACTAACCATATAGGAAAGAGTTTTCTCTCCCTCAGAGGTAAACAATCTTTGGAACTCTTTTCCACAAAAGGTAGTGGAAGCACAGCCTTTGAGTATTTTCAGGGTGACACTTGATAAGCAAACAGGTAGATTGTTACTTGGGGTAGGCGATGTGGAGTTGAGATTGTCAGATCAGGTGTGATCTTACGAAATTGTAGAATAGGCTTTAAGAAGCTGAGTGACCCATTTCTGATACTAATTTACACACCTGAAAGCACTTACCTATTTGATTTGATTTTGCAATTACAAAATTTTACTCAAGTTTCCTGATAAACATTTTGAAAATGTTTAAACCAGTTGATAATAAAATGTTTTATTAAGAAAAATATATTACTGAGTGATCAATTGGCATCTGGAATAGATTGGTGTGGTAACAGTGGAGATACAGTTGTGTATTTTGTAAGATCTGGATCGGGGGTTCCCAACCTGGGATCCAAGGACCCCTTGTTTCATGACATTGGTCCATCATATAAAAAAGGTTGGGAACCCTTGATCTACAAAAATATCTGAAAGGAATGAACATATAGAGCAATAGAGTGAAGACACGGGGAGTCGTAGGAACTGGATGGCTCTAAAATAGAGTCAATGGAGATTCAAGAGACAAATAGCCTTTTCCTATTGTAAATGATTGTGTTATTCTGTAAATTTGTGATTGTAAATCTTCAGGGAGCATCAACTATAAACTCTTCGCTGGTTTCTCCAGGATCTGAATATTATTAAAATTTCTACATCAAAATTGATAAATCATAAAATGCAAAGCAATTCAGGTTCAAACTAAATTTTAATATGCTGTCACAGGGCAGAGATAAGAAAGAATGACTAAAATGAGTTGGGTTCAATGTTACTATGCTGACTCCACCATGTTGCCTTCATATCGACGGACTTGGTGCAAACATGAGCTAGGCTCGTACATTTGCTCTCAGCATCCTGCTTGTGAGGAAGGTATAATGTATGGAGGAACTCAACAAGTCAGGCAGAATCTATGGAAAAAGTACAGTTGACGTTTCGGACCGAGACCCTTCGGCAGGACTGGAGAGAAAAAGCTGAGGAATAGATTTAAGAGGTGGGGGGAGGTGAGAGAGAAACACAAGATGGTAGAAGAAACCAGAAGGGAGAGGATGAAGTAAAGAACTTGGGAAGTTGATTGGTGAAAGAGATACAGGGTTGGAGAAGAGGGAAGCTATAGGAGAGGATAGAAGGTCAAGGAGAAAGAAAAAAACAGAGGGTGGGGTTGGGTAAGCAAGGAGATAAAGTGAGAGAAGGAAAAGGGGACAAAATGTCCCTGAACGGTACAAAAAGCCAAAAATGTTATCGATGTGGCAAATCCTCTCGTGATGCAAATGAGAGAGTGGGCAAGTCAGACAAAAGTGATGGCTCCGTGAAAAGTCCCACACACAAAACTAAGCAAATGCATAAAGTGACTGAATGTGAAGCAGACAGCACCAAGTCTGATAAAGGTGAGCTGTCATGCTTAGCACTGCATAGAATTACCGAAGCAGATCACAAAATCATCTGGACCATAATAAAACTGAAAATGGAGCTGGATACCAGGTCAACTTTGTCTATGATTCCAGAGGCTAACTACAACAGACTCTTTTCTAAGATATATTATGAGAAGACCTCAGTGGTGCTAAGGACCTACACTGGTGAAAAAGTGTCATCCAAAGGCAAACTAAAAGAGGAAGCGATGAATCGAGGCCAAACACAGCAGTCAGGGCTTTATGTGTTAATAAGTGGCAGGCCAGCACTATGAAGACATGAATGGTTGAGAAAATTCCAACTAGACTGGCACTCAATCAAAGCCCACAGTGTAGCATCAACAGGGAACTGTAACCCAAATGGTAGCATTAACTAGAGACTGGCATAGCTGCTTTGTGGTAATGAGAAGGGGACTGGCAAACTCAAAGGCATGAAGGCCAGAATGGAATTGAATGAAGTAGCAACACCAAGATTCCATGAAGGGCGTCCAGTGCCTTATGCACGATGTCCTAAAATGGATTCTGAACTTTGAGCTTGGCTACATCTGGAATTCTCTCCAAGGTTGAGTGGAGCAATTGGGCAATGCCCACTGTCCTGGTGATGAAGAAAAGGCTGGAGCCATTCATGTACATGGGGATTTCAGCCCTGTGCTGCATACTGTGCAGTATCCCCTGCCACAAATAGAAGATATTTTTGCATCTTTGGCAGGCGGGGAAGGGTTTTCAAAGATTGACTTGTCACAAGCCCATCTGCAAATGGAGACTGAGGAGTCAAGCAGGATTTCCTCACAATTGGATTATACCAGTGTAATTGTCTTGTCTTTGGCGTCACATCAGCCCCAGCAATTTGGCAAAAAGCAATGGACCAAGTGCTCCTAGATATCCCAGGAACACAACGTTACCTTGACGACATTATTATGACCAGCAAGAATGTTGAAGAGCAGTTCCAGAGCCTTGGTAAAGTGCTTATGAGGCTGAGTGAGTGTGGTCTGCACGCAAAGAAAGATAAATGTGGGTTTTTCAGTAATGAAATTTCATATTGCAGACATGTCATTGACAAGCATGGTTTACTTAAGTCACAAGAGAAGATTAAAGCAGTGCTACAGGCTCCCAAACCAGAACATGTGTCACAACTCAGGATGCAATTGGGCCTTGTAAACTACTACCACCAGTTTCCCCCAAACATTGCTACAGTGCTGCACCCATTGAATGCACTGTTACAGACAGGAGCAAAGAGGGAATGGTCAGAAAGATGTGAAAAGGCATTCACGGAAAGGAAGAGACTAATAACATCAGATGAGCTGCTCACTTATTCTGACCCATAACTGCCAATCAGACTGGCATGTGATGCGACCCCTTGTGGCATCAGTGCCATTTTGTCACACTATGAAAGATGGATCTGAACATCCAATTGTGTTTGCTTCAAGATCATTGATGAGCATACAACACAACTGTGCACAAATCAACAGAGAGGCTTTCAGTTTAGTGTGAAGAATAAAGAATTTCCACCACTACCTCCACGGACAAAGATTTACGCTAGTGACAGATCACCAGCCCTTTTTGTCCATTTTCAATCCCAGAAAGGAAATCCCAGTGAAGACTGCTACCCAGTTACAATGTTGGACACTATTCCTTGGAGCCCACTCTCATGACATAGAGTTCAAGGCTACCAAACAACACAGCAATACTGAAAGCTTGTCGATCTTCCACTGTTTGCAACTGAAGAAGAAAAGTCTTCACACTGTGACCCAGCAGAAGAGTTCCACACCACATTGATGGGCCAATTGCCAGTAACAAAAGCTGAAATACAAAGAGAAACAAGAATGAACCAACATTGTCAAAAGTCTATGACATCATCACGTAAGAATGGCCAGCTCATGATAATCCTATGTTTCCAGAGCTCTCAGCGAGACGAGACCAACTATCGGTACGTCAAAAAATGCTGATGTGTGGATCTCATGTTGTGGTTCCCTCTAAACTGTGCACCAGAGAACCTGAATGAACGACACCTGAGTACAGTCAAGTACAAGTGTCTTGCCCAGAGCTATGTGCGGTGGCCAGGAATAAACAGATTGAAGACTTAGCCAAAAGCTGTTTGGAATGCCAATAAGTTCAAAATGTACCCCTTTGGGCACTGCTACACTCCTGGAAGTGGCCGTCTTCACCATGACAAAGAGTACATATTGACTTTGCTGGGCCATTCATGGACTCCATGTTTCTGATTGCTGTGGATGCTCAGTCGAAGTGGCCAGAGGTTATACCAATGACGTCAACTACCTTAGCAAAGACTGTCTCCAACCTGAGGACTATCTTCACCAGAAACAGCTTACCAGAACAAATTGTGGCAATGGACTACAATATTTGTCAGAAGAATTCCGACCGTTCATGAAGAAAAATGGCATCAGACATTTCAAGTCAGTTCCTCCCCACCCAGCAACAAATGGGTTAGCTGAAAGGTTTACCCAAACCTTTAAGAAGTCCAATAAAGTGATTGACAAGGAGAATATGTCTCCACAGCACAAGGTGGACAACTTCCTCTTTGTGCATCGGAACTCTGTTCATTCGACAACAAATCAAAAGCCTGCAATGTTGTTCATGAGCAGGAAACTGACATCCTGAAACCAGATCTATAGAGGGAAGTGCAGAATGAACAGTTCAACCAGTTGTCAAGAGACTCAGCAAGGAGTTTCGAGATCAAACAGGAAATCCCAGCATGTGATTACTGAGAGGACAAGTGGACATCTGGAAGGATAGCTACAAGAGTTGGACCACTGCAATACACAGTGGATGTTGGAGATCATAGATGGAGATGTCATGTGGACCAGATACTGGATCCTCAATTGAAGAACACACCTGAGTTGATTGCATCCAACAAGATTTTCACATTGTAGCCATTGGACTTACCTCTCAGTGATGATCATGCCACTGACAACACCATGACACCGGAATCCAGGAACATTGTCTTAGACGAAACACTTACCAAACCTGATGCCACTCCACAGGCCCTGAGGTGCTAACCTGAAAGAAAGAGAGCACCACCCAAAAGACTGAATCTTTAGAACTGTGAAGTTAGTTATGGACTGTTATTGTGAAAGCATGTTTATTTTGAATATGGTTTGTAAAGGAATATTGAATGTGTTGTACATATATAGATTTATGTTGCACTAATCTAAAGGAGGAGGAAGTGTAATGTATGGATCTATTACATTTAGAACAATGACACACCCCCAGCACTATGTATTGATCTGTTGTCTGTGCTTGCACTGTTTACACATGCCCATTGTTTTTTCTCTCTCTCTATTATTTTAGAGCAATAATTCCCCTTTATCTGTTGTCTACACATATGTATTGAGCTGATGTATACTCTATTTTTGAATCTGTTGTTCCCTGTCCCCTCTCTCTCTCTCCCAGTAATGTGAATACACCATTAAAACCATCTGCCACGTACATGCTTTTATTTAATTGATATGCAGTTGCACAGGCACAACAGAGATCTTCCTACTGCAAACCACAGAATCATTAAACAAACCCTTACCATTAAAATATTAGTAGGCACCAAGTAGGTTATGTGCACCAAGCTTACTTAAGATGTGAATGACTTGCTTCTGCATGCCATTTTATTCTAATAATTTTACCTACTTTTAATCCAGCTCAGTTCCACTTTCTTGCCTTATCCATAAATGCAATTAAAGAAACTCTTTGCTGTATCCTAGCACTGGTTTTACCTGCTTGGTGCAGCCGGGGAAACAAATTAGCAATTTAAGTCTTTCAGTAGAATTTCATTTTTTTTTGTAATTTATTTTTTATTGAAGTTCATCATCAAACAAAGCTTTCCATAAGATGTATTTCAGATATAGTCATATTAGTCACAAATCTCCAAATTTCATTCTCAATTACTGAGGCTAGTCACGTAACACTGGAGCGTCTGTGCTCTGTGCTGTACTTTTGAAATCCAGCTCCATTGAAATCTTCAATAACTGACCCAATTTTTTGTTACTGTAAAGACTAGTTTTGAACGTGTTACCAAAAACTATTTCCATTCAACAAAGAAATGTTTCTATTTTGCATGCATTTCAATCCCAAATCCACTTGGTATTGAAATGAGCAACGCGGAGCAGTTTTGTCTTCTCAGCTTCATTTGGTTTCGGCTTTTGTAGATGATATTGAGTTGTCTTTTTTTCTTCATTTCATTATTTTTATTTTAGAGATACAGCATGGTAACAGTGTTTCACATTCTAAAGTAGCAATATAATAAAGTACAATAAACGTGAGGTGGAATAAATAATATAACTTTAAAAAAACGAAAACTCATTCTGGTCTTGGGGGACGGGTTCAAATATCAGCTGAGACACTAACCTCAGTTAAATAACAAGGATTGTGATTTAAAAAAAAAACACTTGACTGTGAAAGTAGTGGAAAGTCAAAAGAACTTTTGGTTCATACGGCATTTTAGGGATGGAATCTGCTGTTTTGCATGTGGCTGTCTTATTTGTGAACCTAACTCTCAGAAGCAATTTGGCTGACTCCTTGCTATCCTCTACAATGGCCCAAGCCATTTATTGCAAGAATCCAGTTCAATATATTGATAAATAATAGAAGCAATTTAATGACTAGTGAATCCCAACAAACAAGTGCCTTTACATTTGGAACAAGGCAAGTCAACATATATCCATGATCTCATAATAAGTTTATCTTTTGTCCAAACAGATCTGGAAAGAATAGCATAAAAACTTGAAAAAATATGCAATGTCTTGAGCACAATGGCACCATCATCATTATACAAAGTGGTATTTTCCACAAGAATAATCTTTAACTGTGAATGAACCTACTAGATATTTTAGCATCGATCTGTTATGCCTGCAATCAACTTCACAACCTTGCACTCAGCACACACTTGACCAAGGAAATGATAGCAGACTTCAGGAAGGGGAAGTTGGGAGAACACATGCAAGTCCTCAATGTAGAGTCAAGGATGGAAAGAGTGAGCAGCTTCAAGTCCCAGCTGTAAAAATCTTGGAGGATCTATTCTGGGTCTAGCACATTGATGTAATCATGAAGAAGGTATGCCGACAGCTCTTCTTCGTTATGAGATTGAGGAGACTTGGCATGTCACTAATTTCTACAAATTTTCTACAGATCTCCATCGCTACAAGTAGAGATCATTCTGACTGTTTGCATCGCTGACTGGTATTGAATTCCAATGCACAGCATTGAGGATGGTGCCTCAAGAAGAATGCGTCATTCATCACTGAGGAAGCTCACCATCCAGGACACGTTCTCTTCTTGTTATTACCATTGGGAAGCACATACAGGAGCCTGAAGACCCACACTCAACATTTTAGATACTGCTTCTTCCTCTTTGTCAATAGATATCTGAATGGTCCATGAACTCTGCCCCTTCTTTTAATCTTTTGCTCAATTTATTTTTGTAACTTACCTTTTTTTTTGTCTTGCACTGCATTGCTGTTACAAAACAACAAATTTCAGAACAAAGTCAGTGATAATAAACCTGATTCTGATTTTGACTTTGAAGAGTGATGCTGACGTAGTGACAAGCAGGTATTGTTATTTTCCGTTTCATGTCTGCATTCATCTTCATTACTGGAGACAACCAACAAAGAAGCTCTGACGATGTTCACATTTATCAATGTTTTCATTTTGTCTTGTCATTAATGAATGAACTTTTCTCCTGGCAGATAGATCAGATCGACTTGCTCATCAGTTTCAACAAGTTGGAAAGCGAAACAACCACCTGGCTTACATCCAGTTACACACACAGTATGCTGGTGGAACGCAGCAGGCCTGGCAGCATCTATAGGAAGAAACACTGTTGACGTTTTGGGCTGAGACCCTTCGTTAGGTTTCGGCCCAAAATGTCAACTATGTGTTTCTTCCTATAGATGCTGCCTGACCATTCCACCAGCATTTTGTGTGCGTTGTTTGAATTTCCAGCATCTGCAGATTTCCTCGTGTTTACATCTAGTTAACTTGCATTGACATGGATTGATTTTGCACCTTATTCATTTTGCCATTGAAGCTCCAGCACAGCTGGACATGCCAAGGAACACATAGCTACTGAACTTTCATTGAAATAAAATAAAAGAGGTGAGATAAAACAGTAAGTGGGATAGGCTATCAGGATGATGTTGTGCATAACATCAAGTGTTCTTTGAATGGTAACCACATGCAGAAAGACACTGATACGGTTTGGACTTTTTCTGATATGATATAGGTTCAATGCCTGCTTTAATTGCTTTTAAGTTGCGTGGTCCAGTTTTTACAACAGTAAAATTTTCATGGGAAATTGTGTACAGTTTCACCTTTTATTAGTAAATACCGAGTTTACTCCAAACAAGCTTGTTTAGAGCATTTCACCCTGCACATGTATGGCTTCAGTTCCGCTCATTCCCAAGTGAGAATGCTTCTTGCTAATACCTGGAAATGGGAAAAGATGGAAGAATGGGTGGTGTAG
Organism: Hypanus sabinus; assembly: GCF_030144855.1. NCBI lineage: Eukaryota > Metazoa > Chordata > Chondrichthyes > Myliobatiformes > Dasyatidae > Hypanus > Hypanus sabinus. Next base: position 22,254,758 of record NC_082725.1, on the reverse strand, counting down.
GAAATTGTCACAGCTGTGCACCTAGTACACGTTACTCACATTGAGCTCATTGGGGGATGGGTGATGTAGTAGGTGTAAAAATGGACATATCTGTCACAAATCTATGCTCTGAAATATGTTGTTCATGCTTTCAATATTTGGAGATTGAGGTGGTTGATGAATCCACAATATAAAGTTATTCAAGATGTGCCACAAATTGTGTTAATTGACTCAATTTAGCTATTCTAATTTAAGAAATAAAAGTGACATAAAAGATGTAAAAGCAAATATGATTCTGAACTTATTTTAGGGTAACTGAGCAGCTTACTAATTATTTAACTAAGCACGAGTTTTATATATCATTGAATATTTATTATTTTTCCTCATACTAGCTCACCAAATTATATTTAGATGCAGTCTAATTTTCACTGCAGTAATAAACTTAATATTATCAAATCTAAATTTGGTATATAGGCATTACTGCTGGGTAATTAATATCATTTTTATTTTCAATTTTCTTTGAACCCCTTTCAATCAAGTGTGTTGGTTTAATTATTCAAGACTATCAAAATCCACCTTGGAATGTTATAGATGTTCAAACATTCCACTTTTGAGATCTTACACCATAATGATGACAATATCCAGTGGAGATTTTCCATTGACATTCACATTGAGTTTATTTTCAGTAGAGGCAGTGCTTTGATCATTCATCACCCAAGTGGATCTACACTCAAAACTAACAAATTATGGCACTTTGGGGATGCATATCATTCAAGCATCCTCAATTTTATTTTGACTGTAGATCATATCTGTTTTAAGAACTGCAAGATAATAGTGTCAGTGCTTTGTTCATATGTATGAATATGCAAATATCAAACCAAGGAGGCTAAGACTTATGTTAAAGTAACAAATAGCTCCATTTGCTCTCTGGATGTTACAATTTTAAAAAATCAGTAATTTCAAAATATATACAATACTCAGATATTCTCAGCTCACTGGAATATAGATGCAAAGCTTAGTGAGTGCTAATCTTCATCTCTTCTCAATTCTCCAAGCCTGAGTATCCTTGCTATCTTCTGACAAGTTGATTTAAATGACAATTAACTCATCACATTCACCCCGCATTCAGATATGCACTGATTTTGCAACAAGTTACAGTTATTTTAATTTAATTATCATATAATATAAACTATATACAGCATTTACTATAAGAAAATATTATGTCAAGCTTTGTTGCAAGAAACTAGGAAACTAAAATCGACTAACACACACAACATGGTGGAGGAACTCAGCAGATCAGTCAGCATCTATGGAGAGGAATAAACAGTCGACGTTTCGAGTGGAGACACTTCATGCAACAATATAGACACAGAGATTAGGGTGAATAAACAAAGACTTAGTTACAGAAAAATGCACTTTTAAAGAGGGAAGTGAAATGCGAAGGTAAGAAAGTTTAAGGAGGAGTTTTGTAGTCTGGGGCACAGTCACCAGTAGGTGACTGATTAATTTAGTAACATACAGCAACTCAGAATTAATATTTCCATGGGTTACAAAACACGATAGTGAGGGGGTTGAAGTGAGTGGATGTGAGCTAGTGAGAGGCTGGTTCCTATAAAACCTCAGCGCTATTGCTCCCTGAAGTCTTGGTTATAACTGGAAGCAAAGAAAATACCTGACTAGCTGCTCAACGTATTCAACATCTGTTTCTATTCCTTTTAGAATTAAATGGAAGTTGAACTATCCCCCTTCCTGTTCTGAAATGAAAGTACTAATAGTATCAAAAAAGTTTCTGGCAATAAAAAGTGATTCCGATTGTTCATTGCAGAAAGCTGGCTTAATCCCTCAATCAACAATAGTAAAATAAACATTTATCTAGGTGATTATCATGTAATTATTCACAGGAACTATTATGTTCAAACTGGCTCACGCTCTTCTTGCATGGATTTAAATTCAATTAATAATCTGAGAATAAAAAAATATAGCTGCTAGTAATGACAAACATAAAACTACTGGAGTGTTTCAAAATCCCATCTGGTTTACTGATGTCCCTCGAGGGAAGAAACCCGACATTCATACTCAGTCTGGTCTGCATACAGTTTTAAAATGGTTGACTGTAAAATAGCCGAATGTATCTTTCAGTTTTATCATGGAAGCAGAGAAACAATAAAACTGGACAGGGCACTGAACACCTACTTGTATTAAATCAGATGTGGTAAAGTTGTTCTGAACTCACAGACATCTGGAGATTAATCTCACAGACAAATCAAGCAACAGATTGACATAGTGATTGCCATGGACTCATACTTCACAAGCCTTATGCCACACTCCTCCACCACAATCCAGTTGTCCAAATGTATCCATCAATGGGACACATCTACAAGAATTGTCAACACTGTGGCAGGAAAGAGTAGCCTGAGCCTTCAGCATTAATTCCATGGACTCTTGTAGTATGAAGTCAAACATGAGAATGGAAATCATTATCATCCTCCCTGAACTAATGCCTCAGTGCTCCCTTTGCAACTAGATCCTTGACTTCCTCATGGGGAGACCACTGTCAGTGTGGATCAGTAATAGCATCTCCTCCTCACTGGCAATCAACACAGATGCACCTTAAGGATGTGTGCTTAGCCCACTGGTCTACACTCTATACTCATGACTGCGTGGCCATGTTGATGCAGAAAAAGAATAAAACTGGACGGGCTCATATACCATTTCTAAATTCGCCGATGACACATTGCTTTGGTTGACTCTCATATGGTAATGAGGAGGTGTGCAGGAAGTAAATTGTCTGGTTGAATGGCATAGCAACAGCAATCTTGCACTCAGTGTTAGCAAGATCGAAGAGTTGATGGCAGTCTTCAGAAAGGGGAAATCAGGAGAAAACACACCAGTCTTAATTGCAATCTCAGTAGTGGAAAGGGTGAGCAGCAGCAAATTCAACACCTCAGGGGATCAATCCTGTGCCCAACATATTGGTGAAGTAATAAGAAAAGCATGCAGTGGACTTCATTCCATTAGGAGTTTGAGAAGATTTGGTATTTCACTAAAGATTCTAGCAAATTTCTTCAGATGTACTGAATGGTTGCATTACCAAATGGTATGGAGGCCCAATGCACAAGATGGAAAGAGGCTGCAGAGACTCCATTATTAGGAGAGACTCCTAATGGCTCAGCCATCTCCATCACAGGCACATCATCTGGGACATCTTGAAAAGGCAGTGCCTCAAGCATCCATTATTAAGGATCTCACCATCCTGTTTTCTCACTTCTACCATCAGGGAAGAGGTACAGGTGCAGGAACTGCACACTCAATGTTTAAGGAATAGCTTCTTCTCCACCACCATTTGATTTCTGAAAGATCAATGAACTCTACCTCATTATTTTGCTCTATTTTTACAATACTTATTGAGTTTTTATATTACTTGTAGAAACATAGTATTTTTCTGTATGTCTTGCACTCTAGTGCTGTCACAAAATAACAAATTTCACAACGTATGTCAGTGTTAATAAACCTGATACCAATTCCCAATGTTGAACAACGCTTAGCACAGCGCAGAATCTACTGAGGTCACAGACTGTCCTCTGCAGGACCTTCTATGTCTCATGGTTTGGTAGAATAACCTACTGGATCTCGAAGGACTTGGGTACTGGACTGGGTCTGTGTCGGATAATAAGACAACAGACTCAAGAGGAAAATACTATTGATCTCATTCAAACTGATCTACCTGTGGCAAACATATTTCTCCAAGACAGCTTAGTGGGAATGACCATTGTAGAACTCTTGTGGAGACAACGTTCTGTCATATACCGAAGACGCCTTCCATCATATTTAATGGGATGATTCCAGGAACAAAAGGGTTATCATTCGAGGAATGTTTGATGGCTCTGGGTCTGTACTCACTGGAATTCAGAAGGATGAGGGGGGATCTCATTGAAACCTTTTAATGTTGAAAGGCCAAGACAAAGTAGATGTGGAAAGGATGTTTCCCAAGGTGGGAAAGTCTAGCATAATAGGGCACAGCCTCAGGATAGAGGGGCACCCTTTCAAAACAGAGATGCAGAGAAATTTCTTTAGCTGAAGGGTGGTGAATTTGTGGAATTTGTTACCACATGCAGCTGTGGAGGCCAGGTCATTGGGTTTATTTAACGCAGAGGTTCTTGATTGGACATGGCATCAAAGGTTACCGGGAGAAGGCTGGGAACTGGGATTGAAGAGGAGGGAGAAAAAAGGATCAGCAATGATTAAGTGGCAGAGCAGACTCGATCGGCAAGATGGCCTAATTCTGGTCCTATGTTGTATGGTCTTATGGTCTAAAAGACAGAGCTAAACTATTACATAATCAGCAGAGAAAAGCTCTGCACTCATGCTACATCTGCTGGTGCACAGCAGTGAGCAACAAACTGTTAATGGGAGGAAAAGGTTCCAAGAGCTGTCCCATTCTCTGTGTGGATGGTGCCCTGCACATGAGTGCTACAGATAAGACTGAAGCATTCACAACCATCCCAACTTTCTCCTGAGATCGCTCTCTTCACAAAAGCCAATCTTCAGCTAATTCAATTCGATTCACGTGGTAGCTGGAAACTGTTGAAAGCACTGGGTACAGCAAAGGCTATGGGATCAGACAACATCTCAGATGTAGTACTTAGAAGTTGTGCTTTAGATTTAGTTAAGCCTGTGGCAAACCTTTTACAGAATATGTATAACATTGTGGAAAATTTCCCAGGTTCATCAGTCATCAAGAGTGCTATCAAGTGGCACTTGTTTGTCAACACCTAGTTCTCTATTGACCAGTTTGGGTCTCACTAGCATCACTCAGAATAATTTTGGATGAAACGTATACAAAGCTCAGAGAACCTCAGTTTGGACTTTGCTAAAGTCACTTTGCTCCTGACCTTATTCCAGTCTTGTTCCAAACGTGAACAAAAGAGCTGAAATCCAGGGGTGAAGTGAGAATCACTGCCTTTGACATCTTCTCAGCACTTGATCATGCATGGCATTACGGTGACCTGTCTAAGCCAGAGGCAATGGTCAATGGAAGGCAGGAAAAAGACTGTTGTTGGAATCATACCTGGCACAAAGGAAGATGCTTGTGCTGGTTAGAAGTCAGTCAACTCAGCCGTAGCTCATTTCTGCAGGAGTTCTTCAGGGTAGCATCCCAGGAAAAATCAATTTTCACTGCTTCATCAATTACTTTCCTTCATTCATAAGGTCAAGTTTACCAATAATTGCACAGTGTTTAGCACATTCACAACTCCTGAGAAAATGAAGCAATCCACATTCAAATGCAGGACCTGGAAAATACCCAGGCTTGGGCAATTGGACCGCACAAGTTCCAGTCAATGATGGTATTCAACCCACCAAGAATCCCCTGGCAGCACATACTAATCCCATACCCTCTACTAGCTTCGAAGTCAAGTGTCACAACCATGGACTCTGCTGCAGGGTCTACACTCCCATGCAGGTGGACTGCACAACAGATTCGACGATTGTGCTCGTGAATTTGCACATTTCAGCTAATTACTGTTTCGCTATGGTGGTGCTTAACTCCCTTCTTTTTGTTATAGTGCTTGTTGTGACTTGAGCGAAGCAGAGAAACGTTATGCTGCCTGCTTACATTCAGCCTTGCCTGAAGAAATGGACTGTCGATTCGACTGATGCTGAAGAAGAGTAGTATTTGTTTTATACAGTACTTAGATATTCTTTTCAGCTGTGGTGTTGGCATCTAGTTTTCCATTTGAGAGTTTTACTTAATGGCCCAATTTGGCCTAGTGTTTATTGTTTTCCTTCCCCTTAAAATCTTGTTTGCATTAAAGTCTGTGAACTATTGACATGCTCCAGTAGGTCTCTCTCCACATCTGGGCCATTTCCTAACACTGTGACATCAAAGGCAGCTAAAGCATACCAACACTGTCACCCAAACCACACACCTTCCTGATTTGAAAATATACTGACATTCCTTCACAGTTGCCGGGTGAAAATCATGGAACTCCCCCTTCCTAACAGCATTGCGTGCATAACAATTCTACAAGTACCTTGGTTGTTCAAAAGGGCAGCATCACCCACCATCACTCTGAACAGCTTTGGTCTAAGTTTAGGTTTAGGTTTTGTTAGGTTCAGTTTAGGTTTTGCTGAAGTTACTTAGCTCCTTGATGCACCATCAATAACTCACTCTGAGACGTAAGGCGAGATATCGACTTTTATTGACTGGAAGAAGGAACAAGCAGTGAGTGACCACCATACTACATCCTGGAGACTGAGAGGCCGGGCTCAGGCCTTGATCACCTTTATATCGGGGTCTGTGGGAGGAGCTACAGGAGCAGTCAGCAGGGGGCGTGTCCAGACAGGTATATGTAGTTCACCACACTCCTAACCTCGGTACAGACTTGGTCCAGATGTTTTCAAGGTCTTGCTGCATTGTGATGTGGTTTGCTTTGTTTTCTAACAAGTTAAAGGCAGTTCATAACCACCCTCTCAAATGAATTTAGCAATGGGCAATTAAGTGCTGGCTCAGCCTGTGAAGCTCAAATTCCACGAGCGAATTTAAAAAAAGAGCTGAATTCTTGACAGAGTGAGACACTTGGTAAAACTGAAGTCAGTTTTATGGACAGCAGGAAGTTGGCTCTGGGGTCGTGCCTCACACACTGGCAAGTGGCTTTGGTCGTTGGTGCTCAAGCATTATTCAGCAGTTTCTCAGAATAATGTCCAAGGTAAAACAGTTTTCCTTTCATCATTGACCTTCCTTCCACACGAGATCTAAGGTATGGTTGCTTATTGATTATGCTATAAGATTCTATTCTGTTTGCAATCCCTCAGCAATGAAGTGGTTTGTAATTGGGAGCCATTGCAATTCACTTTTCCATTCTCACACCGATCTATCTGCCCTCAGTCTCCTCTACTGCCAGGGTGATAGCAAGCACAAACTGGAAGAACAGCACCTCATATTCCACCTGGGTGGCCTAAAACCTAACAGTATGAGCAATAAATTCTCGAGTCCTGGGTAACCAACTCTCCTTCGGTTTCTTTGTCATTCATTTTACCAAGGTCCTCTCAGATACCTCCTTCTTTCCAATGCATTGGGAAGATGTTAAGGATGAGGTGATAGAGTACTTGGTGACATGGGACTAGATAGCACAAAGTCAGCATGGTTCCCTTCAGGGAAAATCCTGCCTGACGAGCCTGTTGGAGTTCTTTGAGGAGATTACAGGTAGGATGGATAAAGGGGATGCAGTGGATGGTGTATATTTGGACTTTCAGAAGTTAAGAAGTTACCAAGTTAAGAGCACATGGTAATACAGGAAAGCTACTAACATGATTGGTAGGAGGCAGCAAGTGTGAATAAAAGGAACCTTTTCTGGTTGGCTGCCAGTGACTAGTGGTATTCTGCGGGGTCGGTGTTGGGACCACTTCTTTTTATGCTGTATATAAATGATTTAGAGGATGGCTTTGTTGCCAAGTTTGCAGATGATATGAAGATTGGTGGAGGGGCAGGTAGTGTTGAGGAAACAGGTAGGATGCAGAATGACTTTGACAGATTAGAAGAATGGCAAGAAGGTGGCAAATGAAATACAACGTTGAAAAATGTATGATCATGTACTTTGGTAGTAGAAATAAATGTGCGGGCTATTTTCTAAATGGGAGAAAATCCAAAAATTTGAGATGCACAGGTACCTGGGAGTCCTTGTGCAGAACATCCTGAAGGTTAACTTGCAGGTGGAGTCGGTGGTGGGGAAGGCAAATGCCATGTAGTATTCATTTCAAGAGGTCTAGAATACAAGAGCAAGGAGGTAATGCTGAGGCTTTATAAGACACTGATGAGTCCTCACTTTGAGAATTGGGAACAGTTTTGGGCCTCTCATCTTAGAAAAGATGTGCTGGCATTTGAGAGAGTCCAGAGGAGGTTCACAAGGATGATTCCAGGAATTAAAGGGTTATCGTACGAGGAACGTTTGATGGCTCTGGGTCTGTACTCACTGGAACTCAGAAGGATGAGGGGGGATCTCATTGAACACTTTTGAATTTTGAAAGGCCTAGACAGAGTAGATGTAGAAAGGATGTTTCCCATGGTGGAAGAGTCTAGGACAAGAGGGCACAGCCTCAGGATAGAGGGGTGCCCTTTCAAAACAGAAATATGGAGAAATTCCTTTGGCCAAAGGATGGTAAATTTGTGGAATTTTGTTGCCACAAGCAGCTGTGGAGGCCTGGTCACTGGGTGTATTTAAGGCAGAGATCAATAGGTTCTTGATTGGACATGACTTCAAAGGTTACAGGGAGAAGGCCGGGAACTGGCATTGAGGACAAAAAAAAAGGATCAGCTATGATTGAATGGCGGAGCAGACTCAATGGAACAGATGGCCTAATTCTGCTCCTATGTCTTATGGTCTTATATCCAGTTTCCTTCCCCTCCCTCACCTGGTTCCATCAGTCTATGACCCACACATCTATCCACTCAGTCCCAATCCCCTCCCCTCCTCTCCATTCTTCACCCCTCCCCATGATTCCTCCTTATCACGTTCCACTCATCAGCTTCCTTTCTTATCAGATTCTGTAATCATCAAGTCTTTGTTGTCTCCAATAATTACTTCCCAGCCTCTGATACTATTTCACCTCTCTTGGACCCGTCTGCCAGCTCCTGCTCACCTGAATCCACACATCTGCGAGCTCCTGCATTACCCGTCTCCTTCACCTCTATACACTGGCTATCTTCCCTTCACCCTCCCAATGCAGAGTCTTGACCTGAATGTTTCCTATCTCATTTGCCTAATCTGCTCAGTCTCCAACAATTAGCTTGCTTTTTGCTCCAGATGCCAGCATCTGCAGTCCCTTTTGTCTCCTTGTAAAGAAAGATCAGCTTTATGTGTCACTTGTGTATCGAAACATAGCAAAGTACAGTGAAATGCACTGTTTGCATCGAAGACCAACATAGTCTGGGATGTGCTGGGGGCACCCACCCTAATGTCGACACACCTCCAGCACCAACATGCTATGCCTGTAACTTACTAACCTGAACTCATACACCTTTGGAATGTGGGAGGAAACCAGAACACCCAGAGGAAATCTATGTAGTCACGGGAAGAATGTACAGACTCCTTACGAAAGTCAGAAGCCCTTTAACATCTAGATGGCTACAAGCCATATTACTATATTAATAATAAAGTAGTCAAGTAACTACTTAAATAATAAAGTAGTAACATGGCAGCATGGTAGTGTAGTGGTTAGCTCAATGGTTTACCTGGGTTCAGTTCCTGCTGCTGTCTGCAATAAGTACGTACGTTCTCCCTGAGACCACGTGGGTTTCCTCCTGGTGCTCTGATTTCTTCCCACTGTCCAAAGAATTCCAGTTGGTAGGTTAATTGTTCATTGTAAATTGCCTCATGATTACACAAGGATTAAACCAGGGACTGCTGGGCTGTACAGCTTTAACAGCTGGTAGGGCCAACCCCTCTCTGTATCTTAATAAAAAATATAAAAGACTCTCAACTCATTTTCAAGCAGATTTGAAGAGGTTTTGGTTTAATGGTGTTTGATTATTAGCACAGGCAAGAAAACTCTTGTGAGATTTAATGCTTTTCTCTGTCATCTACAAAGGATGTGTATAGTATTTTTTTCAACCGCACTAAATCTAAAGTCACCACGAAACCATAATCTCCTCAATCAGCTTGAAAATTAATTAACAATTTTATGGCTAGAAGTCATTTGGTTGTTAAGGGACCTAATCTGATTTGGATACCTCATGTTTATCACCCAGTGGCAGTAATTGTTGGCAGTTTCTTTGTCTGAGGAGATAAATAATTTGTCAGCTGTCTGCCAGTATATTTGCTTGTTTAAACCTCTACATTGTTGGTCCAGTCCCTTTAGGAGTATATGCAGGGACAAATTTATTCCTGGTCATCAGCATTAAATATAAGCCACGGTTGGCCTCTTGCTATACACGGGGCTCCTGTGAAACCAAATTTGCAGATGGAAGTCCAGTTAGAGGGAGCTGATCTCGACATATTCACCACCAGTGACTTAAGACTAATTTTCTTCTAGTGCACAAAGTAGGTCTGTCCTATTTTGTGAAAGAGAAATATCTTTTGTCTTACAAAATATCGCATACAAATTAACTCTAAAAGCTGTCGTCATGCCCCCCAAGTGTACCACTTCAAATGCTCTTACAGTCAGCGAGTTCCAGGTCTGAGGCAACACACACAAAATGGTGGAAGAACTCAGCAAGTCAGCAGCATCTACGGAGGGGAATATACTATAGACGTTTCAGGCCAAGACTCTTCATCAGAGCTGCAAAGGAACCAGGAAGAACTCAGAATAAGAAGATGGAGGAGGGGAAGGGGTACAAGCTGGCAGGTGATGTGAAATGAGGTGAAGGGGAAGGTGGCGGAGTTGGGGAGGGGTTGAAGTAAGAAGCTGGGAGAACATAGGTGGAAGAGGTAAAGGGCTGAAGAAGCTGCAATCTAATAGAAGATAATGGACCATGAAGAAAGGGAAGGAGGAGGGAAATTACGGGGAGATGATGGGCAGGTGAGGTGAAGTAAAAGGGTGAGGAAATAACAGGAATGGGGAATGGTCACCCTTTGAAATGGTCTATACAGTCACACAATTCAAGAATAATTACAGGTGATCAAGTAATAGATGCGCACTTCCCATGAATGTGAAAAGAAATATTAGTCTTGAATATAACACAGGTAGGAAAATTCTTGTGAGATTTAATGTTTCTTGCTGTCATCTATAAAGGCTCTGAACAGTATCATTATCAACTGTATTAATTCTCAAGTCACCATTAAGCCAAAATCCCCCTCAGATCTGCTTGAAAATGAGTTAAGAATTTAAAAGCAGTAATGATGGCTAGTAGCCATTTGGTTGCTAAGGGACCTGATCTGATTTCTGGATACCTCAGGATTGTCACCCCAGGTATATTTTTTTAAATTTATATAAACGACTTGTCTCTCATGTTCAAGATGATCAAGATGGTGTACACAAGGTGTTGTGTATTTATCAGTAGTATTTGAGTAATCTTGTGTGTGTGTGTAGATATATATATATAGTTTGATTAAGCATTCTTGCTAATTTAAACAATTTATTACAGGTTATAATGTATAAAATACAGGAATTGCATACGTCACCACACTATCACACGATATGTGCACAGCTCATTTTAAGTAAATACGAAGTTAGACTCAAACTCCCAGCTCTCTTGTTTTGCTTTTAATTAGCTTAATGTTTTAAAGTTACAAAACATTACACAAGATTAATTCCTTGTTCACAGAGAGCAAATAAATACTACAATTATAATAAACCAAGTGAGGCAATTATTTCCATCTCTTGCATTTGAAACTTGTGAAATTTGAGTAGTCATTGACATCTACTTTTCTATTCAAACACTCAATAATCAAAACATAGCTTTCTTATTAAATGAACCACCACTCCATAAAAGTTACAGACATTTGGAGCAACACAGAAAATGTTCGAATAATTCGGTATGTCAGACGGCATCTATGGTGGGAAATACAATAAATGACACTGATGGATTCACAGCTACCTCGTCTGTTTATGACAGTGAATGGTGGCGAAGGGGGAAGTGGAGGGGAAGGTTTCACACTTAGTGTGGTTGAAGGGAGAAGTGCTTGGAGAGGATAGGTGAGGAGGGATGAATGGACAAGGGAGCCATTGCGAGAGCAACACGTGCAGAAAGAAGAGAGGGGAAGATGTGCGTGGACATGGGATCACACTGGCGATGGTGGAAATGAGGTGCTGGTGAGGACAAGGGGAAATTGCTTACCCCAAAGTGATGAGGTACAGGAAACCACTGCAATCTGCTGGAAAGCTTTCACCAAGTGTATATTCAGACCCACTGCAATCTGAAACCAGCTTAGGAAGTCCTAGTACATTGGTTCCACTACCGTCAATAAAAGATCCTCCAAACCTTGGAATTCTTTCTCTTCATGACCATTCTTTCACAGGATCGTGTAAAAATAGTCGCCAAGCTGACCATCATGTCAGCATTACATGGTCATGAAAGGAAATGTAATTCAACATGCTGGAGGAATTCAGCAGGTCAGGCAGCATCTGTGGAAATGAATAAATAGTCTTCAGTTCTGAAGAGTCTTGGCCCGAAACTTCAATTGTTTATTCATGTCCACAGATGCTGCAACTTGCTGAGTTCTGCTTGCATTTAGTGTGTGTTGCTTTGGATTTCCAGCATCTACCAGCTATTTCGTGTTAAGGAAATGCAATGCTGCCTTCTTTGTGTCTCAAGTTTGTCCCTCTTCAGTTGCGACCCACCAGATGAAGTTAATTCAAGGATACTGGAGCAAACCATCCAGCATTGTACAGTTCTGGATAAGTATTACAATAACTCACCTTTGCAATACGATGTTTGCTACACAGCCTTGCCACCTAAAGGATCAATAGAATAACACGGATGATAATGGCTATTGTCATTAAGAAATGAATAGATGAAGAAAAAGGCACAAACTTAGCAATGATTTCTTCAGAACAATTAAAATAGAGGAGCTGACGTTATTCTTGATAAAAGGAAGAAGATTGAAAGAAAACTTAGAGGTTTTCAAGGCTGTGTATGCTTTAGAATGAGTGAATATAGGGAGCTAGTTTGTATGTGGATAATTCAAGGACTAGAGGCACAAATATAAAAATGTGCACAAAGAATTTATTAATTCAGCACAACATTGGAGCTTAACGGTTTGTACCTCTGCTGTACTGTTTGATATTCTACATTCAAATACAATTGACTTACAAAGAACTTTTTTAAATTCAGAGAGTGGATATGGTCCAGAACTATAATTACAAGAGATTCTGCAAATGCTGGAAACTTTGGAGCAACACACACAAAAATCTGGAGGAACTCAGCAAGTCAGGCAACATCTAGGGATAGGAATAAATGGACATTGTTTCAGGCCGAGACCATTCAACTGAGTTTAGTGTATCAGCAGAAGATATAAGATAGAAGGCAAGACTCCAGATCAATATAGTAATTGGAGGCAGTGACTGTGCTCCTGGTGCCATCACCATGGTGAATAAAGAGGTGGTTTAGACATGAGACCACTGAACTATGACCAAAGGAAAAGTTTTGCAAGGCATATGATGATCATGAAGAGAAAGTCTTGTCTGAATTAACTGATTATCAGCCTTTTTGTCTGGCTTAATCATGAAGTAATAATTGAATATTACATTGGCAGTTTAATACCAACAATACACTGGTGAATATCTATCTTATCATCAAATGAGAATGAAAATGACATACAATCAGTGGCCACTTTTTTAAGTACACCAGCTCATAAATGCAAATATCTACTCAGCCAATCATGGCAGCAACCCAATGCATAAAAGCATGCAGACATGGTGAAGAGGTTCAGTTGCTGTTCAGACCAAACATCAGAATGGGGAAGAAATGAGATCTAAGTGACTTTGACTGTGGAATGGTTGTTACTGGTTTGAATGGTTTGAGATTCCTGGGATTTTCACACACAACAATCTCTATAGAGTTTACAGAAAATGGTGCAAAAAAAAACGGAAACAAAATCCAGTGAGTGGCAGTTCTGTGGGTGAAAATGCCTTGTTACTGAGAGAGGTCAGAGGAGAGTGGCCAGGCTTGTTCAAGCTGACAGGAAGGTGATAGTAAGTCAAATGACCACTCATTACGATGGTGGTGTGCAAAAAAGCATCTCTGAAAGAAAAGCATGCTGAACCTTGACGTGGATGGGCCATAGCAGCAGAAGACCACACTGGGCTCCACTCTTAAACCTAATAAAGTGGCCACTGAGTGTATTTCTGTTGGCCCAACCATGTGATTAAGTCTGTTGCTCACAACATGTTTACGGTGGCATAGTGATTAGCACAATGCTTTACAGTACCAGCGACCCAGGTTCAATTCCCACCACTGCCTGTATGGAGTTTGTACGTTTTCCGTAACTGAGTGGGTTTACTCCTGGTGCTCTGGTTTCCTCCCACAGGCCAAAGATGTACTGGCTGGTAGGTTAATTGATCATTGTAAGTTTTTCCATGATAAGGCTAGCAGTAAACCAAGGCTTTGCTGGTGGCACAGTTCGACAGGCCAGAAAGGTGCTATATCTCAATAAATAAATAAATAAATAAATAAAATCTCCTAATGAAAATAGGATCAGGCAGTGCCTTCAAAGGAGAAGTGCATTGTCACTTGAGAGAAAGAAGATGATTCATAGGACCATGGTGACAACTGGGAGAATGAATCAAGATTGATCAAAAAGGATCCAACACAAATTCAATGCTTACATCCCTGTTTTCACAATTCCAAAAGGAAAAAAAACAGCTCAGCACATAAAGGGTTATTTCTATTCAGCTGAAATGAAGGATGTAACCAAATATCAACATATTAGCAGTATGTTATGTTCTATCCAGGCTGAAAACATTACAGTTCATTATTTTTGACCTTGCTATGAGATCAAAACACTTCGGTAGCCACTTATTTTAAATTAGTGTACTCTAAACAAAAGAATGAGTTGATACAAATGCATTAGTTTTACCATAACATTTCAAGCTTTATATCTCATTTGTATCAAATTGCACGATGCAAACAGCGCTTGTAACACATCAGTCCCTTGCGGGGAAATTTCAGATTTTGTTTCATATACAATCCTTATCCTGACCTCTCTGTCTATTATTGAGCGACAGAGCACACTTGTCCAGGCCGTGAGACACTTGCTTCACATGACATTCATGCTCAGTGGGTGACTGCGTTTGAGTGAAAATGTAAAGCTGTTCCACAGTAATGAGCAGCACTCTTCCTGGAGTCTTAGGCCACGAGTACAGAAGAATAAATGCTGAAAGAAGTACTATTCTTTTGAAGGTGCTGTGTCTGAGATAAAGAATTATTTCAAGGCTGTTTTGGCTTGTTTGGCAGAAGAGAAAAATATACATTGAAAGTATAAAGTACATTTATTATCAAGGTATGTACATAGTACACAACTCTGAGATTCTTCTTCCCACAGACAGCCATGAAAGAAAAAAACACAATAGAACCAGTTCAAAGAAAACATCAAACACCTAACACACTAAAAAAAGATTAAATTGTGCAAGCAACCAAAGACACAAGTGAAAACACATGGAATATAAATCATCAAAACTACAGGGCCCTTGATCCAGTCTAGGAGTTTTCAGTTCATTTCAGCACTGTTTCTTTTGTTGACTGTAGGCCGTAGAGCCATTCCATCCCAATCAAAATCACAAAAAAAAAATGGAATAACTAGAAAACAGAAAGATATATAGCATGAACTGCAGAGTTCTCTGAAAACGAGGCCAATCCACAAACTATGTCGATTAACCTTGCCGGAGACCCAAGATTTCATCAGTATTCTCTGGAGCAGCGAGAAATGAGTGGGAGAGTGAGAGAGAGAGAAAGAGATATCAGCGAAAAATGGAGTCAATCATAGGTTTGTGGCCCACCTCCAGGTTTTGCGTCCTCCAGGCTGCACGCTCCATTCCAAACCACACCAAACTGCTTCGGAGACGTTCACTCATGCAAACCGAAAACACACCATTAAAATGTAAATCACAGGTCCCGATTGTACTTAACTGAGTAGCAGAATCATATTTGAAAGAAGAATAAAAGATGCAGTTTCATGAACGGTCTAAAGAACATCGCTGTTGGGTGCATTGTATGCTAGTGCCAACTTCCACAAATAAAGATTAACTTTATTTGTCACATGTACATTGAAAATCAAAACATACAGAGTAATGCATCATTTGCATCAAATCATATCAGCAGGGAATGCACTGGGCAGCCCACAAATGTCACCATGTTTCTGGCACCAGTAGAAGAACCGGTATTTTGTAGAAGATCAAGGGGCACGTGGCTTGGCCAGGTCAAACCTTGCAGTCAATCTCACTAAAACAGATTACTGTCAGCAAAGCAGAATACTGGTCATTATCACTTCTCAGCCTTTGCTAGTTTCTCATGCTGAGGTCAACAGATATGGTTTCTGGCCTCGCAGGCAGGTACAATTAAAGAGTATTACTCAGGTCATGCAAAACACTTTAAAAATGAGTCCTTCTTTCTCATCTACGCAGATAAAACAAGTGAAAACTTTAATCATGTGACTTCACCGGTGACCATGCAGAAAAGCAGGCTGTTTTGATGTGATTTAGCATGCATTTTAAGGCTACCTACACTCTTCAGCTCCATACTGAGTATTGTGGCCAGCAGTTATCTTTCTCTGAATTGACTAAGGTGCAGGTCTTTTTCCGTGGCAACCTCAGCATAGAGCTGGAAATAATTAAACATAAATGATCCACATTTTATGGTCATACTGTATAATTTTCCTTTCAAGACTCACTTCCCCAATTTCAGCTCCACAAGAAGCTGGATAAACATGTCGCATCATAATTTCATATTTAGATCACAGGAACAGGCCCAGGCCCTTCAGCCCATGATGTTGCCAAACCAATTATGTTGGTGACACCTAAGGAAACTAATCCCTTCTGTCTGCACACAGTCAAGACCCCTCCATTCTCTACAGATCCATGTGACTGTCTATGAACCTTTTAAACACCACTATCATATCTGCCTCCACCATAGCTGCATTTCAAGCACCCACCATTTGCCCCACACATTTCCTTTGAACATACATCCTCTCACTATAAGTACATATCTTCTATTATTATATATTCTGGCTCTGGGGAGAAGTTACTGGCTATCTCCATTTATTTATTTATTGAAACACAGTGTGGATTGGCTCCTTCTGGCCCTTTGGGCCAAACTGCCAGTGTTCTCCCAATTTCATCCTAGCCTAATCACACGATAATTTTTTGCAACAAACAAATTAACCTGCCAACTGTCTTTGGACTGTGGGAGGAAACCGGAACACCCGGAGGAAACCCATGCAGTCATGGGGAGAACATACAAACTCCTTACAAACAGTGCCAGTTATTGAACCTGGGTTGCTATTGCAATAAGTGTTGTGCTAGCCTCTCATAATTTAACTTCTAATTGATCTCCCCTATGCTTCCACTTCCTTTTTAAATACACATGTATTTTAGAAACACCTCCCCATTAAAACATCCCCACACAATTTAAATAAAACCGTTTTGCTGCCAAAACACCACTGTAGTAATGACCAGATTATTTTCTTTCCAGATACACTGGTTGATGGACACATATTAGCTTGGAAATCAGTGACAAAGTACCATGCTTCAGTTCCATGGGACCCTTTACTTCTCATTGAGAAGGACGCTTTATCATTTCATGCTAAAAATAGCATCTTCATCAGTTTGCAATGGAGTTTCAGTCCAGGCTTTGTGCTCAGTTCCTCTGGAGTGTATGAACATTGAAGGTTGGGAAATACTCATCTAGAAGTGAAAATACATCAAGATTCAAAGAAGCTACTCACTCAAGTGCAAACAAAATCCACAAAAAAAGCATGCTCTAATCCTATTACATGAGGTCCGAGGACATTAAAAACATCTTTGGTTTAACTGGACACTATCTCCAATTACGACGAACAGTAGATTCAAATAAAATAATATCATCTTGGTCTTCAACAGTTACCCAAAGATAAAAATAATTTGTCAGGAAATAAAATGTTTCCAATTAACTTCACACAAAACCTATCTACATATCAACTCAATTCAAATTACATTTAGATTCTGAGTAAATAAAGTTCTCATCAGGATAATGTGTAGTTGTTAATTATGCATCCAGTTGATCAAATATTTAAATATACAAAATTGTCTGATTATATTGATTACATTACGTGAACTTGTCTTCATGTGTGGCTTAGCTACTTGGCCCATCCAAACCGTTTCTACTGGCCAAAGAGGGGCAAAGGCAGGTTACTGGCACCTTAATACCATCTGTGTCAACAGATGGGACTTGTCAGCCATGGCTAGCAGCTCAGGTCTGAGAAGGAAAAGCCTGACCTCAGACTCTGTGGCCTTGCAGCCATATGAACTCATGCCGAGGCTTCGGGAGTAAGCCCTGAGTTAAAATCTGGAGCTGGCGTTCCAAAGACAGTCCTACGTTGAGTTCAACACCGACCGGCAATGTCTGTGATGCTGCTGGTGCCAAACTGTATTGGTCTCTGCCATTCCTTTGGGCTCATCAGCTGCATAGAGCGGGGAAGCTTGCCTCAGGTGTAACAGTTTGCTCTGAATATCGTAATGACATGTATCATGCAGACAGCTAGGACATCGCATTCATGCTGACCTTGACCAACAGGGAACATCCTCCTTGTGCTAATTTCAGAAGGCAAATACTACTACAGACTGACCAAACCACATGGGCAAAGGAATAGAGCTGTCAGCAAAAAGAAAACAATACTTTTGTGAAGCCTTGGCCTACCATACACACACACACACACACACACACACACACACTCTTACTTACAGTTGTCACTAAAGAGGTAGTGATGAGCAAATTAATGGGCCTAAATGTAGTCAAGTCCCCTGGTCCATGAGGGATGCATCTCTGGGTACTGCAAAAAATGGCAGAGGTTATAGTAGATGTGTTTATGATAATTTACTAAAATTCTCTGGACTCTGGGCAGCTGCCAGTGAATCGGAAGACAGCAAGCGTCATATCAGAGTTCTAAAAATAGCATCTAAATGTCGACAAAAGGAGGGAGGTAACTGTAGGCCAATTTGCTTAACGTCCATAGTTGGGAAAATGCTGGAAGCTATCACTCAGGAAGAAATAGCGAGCCATCTGGATAGAAGTTGTTCCATCAGGCCTACATGGCATGGATTCCTTTAGGACAGGTCCTGTTTGTTAAATGTACTGAAGCTCTTTGAGGATATTACAAGCACAGTGGATAGCTGGGAAGAGGTGAAGTTGTATACTTGGATTTCTAGAAGGCATTTGATAAGATGGTGAACAAACGACTTATCAAAAAGATGAAAATTAGCATGGATAAAGGATTGGATAACCAATAGAATGCAGAAAGCTGGGATAAATGGGTGTTTCTCCAGTTTGCAGTCAGTGATGAGTGGAGCATTGCAGGGGTCAGTGCTGGTCAGTGCTGGATCCATGAATTTCATAATGTACAATAACATTTTGTAAGAGGAAACTGAGTGTAAAGTATCTAAGTTTGCTGATGACACTATATTGAGTGGAAAAACTGTAGATTCAGATTTGCTTTATCACGGTGTATTCTCTTCAGATGTACAAGGATCCTGGATAGTTTCATTGCTTCATTTGAATAAAGATTTTTTACACAACAGACACATTGGTTGCTGTCGGTTGCTTGTTACTGGTATAAATCCGTACCTCAGGTATGCCACTCTATACTGTCCACACTTCTTTTTTTTTTACCTTGGTCTTCTCCTGTCATTCTTGTGATGGATTAACACACGGTCAATCCCCTGTTGTGTAAGTCCAACCACAAGCACTGTGATCAATAAGGGGAAAGTTATGATGTCATCATAGCTCAGGCAGAACCTGACTCTCTGCCTGAAGGTGCTTGAAGTAGGGTAGCGATATTTTGGTTGGGCCAAGGGCTAGAGAAATGAGGTCAAGATCATTTAAAAGTGCAGATCTTGAAATTTACCCTATTGAATGCCATACCCTAATTCATAGGAATTGTTTCACTGCATGTTTAGAGTATGGAAACTGTACTAGTTAACACTATACTACAGTAGTGGATGGCAATAAAGCACAGGTTAGGCCATGCCATCAGGTTGGAGGCAGCCGGAATACAAGGTGTTGCTCCTCCAACCTGAGTATGGCTTCATCATGGCTGTAAAGGAGGCCATGGATAGACATGTCGGAATGGGAATGGCAACTAGAATTGAGGTAAGAGGCCACATGAGGAGCGCCTGTGAATCTGTTGGGGTCATCTACTATATCTGGCACTCCTGATGTGGCCTCGTGAGATGACGTATTGGTGAGATGACGTAGACTGGGAGACCGCTTCGCCGAGCACCTACCAGAAAAAGCGGGGTCTCCCGGTGGCCACCCACTTCAAATCTAGTGTCCATTCCCATTCCGAAATATCAGCCCATGGCTTCTCTACTGCCACAATTAGGCCACACTTCGGTTGGGGGAGCAACACCTTATATTCCGTCTGGATAGTCTCCAACCTGATGATGAGGACATCAATTTCTTGAACTTCCCCCACTTTACCATTCCCATTCCCATTTCCTTCTCTCATCTTATTTCCTTACCTGCCCATCGCCTCCTCTGGTGATCCTCCCCATTCTCTTTCTTCCAAAGTTGTCTACCCTCTCCTATCAGATTCCTCCTTTTCCGGCACTTTATCTTTTTCACTTTATCTTTAGCTCTTTGCTTCACTCCTCCACCCTCCCGGTTTCACCTATCACCTACTACCTTATACTTCTTCCTCCCCTCCTTCAACATTCTTGCTTTAATTTCTTCTCTTCTTTTCCAGTGCTGATGAAGGATCTTATCCCAAAACTTCAACAATTTACTCTTTTCCATTGATGTTGCCTGGCCTGCTGAGTTCCTCCAGAATTTTGCATCTGTTGCTTGGATTTCCAGAATCCACAGGTTTTCTCACCTTTGTGCCTTTCAAAATGCTTTTCAAATGTAATTAATTTCTTAAAGTAAGCCTGAAATCCCTCAGCTGCCCCATTTATCCTTTCAAACACCCACCACTGCCAAGGGGGGTTATGTTGCCCACTTTGGGAACCATTAGTGTAGAGGATAGGGAGAGCCTGCCAATAATCAGAGATAGGTTAAATGAGAGGGCAAGGATTTGGCAGACGGAGTATAATGTTGTTAAAATGAGGTCATCTAATTTGGAAAGAAAATAAAGGTATGATTATTATTTAAATAGTGTAAGATTACAGCATGCTATTGTGCAGAGGGACCAGGGAGAGCTTGTGCATTAATAACAAAAAGCTACTTTGTAGATGCAACAGGTTATCAAAAAGGCCTTGTTGGAATTTATTGCTAGAGCGATTGAACTTAAGAGCAGGGAGATTACACTGAAACTGTACAGTGTACTAGTGAGACCATATCTGAAGTACTGTATGCAGTTCTGTCTTCCTTGCTTTGGAAGCAGTGCAGAAGAGGTTCATCAGTTTGATTCCTGCGATGAGAGGGTTAACCTAGGAGGAGAGATTGAATTATCTAAGATTATACTAATCAGAATTCAGAAGAATGAGAGGGGATCCGATAGAAACATATACAATTATGAAGGGGATAGACAAGATAGAGCAGGAAAGTTATTTCCAATGGTAAATGAGATTAGAACTAGGGATAATAGCACAAGATTTGGGGAAATAGATTTCGGATGAAAATGAGGAGAAATTGCTTTTTCATTGAGTAGTGAATCTGTGGCATTTTAAGGAAAACAGTAGAGGCTACCCCATTAAGTATAGTTAACACACAGATAGATGCTTGTATAGTAGGAGAATTAAGGGTTGTGGGGAAAAGGCAGGCAGATGGAGTCTGTACTATTGGATGGTTTAAATAGTTTTATGATCCTATTGAATGGTGGAGCAGGCTCAATAGGCCAGATGGCCAACTTCAGCTCCTAATTCGTATGTTTTTTATGTTTTGCAAGTGTAAAATCACAGTGTAAAATTGATAGATTAGTAAATTGGATTATTATTGTCAAAAACTGTTTTGCATGCCATCCATACAGCGCATTTCATCACATTAGCACAAGGGAAAAGCAATAACACAATGCAGAATAAAGTGTAACAGTTTCAGAGAAAGCAGATAATAAAGTGTAGGGTTATGTTGAGGTGAATTGTTATTTTCAGCATGTTATCATGCAAGAGCTGCTACCTGTGCCATGTGCAACTGAGGCTAGAACTAGGAAGATCATACGATTTAATATGTGGCTAAGGAATTGGTGTAGGAGGGAGGGCATAAGATTTTTGGATCATTGGGCTCTCTTCCAGGGAAGGTGGGACCTGTACTGAAGGGACAGTTTACACCTGAACTGGGGAGGGACTAATATCCTAGGGGGGAGGTTTGTAAATGCTGCACAGTGGGATTTAAAGTAGAACTGCAAGGGGATGGGAACCAGAGTGCCAGAGGAGAGTTGTAGAAGCAGATGTTGGTAAGATCCCTGACAAAGTTAGGAAGCAAAAGGTTGAGCCTGGTACAACTAGTGTCCTCAGATGCTTATATTCCAATGCACATATCACAGGAAAGGCGGCTAATAGTGGTGAAGATGAGGTAGCTGGTTTACAGCGGCAATGTGTAGTGAGCAGAGGCTGTTGACAGGTCAAAATTGCAGTCAACAGGATGAGTTGCAACATAAAAGGCAGAAAAAATTTAAAAGGGGGAATACAGGACTGAAGTTGTTGTACATGAAGGCGCAAAATATATGGAATAAGGTAAATGAACTTGTAGTACAGTTACAGATTGGTAGGTATGATGTTGTAGGCATCACAGAATCATGGCTGAAAGATTATAGCTGGGAGCTTAACGTCCCAGGACACGCATTGTATCAAAAGGACAGGCAGAAGGGGTAGTGTTGTTCTATAGGTAAAAATGAAATCAAATCATTGGAAAGAGGTGACATAGGGGTAGAAGGTATTAAAACATTGTTGAAACTGCAAGCATAAAAGGATCCCGATGAGAGTAGTATACTGACCTCCTAACAGTAGTAAAGATGTGGCCTACAAATTACAATGGGAGTTAGAAAATGCATGCCAAAAGGGCAATGTTACAATGTCATGGGGGACATCAATATGTAGATGGATTGGGAAAATCAAGTTGGCGCTGGATTGCAGGAGAGGGAATTTCTAGAACATCTATGAGATGGCTTCTTAGAGCAGCTCATGGTTGAGCCCATAAGCGGATCAGTTATTCTGGATTGGGTGTTGTGTAATGACAGAATTCATTAGAGAGCTTTAGGTAGAACTATCCTTCAGGGAAAGTGATCATATTATGATCAAATTCACCCTGAAATTTGAGAAACCGAAGTCAGATGTATCAGCATTACAGTGGAGTAAAGGGTATTGCAGAGGCATGAGAGAGGAGTTGACCAGAATTGATTGGAAAAGAACACTGGCAGGGATAATGGCAGAGCAGCAATGGCTGGAATTTCTGGAAGCAATTCAGAAGACACAGGATATATATATCCCAAAGAGGAAGAAATATTTTAAATGCAAGATGACACAAACGTGGCTAACAAGAGAAGTCAAAGCCAAAGAGAGAGCATATAATAGAGCAAAAAATTAGTGGGAAGTTAAAAGTTTGAGAACTTTTAAAAACCAACAGAAGACAATTAGAAAAGTCATTAAGAATGTAAAGGTGGATATGAGGGTAAGTTAGCTAAGAATATTAAAGAGGATACCAAAAATTTTCTTCAGATACATGAAGTGTGAAAGAGAGATGGGAGTTGTTATCAGACCACCGGAAGACGATGCTGGAGAGGTAGTGTGGGGGTCAACGAAATAATGGTTGAACTGAATAAGCAGTCAGCTTGGTTCCCTCAGAGGAAGATCTTGCTTGACAAATCTGCTGGAATTCTTTGAAGAACCAATAAGCAGGGCAGATAAGGGAAGGGATCTTATAGAAACATACAAAATTTCGGAAGGGATAGATAAGACAGAAGTAGGAAAGTTGTTTCCATTGGTAGGTGAGACTAGAATTTGGGGACATTGCCTCAAGATTCAGGGGAGAAGATTTAGGACGGAGATGAGGAGAAACTGTTTTTCCCAGAGAGTGGTGAATCTGTGGAATTCTCTGCCCAGGGAAGCAGTTGAGGCTTCTTCACTAAATATATTTAAGAAACAGTTAGATAGGTTTTTATATAGTAAGGGAATTAAGGGTTATTGGGAAAAGGCAGGTAGATGGGATTGAGTTTATGGACAGATCGGCCATGATCTTATTGAATGGTGGGGCAGACCTGATGGGCCGGATGGCCTACTCCTGCTCCTATTTCTTATGTTCTTATGTAGAATTGGTTTATATTATGCATTTGGATTTTCAGAAGGCCTTTGATAAAGTGCCACACATAAAGCTGCTTAGTAAGTCATGAGCCCATGGTATTACAGGAAAGATTCTAGCATGGATAAAACAGCAGCTGATTGGCAAGAGTCAAACAGTGGGAATAAACGGAGCCCTTTATGGCTAGCTGCCAGTGAGTAATGGTGTTCCATAGGAGTCCATGTTAAGACCGATTCTTTTCACAGTATATGTCAATGATTTGGACGATGGAATTAATGGCTTTGCTACATATTTTTCTGGACAATATGAAGATAGATGGAGGGGAAGGTAGTTTTAAGGATGTAGAGAGACTACAGAAGGACTTAGACAGATTAGGAGAATGGGCATAGAAATGGCAGATGGAATATAATGTCAGAAAGTGTATGGTCATGCACTTTGGTAGAATAAATAAAAGGGTTGACTTTTTTCTAAGTGGTGAGAAAATACAAAAAGCTGAGGTGCAAAGGAACTCAGTGCATGATTCCCTTTTGGTTAATTTGTACGTTGAGTCTGTGGTGAGGAAGGTAAATGTAATGTTAGCATTCATTTCAAGAGATCTGGAATATAAAAGCAGGGATGTAATGTTGAGACTTTTTAAAGGACTAATGGTGTATTGTGAGCAGTTCCATGTCCCTTATTTTTGAAGGGATGCGCTGACACTGGAGATGTTCAAAGAAGGTTCACGAAAATGATTCCAGAATTGAATGGCTTGTCATATGACAGGCGTTGGATGGCTCTGGCCTGTATTCACTGGAATTCAGAAGAGTGAGGGGTGACTTCATTGAAAACTATCAAATGGTGAAAGGCTTTGATAAGATGGATATGGGAGGATGTTTCCTACGGTGGGAGAGTCTAAGACCAGAGGACACAGACTCAGAATAGAGGGGCATCCTTTTTGAATGGAGATGAGGAGGAATTTCTTCAGCCAGAGAGCGGTGAATCTGTTGAATTCTTTGCCACAGGCAACTGCCTGTGGAGGCTAATTCTTTATGTATATTTAAGGCAGAGGTTGATAGTTTATTGATTGGTCAGCATATGAAGGGGTACAGGGAGAAAGCAGGAGATTGGGTCTAAGAGGAAAATTGAATCAGCCATGATTAAATAGTGGAGCAGATCCGATGGGCCAAATGGCCAAATTCTGCTCCTATATCTTACGGTCAAAGAGTTCAATAGTCGAACACAGTGTGTTGGAAATTGCCTTGAGTTTAGTGATACATGCTTTCAGTCTTTTTATCTTCTGCCTGATGAGAGAATGTCTGAGGTTAGGGGTGGGGTCATTGAATATGTCGGCTGCTGCACCAAGGCTTCAAGAATCATGGTTGCTTGAAGAAGAGGCTCATCTGAAAAATATCTGTTGAACTGACTATGAAGAAAGCTTGGTACAAAAGTGCATATTTGGAAAACAACAGAAATTTGTCCAATGAAAGTAGCAAAGCTTCTTTTTAAATCAGCTAATCCCAGGATACAACCAGTCAAACAACTGAAAAGATTAAGAGCAGATCACATAAATCATCTCCACCCCTGTTCACATAGCAAATATATCAAAAGTGCAATAGTTAACCATAAAATAAAACACTCTGAGCCTTGTAACTATTTGTTGCTCTCATGGCACTAAATCAGAAAGATTAAACACACTGCTGTGACTTAAGTACACTGATCTTAGCAGACCGTCCAGTTTCTAGATGCCTTGAATCTGTTACATCTTATCTCTGATTCAGCAGGCTGTGAGTTGAGGCTCCATAAAGAGATTTGAGTACAGGAGCTGTGCCACACTACTGGATCTGTTAATCCTAGATCAAATTGATGTAAAGGATCTCATGGTGTAATTCCAGTAAGAGACCAACATGTGCTGTTTCATACTTCAACGTTTAATCCATGCAATACACATTTCAGTTTAAAAGATAATAAGGTTGAACAAGGTACTTTGTTAAGCTGCTGCACTCAATAAATTAATAAGGACAATCTGCTTGATGGTTTTCGGACAGGTGGAAACAGCGTTCATTTTATTTATCCGCTTGCTTGTAGTGCTAACCAACTAGCCACTTACTGATTATTAATGTAGAACACGTCTGCATGACAGTCCTGCTGATAGCTGCCCCACTTATGCTTCCAGGATGAATTGACTATATTTGTAAAATAGTTGGTGGGTTTTTGTTCCAGTGCTTGGTCTTGTGCTCCTTGATATGCCTCTCAGCTGCTTAAAGCCCCAGTGAGCGCATAGATGAAAGCCGGGTAATCCATTCGATCAATGAGGTATTCATTAGAAACTGAAAGCGTTTCAGCAGTGCGTTAGAGAGGAATGAATGAATGAACCAAAGACACCTGGGCTGCAGGAAAACTTCAGTGCAAATAAGCAGGGTGCAAATGAGTGTGTTCGGTTCAAAGTAAGGAACACAAACAAGAAGCGTGATTAATTCCTCTTTTCCCATCTGAGTGTCATGTCTTTTGATTCCCTTTAATGCCCAACAATCTATTTTCTGCAGCAGCAGACAATAATTGCTGGAGGAATTTAGCAGGTCAATGATATGGACAGTCAATGCCGCAGATTGGAACGCTGACAATCCATTTCCCTCCCGGTTTTCTGGTAAGATGGCAGCATATTTGGATCAGTGACCACTCCAGATTCAATTAAAGATTCGTTTGTTCATATACTAAGTAGTGATTGCAAGTCACTACTGTGTAGTAAATAGAAAACTGCAAGTCTGGTTCACTGGTTAGACCAACAGCAGGAGAGCTGCATTTCCTCGGTGCAGTAGGGATCAGGCCCAGGCTGTGGGGTAGCTTTGGATGCCTGTTACAATCGCCCAGGGGATGAGAGCTGAGGCAGTGTGAGAGAGAGCGGGGGCGTCTGCTGGAATCTGTGTTGGGTTGGGGGGAACCTCATTCAGCGTTGCACTTCAAGGTGATCAATAACCGTTGTAATGCGTCGTTATTTGAGTTTCTGTCACCTTCCTGTCACTCAGTGGATGGGTTTTGCTTTTCACACCATTCTCTGTAAATTCTAGAAACTGGTGAGTATGAAAATCCTAGGGATCAGCAGTTTCTGAGATACTCAAATCACCTTGTCTGGCACCAACAATCATTCTACTGTCAAAGTCGCTTAGATCACATTTCTTCCCCCATTCTGGTTTTTGGTCTGAAAAACAACTGAACCTCTTGACCGTGTCTCTCTGCCTTTGTGCATTGAGCTGTGCCACATGATTGGCTGATTAGATATTTATGTTAACAAGGTATACAGGTGTACTTAATAAAGTGGCCACAATGTGTATATCTGGCAGCGGATGTCTAGATGGGTTGTAATTTTGGTTTAGGACTAGTATCTAGAGATCTGGATGCCTGATCAGAAGGTGTGTGTTGAAATTCTAGCTAGGCAGCTGGGGAATTCAAATTTGATTAATTAATTAAATATAACAAGTTAATTAACAAGTTAGGACCGGCTATGGTGACCATTTTAAAAAATAAAACATCTGTTGCCTTGATATCTTTCATAGTAACAGCACAAGTGGCTGAGGAAATATAAAATATGAGTGATAATATCTGGTAAGATCTGTACCTTGTGAATGATATAAAGAAAGCTTTAGCTATAAATGTTGGACAACTGTTTTGCTGTTGTTACAATTTAATTATCTCAATTATCCACCAAGCTTATTGAATGTTTATCCCTTGGCAGATGTGACAATGTTAAACATCCCCACTGTATGCCATTAGTCATGAAGCTGCAATGTGAGAATTGATCTACTCTAAAAATGTATTCTCACAGGAAGAGAAAGCTTCCATTTTGGTTTGTTTAAGATAATCCTTTCATTGCAAACTGGGCAATATTATTCAAGACAGAATTTTACTAATCAAACCACTTTTTTTTCTGTTTTTCCATGAAGGTTTTTGCTAGTTCAGAACTGAGTTTTCTTGAATCAAAGCTACAAATATCACAAAGGAAATTCTGCTTATTTTTAAAGAGTGCAGAAACCTGTACATATGCTCCAAAAATGTTTTCTCGTTTCATAATGTATTTTACTTATATACTAAGAAACTGATAGCAGTCTCACCAATAACTGCTTCAGCAGGTCAGTTAAGCCTTTTCCATTGATTTAAAATCAGGCTATCATTCAGAATCAACAGAAAAAGTGCTCTTGAGAATGCTATCACAATGATCAACATTTTTGTTTGCTATTCATTATTAAGAAGTGCCATCACGCAGGACCATGCCCTCTTCTCATCGCTGCCCTCAGGGAAGTGGTACAGGATCTTGAATCACTCGACATTTCAGGAACAGCTTCCTCCCCTCCGCCATCAGATTTCTGAATAAACCAATGAACACTACCTTTTTCTCTCTTTTTGCACTACTCGAAGATACCTTTCTTGTCAGATGATGCCTGCGTACAATGCTACTTCAGTCGGTGGGGGGTGGGTGGTGATCCGGTGTTCAACTCCATTTTACCGACTGAAGCTTCCATTGTTTGCTGATTAAAGTGACAAGGGAGATTAAAACATCGACGTGAATGTGGTAGGTGAGCACTTGCTGCCTGGCTTCTGATCCCCGTTGGGATTGCTCTGCTCTGGAGAGGAAAGTGCCTGTCGCTGGGCCTGGGGAATGTTGCCCAGGATTTCTGCATTTTGGATATGGTTTTACAGTTTTTTTGTATTCTGTATTTTCCGCCCAATCTTTCACATTTTTTTGTGTGCATGGGAGGTGGATTTTGGGGGTGGATGTGCTGTTCTGCTTTTGTTCATTTTTTGCACGAGGAAGAGGGATTTGGGGGTTGATGATTTTCTTTTCTTTCTTGGTTTTGTGGTTGTCTGGAGAAGAAGAATTTCAGAGTTGTATACTTTGATAATAACTGAACCTTTGAACTTAATTTAATTTTCTTTATTTGTATATTTATCTTATTGTAATTTATAATTTTTTATTCTTGTGTATTGCAATATATTGCTGCCACAAAACAACAAATTTCAGAACATACTGTATACCAGTGACACTGAATCTGATTTTTCCGTAATATTAACTAAACTGCTCCATCTTTGCAGTCATAATCCCAAACAAGGAATAGATTTTACATGAAGGAAAATAAATTTTTGGTTTGATTCTTATTACCACAAAACCATAGCATGTAAGAGCAAGACTAGGCCAATTGGCCCTATTGAGTATGCTCCACCATTTCATCATTCCACCACTACTCTCTTGCCTTCTCCCTGTAACCTTAGACAGCATTAATAATCAAGAAACTATCAACCTTTTCCTTAAATATATCCGATGACTTGGCTTCCACAGCCGTCTGTGGCAATGAATTCCACAGATTCACCTCTCTCTGGTTCAATAATTCATCTTCATCTCTGTTTTGAATAATGCCCAAAAGATTTCTTTTTGCATGCATAAACAAAGTAATAACATTCTTAGTGGAAGAAGAAAAAAAGCAGTAAAAATAGCTTCCAAAGAAAACCCTTAATATGGCACAAGGATCTGTTATCTTACAGTCAATCTGAGAGTACAATTTCCACTATGAAGAACTTTTTAAAACTAGATAGGATTTAATGAATCAACAAAACAAGCTGCCTATTAGATAGCTTTTCAGATAGCAGTATGAGCCTACATGATGAAAGGTGTTTACTGCAGCTACAACTGAAGTATTTAAAGTTCCCCTTTTTTTGCCAAAGCATGAGACCGTAAGACATAGGAGCTGAATTAGGCCATTTGACCCAATGAAAATGCTCCTCCATTCAATCATGGCTTATTTATTTCTCCCCTCAATATAATTTTTCCACCTTCCTGTAACCTTTGATGTCCTTACTAAGCAAGAAATTATCAACCTGCATTTTAAATATATCCAATGATTTGACCTCCTCAGATATCCATGGCAATGAATTCCACAGATTCACTACTCTCTGGCCATAGAAATTTTTATTTATCCCTGTTCTAAAGGGACGTTTTTCTATTCCAGGTTTGTATTCTCTGGTCCTAGACTCTCACTATTAGATATATCCTCTCCCTCTCAATGCTATCTAGGTCTTCCAAATTATATTTGGAAGGCTTCAATGAGATACCACCCTCATTCTTCTAAACTCTGGTGAGTACAGGCACAGAGCCATCAAATACTCCTCATCCATTAACTCTTTCATTTCAGGAATTATTCTTGTAAGCTTCCTCTGGTCCTTCTCCAATGCCAGCACATCCCATAGGAAGCCCAAAACGGCACACAATACTCCAAATGCTGTCTGACCAATGCCCTATTAAGCCTCAACATTACATCCCTGTTTTTATACTCTAGTCTTCTTGAAATGAATGCATTTGCCTCTAGACTCAGACTCAGTCTACAAGTTAAGTTTTAAGAAATCCTATACTAGGACTCCCAAGTCCCTTTGCATTTCTGAATTTGTTTCTCACTTAGAAAATAGTTTATGCCCTTATTCCTTTTGCCAATGTATTTGATCATTCTCTTCCCAATAGGGCATTCTATCTGCCACTTCTTTGCTTATTCTGCTAATCTGTCCAAGATTTTCTGCAAGCTCCCTGTTTCCTCAAAACTACCTGTTTCTCCAGCTATCTACAAACTCAGCTACCAAGCCATTGGTTCCATCATCCTTAAATCATGAAAAGTAGTGGAACCAACATGGACCCTTTCTGAACACCACTAATCATCTGCAGACAACCAGAAAAATCTCCTTTTATTAACATTTTTTGCCTTCTGCTGGTGAGCAGATCGTCTGTTCATGCTAGTATCTTTCCTGTTATACCACTGGCTCATACCTTGTTTAGCATTCTCATGTGCGGCAACATGTCAAAGGCATTCTGAAAATCCAAATAAACAACATCCACTACTTCTGTGTGTCTATCCTTCCAGTTATTACAGATTTGTCAGGCAAGATTTCAATGTTTGGCAGAATGTTTGCCTCCTGTTCCTATGTCCCTAAAGAGGAACTTTCCAAAAATCCTGAAGAAAAGTCTCATCCCAAAATGTCAACTGTTTACTCTTTTTCCATAGACGTTGTCTGACCTTCTAGGTTCCTCCAGCATTATCTGTGTGGTGCTTTAGACTTTCCAAAAGATACCTGATTTTTTCAAGTCAAGGCTGAGTTAGAAGCCCTCTTGTTTCACAAATGTCCTAATATAAGATAGGGACAGGGGAGATAAGGACACTGAAATGTCAACTTGGTAATTTATCCTTGAGTATTATTTCTCAGAATTCACACCTGACTGTTTTCTGAAAATAGGTTGTACAGTGATACAGTAACACCAGTAATTCTAGCTCCAAAACTCAGTACTATTGAAATCAATACAAATAAATGTCAAAGACAAACCAGGATGGGCTGATGTTAGAGTGAAGCACATTTATCACTGTTGATCAAAATAACTTCGTAGGTATTTTTGAGTTTTACCAGTTTGTTTTGTATTCTAACCATTCCTTAGACATCTCATTAAAATAAATAGACAAATGAGCTTCTTGGCAAATTGATTCATGAATATTAAAAATAGGTTGAGCGATAGATTACAAACAAGAGAAACTGGGCAGATACAGGAAATCCAAACAATACACACAAAATGCTGGAGGAACTCAGCAGGCCAGGCTGCATCTAGGAAAAGAGTGCGGTCGACGTTTTGGGCCGAAAGGGTCCTGCCGAAGTGTTTCGGTATGAAACTCAACTGTACTCTTTTCCGAGGTGCTGCCTGGCCTGCTGAATTCCTCCAACATTTTGTGTGTGTGGAGGAATAGTTTAATTTAATTATTCTCTTCACCAGATGAAGTGCAACTTGATGTAATAGCGCTTGTCCCTATAATCAAACCCCTGTGATTTTCAGGTGGTGTAAAAGATTCCAGAGCATGGTTTTGATAAGCTGTAGGTTGTCCCCAGTGTCTCAGAGAGTATTTATTCCTCACTTAGCTGAACTGAATCTGAACGCACTGCAGTTTGGTGCATCTACCACAAGGGCTCAGTGGGGAAGGACCACAGTACAGAGTTCTTCCGCTACTGTACTGGGAAGGGCCGGGTTAGTTAAGGAAGCTTCTCAATCATTATAGTACTGTACCACCCCAGGGCCCACTTGAATGGCAACAGCCCTATTGGTTTTAAGGAATGTAATAAAACATCACTTAATGCATTGACTGTGAATATACAAATTAAGGAGAGTTGCATGGTTTATTCTCATAAACACCTCTTTGTTCTGAATAAAGTTTATTTTGATATGTAAACATAGAATCAATAGCTTTGTTGCAAAGTTTGCAGATGAAATGAAGATAGATGGAGGAGCAGGTAGTTTTGAGGAAGTAGAGAGCCTACAGAAGGACGTAGACAGACTAGGAGAAAGGGCAAAGAAGCAGCAGATGGAATAGAGTGTTGAGAAGTGTACGATCATGCACTTTGGTAGAAGAAATGAAAGGGTTGACTATTTTCTAAATGGAGAAAAAATACAAGAAATTGAGGCACAAAGGAATTTGGGAGTCCTTATGCAGGATTCCTTAAAGGTTAATTTGCAGGTTGAATCTGTGGTGAGGAAGGCAGATGAAACGTAAGCATTCATTTCAAGTAGACCAGAATATAAAAGCAAGGATGTAATGTTGAGGATTTATAAATCACTGGTGAGGCCTCACTTGGAGTATTGTGAGCAATTTTGAGCTCCTTATCTAGGAAAGGATGTGCTGAAACTGGAGGGGGTTCAAAGGAAGTTCACAAAAATAATTCTATGATAAATAGTTTGTCATATGAAGATCGTTTGATGGCTCTGGCCTGTACTCACTGGAATCTAGAAGAATGGGATTGATTTAATTAAAACCTTTCGAATGGTGAAAGGTCTATACAGAGCGGATGTGGAAAGGATGTTTCCTATGGTGGGAATGTCTAAGACCAGAGAACATAGCCTCCAAATAGAAGGGCATTCTTTTGGAATGACGATGAGGAGGAATTACTTTAGCCAGAGAGTAGTGAATCTCTGGAATTTGCTGCCACAGGCAGCAGTGGAGGCCAAATCTGTACGTATATTTATTTATATTTAAAGCAGAGGTTGATAGATTCTGAACTGGTCAGGGCATGAAGGGATATGGGGTGGTGGTGGGGAGGCAGGAGATTGGGACTGAGAGGAAAAATGGATCAGCTATGACGAAATGGCAGAGCAGACTCGATGGACCAAATGGCTTGGTTCTGCTCCGATATCTTGTAGTCTTATGGAAATGTATCAAGTGCTTCGACACAGCATCTTCTGAAAGGAGCAGTAGTGGCATGTGGTTAATAAGGGAGTGATCTATTTTCATTGAGAATCTTTACTAATATCGTTTAGTTTTACATCTCATCAGAAGTGTGCTCCAGCATCGTACTTTTTCCCTAATTTTAATGGTTCAATTTACAGTGATATAAAGTGAAAAACATTTAAACTTTAGTAAAAAAGAAATGTCATCAGAAAACCAGGCAGCAGAACTTTTTAATTAAAGTGATGTGATATACTGACACCTGAGAAATTAAATTAAGATCCCTGATAAAAACATATCACATTTGAGCACAACATCTGCTGTTGTGGACATTGTGAATAAGCTTATCTTCAATAAGCTAAGAATTAAACAAATTAGTTAAATTACATAAATATTTTATGTTAGGCATGACTAAACAGCTGAACTTATGCAAATGCCATTTATGGGAGTTGATGGAAGCCATGGACCCATGGAAACTTTTCTTGCAAATCAATGACTGTGGTTTAAAGAGTTGCAGCTCAGTATTAATCAGCAGGAGTCTCGGACTTGGATACTGATGAATTCGGGAGAAGGAAAGTAACCTCAATGCCTTTTTCCATGGGCATTTACAGCCCTTACATTGTGTCCTGTTTATCTGGTTGAAAGGTATGGCAATCTTTCAGTTATGAGATAGCTTTGCAGGAATCTCATCACCAGGATAGAACAGGCACACTGTCTTCACAGCTTGTGTGGGGACATGGAGACTGCAAGATGGATGTGGAAATTGACCACCAGACTGCTGGGGAAATGAAAAGGATTGTAGTGCTCATAAGGAATAAAATAGTCGGGGGTATTGATCCCATTTCTTGCATCTCTAAGCATGAGTTTCAAAGGCTGCATTGCCTGCAAGGTGCCACTATCATGGGAATCTGACAAGAGATGGAAAGGAGTGGAGCGGATTGTGGAGGGTGTAAGTGAAAATACAATTGTCCTAGTCTTTTTGGAAATTACATATTTAGAACAAAGACAGTAGTTCTGATGAAGTATAATGAGCAACAGGGTACAAAAGCAGAACAAAAGTAACACTTACTATCAATGTGACCGGGGAATTACCAGTGCACTTGCATCCAAGTTATATCAGATAAATAAAATCAGAGTATTGAATATGTGGCTCAGTGAGTTGCAAGGGAATCATGGCTCTCAGTTCCTGGGGTACCAGCACCTGCACTGGGGAAAGAGAGAATGGTTCCACTTCATTTGGGCTGGGACTGATGACTTAGTGAACTGAATAACCACGACCGCAGGAAAATGGCTGAAGCTAAATAGTCTACTTTGAGCATTAAAAAGCAATCAGGATGGTAGTGAGAACTTTGAGGCTATGCACCAGAAGCTCACAGAGGCCCACACAAACAGCAGAAGGAGCTAGTCCCCAACCTACACCAACATCCACCACCTGTCCCACCTGGGGAAGAATCTGCATTTCCCATGTTGGGCTCAACAGGCTCATCGACACCCACGAGTCTTCTCAGTCCTGAGGGACTGCATAAGAAGAAACTATGTGATGCGGTGGAGTGACAAGCTGATGGTTTAGGTTATTGGATTAGGAGATAGTATAGGAGATTGTGACTAGAAGAGTAGAAAGGGACAAATCAGTTTATTGTGGAATCTTCAGACTTTAGAGAGACTTTATCGAAGAACTACATAAGAAGTTATTAAACAAAATCAGAATACATCATATTGTGGTTAAAATTCTTGCGTAGATAGAGGATTAATTAATTGAAGAGAACTAAACAGACAATTTCCTGGTTGATAGACTTCACTGTGTAGGATGCTGCAAGGATCGGTGCGAGGACCACAGCTCTTCAAAATCTACATCAGTGGTTTGGATGAAGGAATTCAATATACTATACCTGAATTTGCTGCTTGGAGTCTAATAATATTCAATTAAGTTAACAGTAATACATGCAGATTGTAAAACCACTTGCATTTCTGTTCCATGATTTACAGTCCAATGAATTAATCAAGCAATGAATTCAAAGACAAATTCTTGTGGCAACAAGCTACTAATGTGACTGATCAATGCAGGGTGCCGGCAAATTATATTGAAATACTGTATCTTCAGTGCTCGCATGCTTTGAATTTTGCTTTCTAATGAATAGTTAGATCATAATAAAATTGCTAAGAACAAAGACACTGTTGAAATTATATTTCAAATTATTTACAAGGTGCCAATATCCATCTATGGAGGCAGATTCTGCAGTTAGGATTTCTGGCAATGAGTGTATTATTTAGTTAAAAAGTCTTAAATAACTAAATCAGAGGGGAAAGGATCAAAGGGGTATTCAGAGATTAGCCTCAACAACTCTACCAGCATTTCTGGAGATGCCTGCAGAGAGTTGGCAATCTTCTCCTTTGGGGTGCCGGTCTCCACCCACAAACCGAAGATCATCTGATTGATGGATAATGTGGCAACAGTAAATTGACTTGAATGTTTGGGTGAGTGGTAGAACCCGAGAGGAGGTGAAGTGGCTACGGGGATAATTAATGAGGGAATGGGATTTCCCTATGGCTCAGCATTGCCGCAATGGTCCAGACTGACTCTTCCGATGCAGTACAGAGATATTGAACATGGGGAAGTTCATGCTGAGTATAATTCCCGGCTGGGTATGTTGGGATAAGTAAACCAGAATCATAGAGCAATACAGTATGGATACATGTCCATCTGCCCCAACCTGTCCATGCTGATCACAGTGCCCACACGGCTAAACCCAATTTCCTGCATTTGGCCCATATCCCCACAAGTTCCACCCCCTCCATGTACCTATCTACATGCTTCTTAAATGATCTAGTTGTACCCGTCGCAATCACTTCCTTGGCAGTCCAGCCCATTTACTCAATGCCCTCTGCATGAAAAAGTTGCTCCTCGGGTCCCTTTTAAATCTTTCCACTCTCACCCTAAATCTATGCCCCTTAGTCTTGTCGTCCAGTACCCCAGGAAAAAGACTGTTAGCATCCACCTTGTCAACTTTATCTTAACTTTAAGCAGTTCTGTAAGATCCTCGCTCATTATCCTACATTCCAAGGAAGAAGCAACTTCTCCCTTTCACTCACGTTCTTTAGCCCTGACAACATCCTTGTATTCTGTCTGGATAGCCTCCAACCTGATGGCATAACTATCGATTTCTCCTTCCAGTAAACAAATTTCACCCACCCCCACCTCCACTCTTCCTCTAGTCCCCACTCTGACCTTTAACCTTTTCTTAACAGTCCATTACTTGCTCCTCCTCCTTCCCTTTCTCCTATGGTCCACTCCTCATCTCCTATCAGATTTCAACTTCCGTCCTTGACCTTCTTCACCCAGCTGGCTTCCCCTATCATTTCCGGCTAGTCTCCTTCCCCTCCCCCACCTGTTTATTCTGGCATCATCTCCCTTCCTTCTCAGTCCTGATGAAGAGCCTCAACCCAAAACGGTGACTGTCTATTCTTTTCCACAGATGCTCCCTGACCTGCTGAATTCCTCCAGCATTTTGTGTGAGTTCCTTTGGAATTCCAGACTTTCTTGTCCTTATAATCTCGCTTTCTTGTTGTTTCCATGTTTACTTGTTTTCTTCCTAGTGGGAAGCACCTAATGAAGAAAATTGTATGGATAAGGGTTTCAAAGGACAACCTGTGTATCTGTAGTACTTTAATATTCATTTTAACATTCTGATACACATTAAACCCAAGAAAATAATTTGAAATTACATTATAGTTGTATTTTAGAATACAACCAATTTCCACAAAAAGGAGCCTGATAATCCAATTTTTAGTGCAGGATAAAAATTGGCTGCAGCTCTGGGAATAACTTGATTGTTCATTTCACATGCACAGCTCTCAAGAGTGGAGTGATTAAGATTAGGGATGTTCAAGAAGCCTGCAGCGTTATGGAGCGGAAAGAGAGTTAGAAACAAGAAGAATTTTAAAATTAAAGTGCTGACAGACAGGGATAAAATGTGGATATGTGAGTCCATCCATCCCAGAGTGAAATATACAATATTCTCATGCTAGATAGCATTGAACATTCCTCTCTGTATAATTAGATGTTAATTATTAAGTTATATCCTTGAAAATGGATACTGCACTCATAACTTTATGAACATCACAGATTTTCCTTGTCTGAGGTTAAAGAGAATCCATTTGTGAGCTAATATTTAAAATTTTAGCAAAAAGCAAACTCATCAGTACATAATACCTGCACAATAAATTGCAGATTTAAAACAAATTTGTTCCATGAATCTAAACAGAAAGAAATAGCCATGTTATAAATTAAGGTTTGGCTGCTTTTAGAATGAATAAAGCTTTCAAGAACCTTTTAGTTAACAGATGTTTAAATATATAGACACACTTCACAATCCAAAGAACAGATCATCAAACATATATGGGTTTAATTATTAATTGTGTTAGTTGGCAAAAGAATAAACAGATATAATATGTAGCTACTTATGGCATGTCTTGTTCAAAATTATTTGAAAATGAAATTGAAGCACCATGGAGACTGAATCAAAGAGCCTGCCTTAAATGTTTTACATTCAGCATTGTCAGTCAGGTTATTCCTGAGCATGATAGGACGCTCTGCAGTGCAGCGGTGGAGTGTGCTCACCACAGCTTCTATGGTCTGTTAAATGTGGAAGGTTTTCGTTCCTTGCTAATTCTCCTACCAGGGATTTCTTGTTGCTTCTCTGCACTGAGCTACACTAGCTTTTAAAGAGAATTGTACCTACATACTTTTTGGATGAAAACAAAATGACATCTTTCTACCTGCTTTAAGCCAGTGACTTCGTGCGCTCTGCGACTACCAATGTAAACAATTCCTGGAAGGACTGTTGAAAAGGCAACGCATGCAAAGCATAAAAGTCAAGGTAATTTTCCACATGTGCTTGTCTGATGGCTCGATTTGAAGTAATTTGCTTTGGTCACCCTTTTACTTTGGAAACCAGCATGAAGGCTGTGTGACAAGAATGGACTAGTGTTGCAACAAAATATGTCAATCAAGGCTCCACCTTTGACCTGCATTCCCTGCTCTGAAACGTCAGTCAGAACAATGTTTCCCTGAACTATCATGACAAAGCCAGGCAATCCTCAGTCATAGGCATGGATTTGTCATACACCCGTGGCCTGGCAGATACTACCCAGAACAGGAACCAGAGTGTGTCGGGGTTCACTGGTGCCAACATCTTGCACAGCAATGGATCCTCCAGTGGTTGCAATGAACAGTTGTGGATCTCAACAGAGGTCTTCGTCATGCTGGGGATTGTCAGCCTGCTGGCAAATATTCTGGTCATTGCGGCTATCGTCAAAAACAAGAACCTTCACTCCCCCATGTACTTCTTCATCTGCAGCTTAGCAGTAGCTGACATGCTGATAAGTGTTTCCAATGCTTGGGAGACTATCATCATTGCCATGCTGAAAAGCCGGCACCTGCTGGCTCAAGACAAGCTGATCAAGAGCATAGATAATGTGTTTGACTCGGTGATCTGTAGTTCCCTCCTTGCCTCCATCTGTAGCTTGCTAGCCATCGCTGTTGACAGGTACATCACCATCTTCTATGCTCTGCGCTACCACAACATCATGACAGTGAGACGGGCTCTGACTGTTATCGCTGGCATTTGGGCAGTTTGCATTGGCTCGGGAATCCTTTTCATTATCTATTCAGAGAGCACCACTGTGGTCATCTGCCTCATCGCCATGTTTTTTGCCATGCTTGCCATCATGGCCTCGCTCTATGTCCACATGTTCATGCTTGCCCGCCTGCACCTCAAGCGTATCGCTGCTCTGCCTAGCAGTGGTGCCATCCGCCAGGCAGCCAACATGAAAGGGGCCATCACCCTCACCATTCTGCTCGGGGTTTTCATCGTCTGCTGGGCTCCGTTCTTCCTGCACCTCATTCTCATGATCTCCTGCCCCAGAAACCCTTATTGCATCTGCTTCATGTCACACTTCAACATGTACCTAATCCTCATCCTGTGTAACTCGATCATCGATCCCCTCATTTATGCTTTCCGCAGTCAGGAAATGCGGAAGACCTTCAAAGAAATAATCTGCTGTTACAGTCTGCGGGGCAGCTGTGACCTACTGAGCAAATATTAATACCCATTAAAGAAAGATCAGCCAAATGCCTCAAGATTTTTTACCCTGAAAAAGCAATTCTCCCTGGATGCAGGAAAGAGTACCTTTATCTCCAGAGATGCATCGATATTTTCTCATGCTGACAATGCCTTTCTATTACCACCATCTCTTTTGTCCTTTATGGGAGCATTTATTTACTACAGGAATGTTCCTTTGGCTTCTAGCTGTCCTTCGGTATATCGTTCAAATGGAAATTCATCAGGGATGGGTCCTAATAGTGAGTATCGGCAATGTATTTGATCATGCAATAGTTGGAAGAACTGACTTGTGTGGGAATATTTACTGGAAACTTTTGGTTGGGAATCAAGGGAGAAGTACAAAAGACTGATTTCAATTTCTTTCTGGCTACGGACCTGAGATTGAATTTTAGCATTCTACAGTAGCCATCATAATAAGCAACAAAATAAGGGAAATGCTGTCTCTAATATTTCCATCCTCGTATCTGTGACTACCTAACTGAGTGCCGTCAGTGATCATAGAATAGTATAAATCTATATTCAAGTGCACTTGCTCATTGATCCTAACTAATTGGCTTTAAGAAAAAAACTGTGCTTGCTCTCCTTTTCTCCTCGTTGAACTTCCAGTGACTCCATTGAAATTTCCAATATAAAATCTGTTTATTAAGGTGATACTTTGAAGGCATTTGTGTCTGTGTTAGCAACTCTTCAAACTGTTACTTAATTTATGAAACTGCAATGGGGCATGATGTTTCGACATTTTCTATGATTGTTGTGCAAAAAGCAATTTTACAAAAGGTTCCTTCAGGATTTCTTTCTAGTATTGGAATCTCTTTCACTTATTATATGTAATATCTGGATTCATCATAACTTTTCAAAAGTGATGTGTTCTGTAGAAAGATTCTTAACTATTTAGTTCATTTACTGCCATGTAGTGGAAGCTGTGCTGTTTTTCTTTGTATTCCAGTTTCTCTATTAAATTATCTTTGCAATGTTCAACTAATGTCATACATTACATTTAAAATGATATAATGTTTACTCATCACTAGTGACAGGTCAACAATCAAATTATATGTCCAAACTGCTTATTTATTTTCCATTGACTTTTGAGAATCAAACATCAATTCAGTATTTTGATCGATTTTGGATTCACTAACCTTTCATAAAGCATGAGGAGTTTGATACTGGATTTCTGAAATAAAAATATGTTATTGTGTACCTTGTTATCAAAAACATCACAAATGTATCAGTCATGGAAATATTTGTCTTTAATCCAGAAGATGTTTCTAATACAGAAATACTTATTCTTTAGAGAGAAAGAGATTGATAAAGATTCAGCTCCTCACTGTTTTTCCTGTCTGTGGCAGTTTCGGTCTGTGAATAAACCTCCGACCACAATCACCTACTAAAAAGTCTGCTTCTCATTTTGCCAAGATTAGAGAGCTGCTTGATCAAGTCCAATTTCAGACACTTGAGCACAAAAATTGAGTCTGGCAGATAAGCAGCACTGAGGAATTGTTGCAATGTGGCGCTGGCATTTGAGTGGCCCATCCACTCTCCCATTTGGATGTTATAAGCTCTAAGTGGAGGATTAAGCAGAGCTGTCCCCACCTTCATACCTGGTAGTTATCTCTCAACTAACATTAAAACAAATTATCTGCGTAATTTCATCTTGTTGCTTGTGGAAAGTTGCTGTGCACTGACTGATGAATACACTTCACTAATGAGTTCATTTGATATAAAGGGCTTTGGAGAAATCTGACATTGTGAAAGGTCCATTAATGCTTCAAGTCATTTCTTCGAGACTTCAATTCAAATCTTTCTTGCTGTTCCTTTTAATGTATAAATGTATATCTTTTAATTTTAAGTATATGAACGTGAATGTTTGTGCATTTTTTTTCAAGGTTGTCAAATAAAATCAGATTTGACATTGTTCTCCACAGATATATTAATACTTGCCTTACTGTACAAAAGCTTGCTTATCTTGTTTATGGCCCATCTCTTAGACAGTGTGGACAGCTCACAGCTGGGTGGAGTTTCTCCAGGGTCTGGTTTAAAGTAAGCAGATGAGCTGCCAGCACCGTAGACAGCTCACTCGCTTCACGTAGCCTTTGTCCTTTGGATCATGTGAGTCCCAGGGGACAGAATTAAGGTAGACATTTGAGGGTTGATCACCACTGTTTAAAAATCTGAAATGCATCACTATAAGGCAAGAGCGTTCTTTTTGCCATCTAATGAGGTATTAAGTGGCCTTTAACTCTTCCTGTACTCAGAAGAATGGCTCTCAGGGTGGAATCACATTTTCTTTTCCAAAATTTAAAAACCTGATTTCCAATGGCAGTTTTTTTCCTAAAGCCATTATAGTTATCAGAATCCAGTTCAGTAGAATTGGCATGTATGTTTTTTAAAATTTATTTTCTTCCTTCAATTCAGCAGAGTCCAAGTAAGATTCTTAACTTCAATGTTTACAACAGATGTGGGGAAAGAAAGCTCTGTATTCTGTTCACTAACAGCTAATGCAATACTGTACTTTCCTCTTGACTGAGTGAGGTAGTGTACGTGTGTTCAATGTCCATTCAGAAGTCCGATGGCAGAGGGGAAGAAAGACTTGCTAAGATGCTGAGTGTGTGCCTCATCCTTGATGGTAATCCAGTCACATAATAAAGAAAACTATTGCATTATTACAGGAATGATACCAGATCTGGTGAAATGTCCTCTGCTATCTGTTTATCTGAAAACACGTTCATTCAGTTGACTTGCCCCTGCTCAGGAGGGTGAAACGACATAAAATTCTTTTATTGTTCTTTCGTGCTTAAGATGCATACACTGATGTTCACAGCTACAGAATCAGTTCAGAGAATATACTTACCTAATGCATCACACACCAGATGCCGGAGAAACTCAGCATCTATGGAAATGAATAAACAGTCGATGTTTCAGGCCAAGATCCTTCATCAGGACTGGAAAGGAAAGGGGAAGACACCAGAATAAAGAGATTGGGGGTGGGGGAGGGAAGAGAAGGAGGCTAGAAAGAAGGTGACATGGGAAGGAAGGTGGGTGGGAAAGGTAAAGGGCTGGAGAAAAAGGACTTTGATACGAGAGGAGAGTGGACCATAGGAGAAAGGGAAGAATGAGGGGATCCAGAGGCAAGTGATAGGCAGCTGAGAAGAAGAAAAAGGCTAGATTGGGGAATAGAGGAAGACGGGAGGGAGAAGGAAAAAATGTTTTAACAGAAGGAGCAATCAATATTCATGCCATCAAGTTGCAAGCTTCCCTGATGGAATACAAGGTGTTCCTCCTCCACCCTGAGAGTGGGGTCACCTTGGCACAAGAGGAGGCCATGGACCGATGAGTTGGAAAGGAAATAGGAATCGGATTTAAAATGTTTTGCCACCAGGGAGTTCTGCTTTTAGCGGATGGAGCAGATGTGCTCGACAAAGTGACCCCCCCCCATTTTACAGCAGGCTTCACCAATGTAGAGGAGGCTGCATCAGGAGCACCAGAAACATTAGACAATGCCAGAAGGTTCACAGGTGAAGTGTTGCCTCACCTGGAAGGACTGATTGATGCGCTGAATAAAAGTAAGGAGGGAGGTGGGCATGTGTAACACTTAGGCCAATTTATCTAATACCTCCTCTATATGGCTTTGACCTTTGTACTGTATAATTGATCTATACATTCAAAGTGGTTGGCATAATATAATTCCCTACATCGGGCTTATTATATTGTGGCAAGCATTTGGTCCATAATGACAGACAAGGAAGTTCATTAAACTCAACAACCATTTTATTGTGATACACACAGAACAGACTGGGAACCAGGACCTGAAGAGAGGCCCAACCAGTCTAATAGAGACAGGGGAAGGGACCATCACCCACCCCAGTTCCATTTAGGGTGACCCATAAATGCACAAGCAAATAACTGTGTAACCCAAGCTAAATGTAACAATAAATGAACTGGAACTGCGCATCATAATCCCATAAAAGAATTTTAACACAAGAACAATAAGCTGTACTGGTCATTAGAAATGCAGGGGCGGGCTGCCAACCACCCTCCCCCCCCCCCCCCCCCCCCGTGGTGTCACACTATTATGTATTGCAGGAACCGAGCTACTGTCTAGGATTTCCAGAACAAAAGTAAAAAAATCAGGACACTTCTACACTTTAATGGGAGATAATAATTTTCTTGAATGCTTTTCAAAACTTCACTCAACTATATTCACCTAGTTCAGGGCTTCAAAACTTGGTAATGATATTGGTCCATGGCATATAAAAAAAAGTTATGAACCCCTGATCTAGTGACTAAATGTTGAGAACTAAAAATCAGTTCAATAACTTGATTGGTCTTAGATACAAGGACCTTAATTAAAATCAGTGGGGATTTGTCCAAAGATTGATCTTGCCTTATATTTTCCATAACATAGGGGGCAACATATTTTGTAGAGCTTCAGTTTAATTATTACACAAAAGACACATACCTAGTCAGTGATGTAACTAGAAGTACCACAGATGACTCTTCAGTGCAGTTTTAGAGGAATATGTAAAGAATCCCATGGGACCACCTTGAAGAAGTGAAGATAATTTCCCCTCAAATCCTGCCCAATATAAACTACTCAGTTGGCAAGACTGAAGCAGAATCCCTGGTTACTGTTGTTTGTTCATCCATCGTGCAATGATGAGAACCACTCTAGTCATCCTTGACTGGTAGGGGCTGGATTGGTCTGCGAGTACATAGATAGCTAGATCGGCCAATCCACACACAAAACCTCTTTGGCAGTGTGGATGAAAGATGGCAGCCATGTAGGGTTCAAGGTCACTGGCTTGGATTTTCCTACCCAGCCTACATCTCTCTGCTACAATCATCCTTGCTGCCTCATGTGTCACTTCTCTAGTGCCACTTATCCCCATCCTGGTGATATGTTCCCATTTATCTGGATTGAAATGCTACAGGCCTTCAGTGAAATTTTTGGGGTATCTTTACAGTGTTTTCATTAGCCTCCAAGGGAACATTTTCCTTTCTACTTCACTGATGGTCTGGCACACCAGCTATGTGGTCTGCACAGTGTAACTGAGACTACATCAGGATCGTGTAATTACAGGGCAGGCCCCCCCTTGTTAAGTACCTCAGTGTCAAGATTCTGTCTTGCCACTCAATGTTGAGGACATTCAGCCATCTTGGGCGTTTCTTTCCTTGTGGGCATTTCTTGAGCTAGGTATGGATGTTCAGTCTAGAAACAAAGAGACGGTGGTCTGTCCAGCATTCAGCACCGCACAAAGATTTTGTCACCATTACGTCCTGTCTGACAATGACATGGTCAAGTAGGTAACAGTGCTGAGACCGGGAATGCATTCTCAAAGC
This sequence comes from Hypanus sabinus, assembly GCF_030144855.1. Taxonomy (NCBI): domain Eukaryota; kingdom Metazoa; phylum Chordata; class Chondrichthyes; order Myliobatiformes; family Dasyatidae; genus Hypanus; species Hypanus sabinus. Next base: position 22,210,254 of record NC_082725.1, on the reverse strand, counting down.
TCTGTTATGGGTGAGAAGGCAGAAGGCAGTGTTGGTGATCAAGAATTCATGTTTGGCACATGTCTGGAGAGGTAGAAGACTGTTACTGTTGCGGCAACCAATGCCATGTTTCCCAATGTCGTCATGCAGATAGTATTGTCAGAACCTACTCATGCGTTGAAGTCACCAAGGATCATAAGCATGTCCACTTTGGGAACAGTGGCAATGACTGAGTGAAGTTCCTCATAGAAATTGTCCTTGACGTCAACTGCATTGGTCATGGTTGGAGCATAAGTGCTGACGATGGTGAAATGCTTCCTACCATGCCAGAGTTTCGTGGCCATGAGCGGACTTCTGCAACATTTGGAAGTCTAGCAATCTCCATCTTCACTGCAAATCCAACCCATAGCCTCCAATTGGACCTGATGTCCTCTTCCAGTCCAAAATAATGTGCATCCCATGACCCTTTCACAAAGTTTACCCTTTCCTGCAAGTTGGGTCTCACTCTGGCCTGTGATATCAACGTCCTATCAGGCTAATTCTCTCCCTATTAGAGCAGCTCTTCTTGGAGCTCTGTCAGCATCGTCTGTCCAACAGCATGTGTACATTCATGCGCGGAGGGTGAGAGAAGTAGTCCTTCATTTTCTCTTTGAAGTATTTCGATCACAGCGAAAGGCTCCCCACCAGCTGTGGTGAACTGGCCAAGGAAAGAATGGAGCAGGCAATGTTTAGGGCACTTTTTCTAGCCCCTTCCTCAAAGCATGGTGGCAAAGAGTGCATTCTCGAAAAGTTTAAAGTGAGGAAGACCTCACTCACTCAGCTGAGACCATCTGTATCCAGTGGCAAGACAGAGTCAAGACAGCTGCAGACGGAGTCAGATGCAGAGATGACCATGATTTCTTTAGTGCCTTGCTGGGTCCACCTCCCTGCCTTTTCAGACAAATGAATGGTTACCTCTGCACAGTCTACCAGGTCCAGCCTTCGCTAGCTTTAGGCAAACCCAATCACACCGAGGGTTTAAGACCTATTGGTCACCCTCACCTCATTTACCCCCCCTCATTGATTACTGTCACATTGCTAAACGTGGAAGCATGCTGAATACAAAATGGCTACTGCATTGCCTAGTTTACATCTCCGTTGGTCGTGGTCGATCATGGGTACTGCACTTCAGGTTGTAAGGCTGGAGTGGCCTCTCCAGGGCGCAAGCCAGGGCAGAGTTGATATGGAGATCGGTCTGTTGCCCATGCAGTGGGTCCCCCCTCTCCATGCTGATGACAGGTCCAAAGGAACGACGAGAGTCGATAGAGTTTGGTGCCAGCAGCATCGCAGGAGTTGCCATGCCGGTGCTGGGTACAGCAGTCAGCCGCCTTCGGGACTCCCACTCCGGATTTTTCCTCGGGGTTTACTCCCGAAGCCTTTCCCGTGAGCGGGTATAGCCGCAAGGCAGCGGGAGTTTGAAATCGGAGTTTTCCTTAGTTTACATCAGTGTGCTCAACAAAATGTAAAACACATTTGCACATTTATAGACATACATTTCGGCAGACCTGATCAGAATAAATAAACTTCCTAAAGAATGAAACCCAAGCTCTACATTTTTTTTATGCACACAAAGTCATTTTCCAGAGCAAGTAACTAAGGATAGTACAATTACAGTGTTTAAAAGACATGGAGAGGATTAGAAAGGTATCGGCCCAAAGCAGGGAAATTAGACTAGCACAAGTAGAGACACACAAAATACAGGGGGAAGTCAGCAGGACAGGCAGTATCTGTGGAGTGGAGATGACTGAATAGTCACTGAACCATTAGTCCTCTCCATAGATGCTCCCTGACCTGCTGAGTTGTATGTGTTATTCTGGATTTCCAGCATCGACAGAATCTCTTGTGTTGATGAGCTCAAGTAGAGAACTTGGTTGGAGAAGGCAAGCTGGGCCATTTTCCATGCTGTATAACTTCGTGACTCAATATAACAACCCAGTATTCAAACCAATGCATATTCTCTGCATTATCTCCAGTACAGGTATATTCTTCCTTACAAATGGAGACCAAAACTATATGCTGTCCATCAGATAGGATATACACTACTATCTCATATAAAAGCACTGAGAGATCTTTTGTGAGAGAAGACAGTACCTACATTTTAACATTTCTGAAAGATGATGCTTCCAGCGGTGCACGTCACTGTCTGAATAGAGAATAATCAACCAGATTTTATCAGAATCTGGTTTAATATCACCAACATAGGTCATGAAGATTGTGAACTTTGTGACAGCAGTACAATGCAATATATGATAATGTAGAAAAAACTGAATTATGGTATATATATATTAAATTAACTAAGTTGTGCAAAAACAGAAATGTGGAAATAGTGAGGTAGTTTTCATTGGTTCAATGTCTATTCAGAAATCGGATGACAGAGGGGAAAAAACCATTCCTGATTCACTGAGTGCGTGCCTTCCGGCTTCTGTACCTCCTTCCTGATGGTAACAATGAGAAGAGAGCATGTTGTGGGTGATAGGGGTCCTTAATGATGGACACCTCCTCTTTGAGGCACTGGTCCTTGAAGATGTTTTGGATACTACAGAGGCTAGTGCCCACGGTGGAGCTGACTAACTTTTTCTGGTTAATTTTATGTTCAAGTTAGTGAAGCAGGGCTTCAGCCCACAATGTTCCAACAGAAGCCACAAGGCCAAGAACTCAGCCACAGCTGACAGTATTCTTGTAGCTATCAGGGCAATCAAACCACGAACAACAGATGCCAAAATAATTGAATTAGTGGAACAGCAGGAAATGTCACACTGAGGTATGAGGTATTTGAGTTGCTGATAGATAGGGATAAACTATTTCTGCTAACTGAAGGGGCAGTAACCAAATGGCATAGATAAGGGAAAACTGGCAAATGACACCCCCACCCTCCTACAGGAGAAGAGAAGAAGTATTTTTACATAGCAAGATGTCATGACCTGCAAAGCTCAGCTTGAAATAACAGAGGAAGCAAGTCAACAGTAACATTTAAAGGGAATTGAATAAATATTTGAAAACAGGGAAATATTAGAGAGCAAGTGAAAGGCCAGGATAGTGAGATTTATTGTTTCTCTCTACTTGTGTGATGTGCAATTCAACAGTTTGACAAGTAAACTGAAATCATTCCTACACATGGGACTGAACGATTGTAATTTCCACCACAGCTAACATCAGAAATGTTGCACTGTATAAATGAGTGTCAGGAAATGAATGGCTTTTATGCAACTCACCTTAGCAACATTTCTTAAAGTGCACTTCACAGAAAAAAAAGAATGAAGCATTTCAAGACACAGCCCAGGTAATTTAGTTTCCTCATTGGTCCCTCTTCGAGGTCTAAACAACTGATTCCATTGAATATCAATATACTGCTCCTGTGTACTCTATGTAAAAACACTAATACTGATCTTCTCCTTCAAGGCAATTCTATAAATTGTTATTAGGCCCAAAAACAGTATATAAAAATGATATTGTATTTTTCTTTATACTGTAATTATTCATCAAGTATGTTCACAGCACTTGAAATGTTTCATGGTTCCGTTGGAGATCTGTACCATCTGACAAAGTAACCTGAATGATAGCTTTGCCTGGAGCAATACTGTGTTCTTCATTCATTTTCATTGTTGGGGTTTCACTTCCTACTTGTTTACTGACTGCGCAATATTCATTTTCACTACCGTTCACTTCACAGTTGAGGCAGCGGTGGAGCTGTAGGAGCTGGCTCCACCTCAGAACGCGAGGGGGAGTTTCAGCTTTGGCGGACTCTGAGGCTCTTCTCACTATTTATTTTTAAACTGCTCCAGCAGGGGCAAGCAGCAAACCGTTCATCAGATGTGTCGGCTTGAGACCTCCTAAAGGGATTTTGGGGGAAGCTAGCTATCTTCCGTCTTGACACCCTTTATAAAGGACACATATTGAGGCATCCGATTGTATTGGTGCAATGACGATGAAGAATGGTAAGTCCTCATGTAAGTCAAGCAGGGGCACACATTTTTAGTTTTCGCAAGTCAAAGACTTACATTTGCATTACACCTTTTATATCCATTACACAACATCCCAAGGCACTTAGGAGCCAATTAGACTTCAGTGAAGTATAGATTCTAATGTCCAATGTAGAAAACACGTTATTGAATTGCATTTATCAAATGCCCCAAAATGGCAACAGAAAGATTAGAAACCCTCACCATCTCCACTTGTCCTTTTCTCATAACTGCCACTAGGGAGGAGGTACAGGAACCCTAAGACTCACACTCAATGTGTTGGGAACAGATTCTTCCTCTCCGCCGTCTGATTGGTGAACAGTCCGTGAATCCATGAACACTGGAGTCAGAACCAGGTTTATTATCATCGACGTGTGTCGTGAAATCTGTTAACTTAGCAGCAGCAGTTCAATGCAATACATAATATTGAAGAAAACAAATAGTAAATAAATAAGTAGATCAATTACAATATATATATCTTGAATAGATTAAAAATCATGCAAAAGCAGAAATAATATATATTAAAAGTGAGGAAGTGTTCATGGGTTCAATATCCATTTAGGAATCGGATAGCAGAGGGGAAGAAGCTGTTCCTGAATCGCTGAGTCTGTGCCTTCAGGCTTCTGTACCTCCTTCCTAATGGTAACTGTGAGAAAAGGGCATGCCCTGGGTGGTGGGGGTCCTTAATAATGGATGCTGCCTTTCTGAGACACCGTTCCTTGAAGATGTTTTGGGTACTTTGCAGGCTAGTACTCAAAATGGAGCCAAATAAATTTATGATCCTCTGCAGCTTCTTTTGGTCCTGTGAAGTAGCCCCCACCCCCACCCTGTACCAGATGGCAATGCAGCCTGTCAGATTGCTTTCCACAATACATCTATAGAAGTACCTCAATATTTCTCTTTTGCTCTATTAGTTTAGTTTTTTTTCCCAGTTAATGGTGTTTTTTAAGGCTTACACATTGCTGCTACCATAAAACAATAGATTTTATGACACATGTCAGTGATGTGTATACTATTCATTTCATTATTGTGTAGGTCACTGTAGAGGAGGTTGTAGAAGCCTGCTCCACCTCAGAATAGGAGAGGAGTCTGAATCTCTGCGGATTGGGGCAGCACGATAACGCAGCGGTTAGTGCAAACGTTTTACACCGCCAGCAATCACTGATTGTTGTTTGATTCCCGTTGCTATCTGTAAGAAGTTTGCACATTCTCCCCATGACTGTCCAGGTTTCCTCCAGTTGCTCCAGCTTCCGCCTACATTCCAGAGACATACAGTTACAGTGAGGGTTAATAAATTGTCAGCATGCCATGTTAGCACCAGACGAGCAGCCTGCCCCCCACCACCACAATCCCAGCTGAATGGATTTGATGCAAACGATGCATTTCGCTTTATGCTTCCACCTTTCAATAGACAAATAAAGCTAACCTTCATTGGAAAAAAATAGTAAGCCTGATTCTGATTGTGTTAGTGCCCAAAGCAATGTGAATGCTGTTTAGGACGTTAGAGAGAATTCTACGCAGCTGTTTAGCGCTGTCAGGCGTGTTGTAGTTGATGCTCTTTTGACAGCTCAGGCAAAGATTAGGTTTAGCATCTCATGCAAAGGTCCATGCTAGTACTACTGTGGAGTTACGTCCCTGGAGCAGGACTTGAACACAAGCTTTTTGATTCAGCGTTAAGCTGAAAGCTCTAAGGATGAAGAAAGGGCAGCAAGTAGAAAGTGCAATTTGGGAGAATTCAAAAACCCTCAGGACCCAAGTTTTCTGGAACAAAGACCTAACAGTGTGTCTCAGCAAAGAACATTCTGAACAACTTGGCCCAAACTTCCATATGAGAATTAATCACTTTAACTTCCCTTGATTTACTGTGACGTTCTGCTCTAAGAGTGTTTAGGAGCGACTGAATGGTGGAAAACAGGTGACGGTGAAATAATTTGGTAAGAGGCTGTAGGTTACTTGCTCCAGTTACTTCAATGATGCTGTTGATAAATTAACTATTAGCCTGGAAAACGAGGCTTGACCCCAAGATACTGAGATTGAGGATGGTGGTCAATTTGAAAGTGATTGGTAAGGTAGTCACTTGGTCCAAGAATGGGCATCCATTTCAATATACTGGAAAGTCTGTCACCTTCTGTGGGGACAGCAGGAAATGTAATATCTGCCTGAGATACTGTGCGACAGGTATCAGCTGATGAGGGTAATACCTCCCTGACAATCCCCACTTTCCTGTGAAGGTATATGAGCAGCTACCTGATTCCCACCATGCAGCAGAATGAACAGGACATTTGCAAAGTACAATTAAGTTGGTGCCTCAACATTTAGATAATGGAGAGTAAAGTTCAAGTTCTAAACAAGATTTCTCTAAGGTTTTCTCCAGAATCTCTTAACAAACTTTCTGTGAAGGAACTGTTCAGAGAATGACTGAAAAAAAAATGGTTCTGAGGTCTTGGTCCTATTGGAGGCTTGAATGTCAACTCTTCAGTCCTGGTCCAACCATGCTGAAGTCATGGCCAATGCCTCTGTGTCCTTGGAAGGCTAAGAAGTCTTGTCAAGTCCCTGTCGGCTCTTATCAGTTTTTATCAATCTACTATAGATAGCATCCTGTCTGGATGCATATGGCAAATGCTCTGACCGTGACTGTGAGAAACTGCAGAGTTGTGAACACAGCTCAGCACGTCACAATTTGGTTGTTATAAGAATATTAAATGGTTTCCTACTACAATAAATTGGACTCCTGACCACACAGTCTTACTTGTTATGAGCCTAACCCCTTATCGTTTATCCACACTGCACTTCTTCAGCTGTCGCATGTTATTCTCCATTGTTATTGCTTTAGATTAGATCCAACTTTATTGTCATTTTGCCGAGTACAGATACAAAGCCAGATGAAATGCAGTTAGCATCTGACCAGAAATAGTGTTATTTACAAAATAACTACAAATAAAAAGAATAGTAAGAGATACAGCACACAAATTTAAAAGTACTGAGACTATGGGTGCAATACTGCTTAGCGCTGTGATGTGAGGTTCAGCAGGGTCACAGCCTCAGGGAAGAAGCTCTTCCTGCTGGTGCAGGAGCGGAGGCTCCTGTAACGCCTACTGGATGGGAGGAGAGTAAAAGGTCCATGGTTAGGGTGAGATGCATCTTTGATAATGATTTTCGCTCTGCCCAGGCAGCGTTTATGGTAGATGTTCTCAACGGTGGGCAATTGGGTGCTGATAATCCACTGGGCAGTTTTCACCACATGCTGCAGTGCTTTGAAGTCCAATATGTCGTTCTACCTGAATGCAAATATGTAATAAGACCATAAGACACAGGAGAAGGATAGGGCCGTTCGGCTGATCTATTCATTTCTGCCATTCATATCTGCCATTTCACCATAGCTAGTTTATTATCCCTCTCAACCCCATTCTCCTGCCTTCTCCCCGTAACCTCTGATGCCCTAAAAAAATCAAGAACTTATCATCCTTCGCTTTAAATATACCCAGTGACTTGGCCTGCTCAGAGATCTGTAGCAATGAATTCTGCCAGTGGCTCAGACTTCCAGTGTTTGGTGACTATAGTCAACACCAAAGGCAGGGACATAATCTTTCTTAATTAATTAATCCAGAATCTAAAAGAGCTTCAACAGGTTTTCCATTAGCTTTGACTACTGTTATGTGAGGCTCTTTGTCTTCACGTTCCACTTGCTTTTCATTATGATACTCACAATCATTACAGTAATTATCATCATCATCTTCTCTTGGTACATTGCGCAGATCTGACACTTTGGGCTACTTGAGATGGCACACAGAGGATTTATATCCTGACTGCTGACAAAGGTAGCAAATAAAAGTCTTAGCAGAAATGACCAAAGGTTCTTAATGCAGGGCAGGTCAGGACAAAGTGAGCCAGCCGCTGGCTCGTGCTCCGAGACCCATGTTCTGGTGGCTGGAAGAAGAACCCACAGCAGCGGCTCCAGAACAATGGCTTCATCAACATCTTCCTTAGACTTCTGCTCTGCTTGAATCTAATTGGAGGTAGAGACCCCTCAGGCGATGATACCTCTCAGTGGGCGACTCCCCTGATGGTAGAGTAGTGGATCGGAAATGTTGGTGAGAGGTTTCTGCCAAGCTGTCAAAAATTTATCCAGCAGCACCTCCTTCAGGCCAGGATAGTTGTTGGGCCTCACTTCATCCATTGCAATATGGGCTTAGAGAGCTTTTACCCATCAGTAGTGGCACTGGCTTGCTGGCCCTCTCTTGCTCTGACCGCTCCCACCCTTTCGAACCTGAGGAGATAGTTCTCAATATCGTCTCCCTGTTTTGGTAAGAAGACAATTTGGGACCCTTCTCCTGCAGAACAGGAGTGTTGAAGGGCTGGTCAGATGGGGAGCCAGGTGGCTCAGGCTGGTTTATCGCCTCAACAGATGTCCACGGGCTTTGGATTTCCTTACTAAAAGCATCATCTCTCCTCTGCTGGGCAGACAAAGTCTCAGAACAGGCTTACCCGGGAGGGTTCAGTAGTGTACAACTTGAAGGCTCCTTTACTTCTGGCCTGAGTTTGGCTCTGGTCCCCACTGTTTCCCAGGCATCTGCTTCATTTTTAGCCTCAGGGAGTTTCCTGACTTGGTACTGCAATCTCACTCTCCCCTGAGTTGAATGCACCCTTTGCAACCAGTCATCCTTCCCCTGGCATCTTATGTTAAAAATAGGGGTTATGACCTTTAATCTTACCAAAGTAAAAAACAGCTGGAATGGCTTGGCACTTTAGTGCAAGGGTGTATATTAGGTATGTCAAAAACTAACTTTACAAAAATTAGTGAAAATGATTGACTGTAGTGAAAAAATGCCAATATTTACAAAAAGATATCTACAAGAAACACAATAATAATAGCTCTGTACCTATTCTTGTTCAGTATGAGCTCCTGGGAACCCTTATCTCTCTCCCATACTGAGGGTGATAAGCTCCTTCTATAGGTGCTGGGACATAACATCTTCAGTTACCAACAAAGTTAACTTAAGACTGCACATGAATTAGAATATGATTCACTCTATAATGTAGTTACAATCATATTGAAAAATAAACAGAAGTATTTATATTAAATACAGTATACAAACAACATACATACATTTACACACTTATTAATAAAGAAGTGGAATATTCCGCCGTGTATGGCAGGAAACGCATCATAAAGCCAACCCAAGGACATTAGCTTGTTTTAGGACCCAGCAGATGCCAAGGAACTGCCAGGAGACAACAGCATGAAACAGCAGACCATGAAACACAATCACACGCTCACACTTAAAGAATGAAATTAATCTAAACTTTGGTGTCTGTCTCTGAATGTATGTAGCAAAGCAGGGGGGAAGAGAGGAGGGTGGAACAGCAGGTTAATTATGAGAATATACCTGGTAAGGTATTGAAGTGTGCACACTCACTGCAATTACAGTAGAATGACAAGGCAATGTTTGTTTGAGAACAAGAGAAACAAGATATATTAAAGGCAATGGGCTCCTCTTATAGGCACTAGGACATACTAGTGTTGGCATGTGGCCTAGTGGATAAGGCATCGGTCTAGTGATCTGAAGGTCGAGCCTCAGCTGAGGCAGCGTGTTGTGGCCTTGAGCAAGGCACTTAACAACACATTGCTCTGCGACGACACCGGTGCCAAGATGCTTGGGTCCTAGTGCCCTTTTCTTGGATAACTTCGGTGGTGTGGAGAGGGGAAGGCTTGCAGCAAGGGCAACTGGTCTCCCATACAACCCTTCCCAGGCCTGCGCCCTGGAAACCTTCCAAGGCGCAAATCCATGGTCTCACGAGACTAACGGATACCTATAAAGGACAAACTATCTTTAATTACCTTTAATTTTATCTTTAATTTAGGTTAATTATTTTAATTTAGTTAAGGCATGGTAATATAGTGGTTAACACAATACTTTACAGTACCAGTGGCCCAGGTTCAATTCCCACTGCTGCCTTTAAGGAGTTTATACATTCTCTCTGTCACTATGTGGGTTTCCTCCAGGTGCTACGGTTTCTTCCCACAGTCTAAAGATGTATTGGTGGGTAGGTTAATTGGTCATTGTAAATTGTCCCGTGATTAGGCTAAAATTAAATTGGGGGATTGCTGGCCGACGTGGCTCATAGGGCCAAAAGGGCCTATTCTGCACTGTAACTCAATAAATAATAAAGATATGGTTCTGAGAGGGAGGGGAAGTGGTGAAAGAAGAATATGAAAAGGAATGGGTAGGGTGGACAAAGTGGCCAACCATGGCAGGTGGGAACCCTTTGATTGAGAAAATGGAAGTACAGAAGTGGAAGGAGATGACATTGCTGACCAATTCGAGGACATAAGTAGTGAAGAAAACATATATTTGATAGATAAAATCCTACTTTGAATTGGTATCAATGCTGATCTATTTGCAATTGATATCAATCAGTTCCATAGTAAGTGTTACATCAACATGCAAAATAATATCGGGACCTGTCTTAATTGATATTTCCAGAAACTGTTCCACAGCCAGATCTGCCTAATTTTTAGGTTATTTCATGAAAATCATTGATGTTTTCCAAACAGCATTGTAGAATTTGATAAACCAAGTATTTTTTTGATAGTGACTGGGGGAGAAGGAGTCTCACCATTACTGCCTTTACCCTTTTACAGGCTTTCTCTTTGTCTCTCTTCCATCACCATTTACTGCACGTGCTTTCCTGGTGAAAGGCCACCAACCTGAATTATCAGCTTCTTTCTGCACAAATGTTTCTTTCAGCATTTACTGTTCTTACTCCAGCTTCTGCAGTTCCATGATGTTTTATTACAGGGAGAAGCTTATCTATTCTGGCAATATAGAATGAAATGCACATAATAACCGATGCTCTGAATCTGACTCCTGATTCTTCTTTGAAATAGTGCCAAACAATTCTTATATCTGAGTGACAGAGCAGATTTGACCTCATTTTAATGAAAGGACACTTCAATCAATCATTGGAGAGTTCCACATCTGCTGAGCACGAAATCTGCAATTTGTGATGCATTTGCATCACAGAGCAATTTTTTTTTTCTTAGATTAAATACCTTAACAGACATTTAATGTTGAAAAATTCCAATTGGCAGTCTTATTTCTTTCAGCAATGAAAATATGTATGTTGGAAAGCATGGGTCATCTACTGAGAGGCCCTGGAGTACCACCATACACTTCACTAGAATTAGCAACCAACAGCAAAAGGTGTAACCTGAGCAGAATATTGAGGAGACACCTAATTGAACTGGAGACATGAGAAAAATAAACACTGAAAATTCAGAAGAGTTTTGCTAAATATAATACATGGCGTTGGATGTAATTTTCATGAAGATATTTCAGTGTCCACTGTCATGATATTAAAATGTTTGAAAAAAAATCCCAGATGCAATTGGTGCAATTACTTCCATGCTTATTGGAGTTTTTTTAAAATTCCCACACTCTCTGAGGTTCAGCCCTCTTTAGGTGTGTCAGGATATGGGAGTGAGTTTAATATAACATTTCTGTTCAGTTCAGGAGAATGAGGGGTAACCTAATTGTAACTTATCCAATGGTGGAAGGCCTTGATAGAGTGGATGTGGAGAGGATTGAAGACCTATAGGGTGAGAGAGTTGAAGACTAGAAGACACAGTCTCAGAATGGAGTGGCATCCTTTTAGAACAGAGGTGAGGAGAAGTTTCTTTAGCCAGAGGTGAATCTGGAGGATTCAGTGCCATAAGCAGCCATGCAGGACAAATCTTCATGTACATTTAAGGCAGAGATTGATAGATTCTTGACTGGTCAGAACATGAAGGGATACAGGGATTGGAGAGATTGGGCCTGAGGGGAAATATGGATCAACCACGATCAAATGGTGGAGCAGACTCAATGGGCCAAATGATCTAATTCGGCTCCTGTATCTTAAGGCCTCAGAACAAGGTAACTCATCAACTGTAATCACAAACAACAGAAAATCTGTGGATGCTGGAAATCCAAGCAACACACACAAAATGCAGGAGAAACTCAGCAGCATCTATGGAAAATAGTAGAGTCGATGCTTTGGGCTGAGACCCTTCATCAGCAGTGGAAAAAAAGATGAGGAGTCAGAGTAAGCAAGAGGGGAGGGGGAGGAAGAACCACAAGGTGATAGGTGAAACCGGGAGGCAGAGGAGGGTTAACGTGAAGAGCTGAGAAGTTGAATGGCAAAAGAAATACAGGGCTGGAGAAAGAGGAATCAGATAGGAGAGGACAGAAGGCCATGGAAGAAAGAAACAGGGGCTGAGGTATGAGAGGAAGGTCATAGGCAGTAAGGCGATAAGGTAAGAGAGGGAAATGGGAATGGGGAATGGTGAAGGGGCAGGTCATTACTGAAAGTTCAAGAAATCAACGTTCATGCCATCAGGATGGAGGCTACCCAGAGGGAATATAAGGTGTTGTTCCTTCAACCTGAGAGTGGCCTCTTGGCAACAGTAGAGGAGGCCATGGACTGACATGTTGGAATGGGAATGGGATGTGGAGTTAAAATGGATGGCCACTGGGAGATCCCCCTTCTTCTGGCAGATGGAGCATTGGTGCTTGGCAAAGCGGTCTCCCAATCTGCATCAGGTCTCACCGATATACAGGAGGCCACACCAGGAGCACTGAACACAGTAGATGACCCCAACAAACTCACAGGTGAAGTGTCGCCTCACCTGGAAGGACTGTTTAGGGCCGTGAATGGAAGTGAGGGAGGAGGGTTGGGGAGCAGTTGAGGCACTTGTTCCACTTGCAAGGATAAGTGCCCGGAGGGAGTTTAGTGGGGAGGGACAAACAGGACAGATGTAGCTACATAGTTTTTCTAGTTGATAACAAGACTAACAAAGTTCAGGCAGATTAGTGAAGAAGCCCAGATTATCATGAGTGCAATTTAATGTCACTGTGTATGTTAATGCATATCTTGAGGGAAAACAAATTGTAGGGCTTATATTCAATGCAAAGACAAAGGAGAATGTAGTTAAACAGGAACATTTTGGATTTGGAAAGAATCACAAATGAGAGAAAATAAGCAGATGCTGGAAATCAAGGTAATACACACAAAATATTGGAGGAACACACCAGACCAGGCAGCTTCTATGAAAAAGAGTAAACAGTCGATGCTTTAGGTTATTTTGGTCCAGATGAAAGGCCTCAGGGTGAAACCACAACCATTTATTCTTTTCCATAGATACTGCCTGGCCTGCTGAGTGCCTCCAGCATTTTGTGTGTCTTATGTGGATATGGAGCGGTCATAATGATGGTTAGACCAGAGTTAGAACCAACCTATTGTAAAAAAGTAGACTGGATATTAAAACCATGAAAATTGCACAAGATAAATTACTGAATGTTGGAAAACCGTAGCTAGGATGAATTCTTTCTGTCTGGTGTCTTGAAGATTTGACCTCCACCTTCTCTCTCCCATACCTACTATCACCCTGACTGATGCTACACTCTTTAGTCTTTCACATCTCCCCCAGCCTATATTTGGAATGTAACCACGTCTACCGTTACTTCCATTCTTAATAACCACAGCATCTATGATGTATTTTTATAAACATTGCTTGATATATACAAGATCCTTCTGTTCAAGTTCCTCAGTTTACACATCACTGAAGATCTCACCTGGACAGTGTCGCGATAAAACACAACAACTCCTCTTTCACCTCAGGCAACTGAAGAAGTTCAGCATGAGCTCCCAAATCCTCAGGACTGTCTACATAGGCACCATCCAGAGCATCCTGACTAGCTTTGTCATCGCCTGGTATGGGAACTGTACTTCCCTCAATCGCCGGGCACTGCAGACAGTGGATCAGACAGCCCAGCGCATCTGGGGATGTGAACTTTCCTCTATTCAGGATAGTCACAGCAGCAGGTGTATAAAAAGGGCCTAAAAGGATCATCAGGGAATCCAGCCACCTTAACCACAAACTGTTTCAGCTGCTACCCTTTGATAAACGGTACCACAGCATTAAAGCCAGCAATAACAGGCTCTGGGACAGCCGTCAGATTTATCAATACACATTGATCTGAATGCATATCTGACTGTACAAACATGCATACAAACTATTATGCATATAATCTTAGTATTTGGGCAATATCTTCCCACATTTCCCTTCGTTATTGCTTGTGCACTGCGATGGAGAAGCAACATAAAGATTTTTACTCCCTTGGATGTAAGAAATAAAATAAATACAAATACAAATACAGATACAATGGGTGACTGTCCTGCGATGATCACTGCCAACTTATCCTTTCCCTGTTTTTACCTTATCATAAATCTCATGCTAATTAATTGACAGTGCAGTGGAGTTAATGACCGAATGCACGATTTCTTGAAATGTTTTTAATTGCACAAGCAGCTTTTGTCTTCATAAAATCCTGTCTAAAGTGGACCTGCTGCACCGAGCACATTATCCTTTCCACAATGGGCACAGCTTTTAAATGTGGTAATGCTCTCCCCTTTGTTTCAATAATGAAGCCAGCATTGCAAAAAGCTCTTCTTTGCTTCTGTAGAAGTGACCATAACAAAGATACACAAACGATGAGCCCTAATTTAAACCTCCGGTGAGAGGAATATAATTGGGCACCTTTCGTTCTAATTCTCCACATATGAAAAGAAGGTTTTGAGCAGTATACACTCAGCTCTTTCTTGAAATTTATGAATATCTTAATGAAGCTCTTACTGAGGATTCATCCATTTCCACATTTCAGAGATTCAAAGGTTCATTTATTGTCAAAACATGTGTTCCCATACAACTCTGAAATTTGTCTTCTCCAGATAGCCACAAAACAAAGAAAGAGCACAAAAGTTGTTTAGAGAGAAATGTCAAACCCACCCCTTCCCCCTACACACACACACACACACACAAACACACATACATTTTCCCTGCCTCCTTTTCTATTTGTTGCTGTCTTCATTGAAATTCCAGATCTGAAATGCTTCAATTGGTTTCAGATCTTGAAACCAAAGTTCTAAATGGCATCAGTGGCCAGTGTACTTAACCCCCCCTTGCACCCACATTGACCTTTCTTCCATCTTTGAAGTGATCTGCCTTCTCCCTCAGCACCTTTCCTGCATTGTCCTACTCAGTGAGATTGTCCTCACTTGTTTCCAGCCTTAGATCTGGTTAAATTCAGATTGGTTCCAGTACACTCCCTGTTTTCTGTACCAGCACCATGGGTGCAAATACAGGAGTCTGGAGATACTGGTATCTGAATCAAAAATGCAAACTTTTGGAGGAATTCAATGAGCTAAGCCACATCTGTTGGTGTGGGGGGCTGTTGAGCAGGGAAAGGAATTATCAAGGTTTTGGATTGAAGCTCTGCACCTTGACCTGAAGCATCAACAGTCCCCATTCCCTCCTCACAGGTGCTACTCACCTCAATTAGTTCCTCCATAGAATCGTATATTACAATAGCATGGGAACAGGTCCCTTAGGCAGTATTCCTCTAAATCCATCTTACGTAATGTGTTCATCCAACGTTTTATTTAAAATGTTGTCCTTGTACCTGCCTCAGCTGCTTCCTCTGTCAGCTCATTCTATATATGCACCAGCCTCTACATGAAGAAGTTGCTCCTCGGATCCCTTTTAAATCTTCTACTTCTCACCTTAAATCTATGCCCTCTAGATTTTAGTTCCCCATCCCTGGGGAAAAAAAGAACCAAGTGCATTTTCCCATCTACACTCCTTGAGAGTTTATCTTTTTACTCTCTCTAAAATGCATACAGCATGTCCTCCTTCTCTTCACCATCTGCAGAGATAGGGCCTATATGATTACTGCTGATATCTGATTTTCATCTTCCTCAATCTCCTGAACATTCTGCATCCTCTATATTGTTAGTTTAATTGTCCTCCACATAATGATTCCAAGGTTATCAAGCCGAGGAGTGGTAGTGGGGACAAGGTCCCACAACCTAAAAGTTCTCCTCATGGCATGCACCTCAAATAGCCTCTGACAACCAAGTCCAACTCTTGGCCTTCTTGTGTGCCTTAGCCTCTAAGCCTGGCGGAACTGTTTCTACTGACAGGAGAAGGGGCGAAGGCAGGTCCTGGCACCTTAAAACCAGTGCTTTGGGTAGATAGAGCTCATCAGCCTGGGAAGGCAGTCCATCTAAGAGAGGGAAAACTCTGATTTCAAACCTCCGCTGCCTTGCGGCCATATCCGCTCATGGGAAAGGCTTCGGGAGTAATTCTGAGGACAAAGCCAGAGCTGGAGTCCCTAAGGCAGTTCGACATTGTCTTCAACCTCATTCTGGCAACTCCTGCGACGACACATGTGCCAAGCTGTATCGGCCCTTCTCCTTCCCTTGGACAACATCAGTGGCATGGAGAGGGGAGACCTGCTGATGGGCAACAGCTGGTCTTCCATACAACCTTACCCAGGCCTGCGTCCTGGAGAGGACATTTGCAAGACTTTCCAAACACAGATCCATGGTCTCGCGAGACTAATGGATGTCATCATCATCCATACAATCATCAATATGCCATAGTTTTCTATAGATTTAAAAATATTTGCTTTATGCTGACTTTTTGTAATGTCATTACAAATGAGCCTCACGTCAATCATTAGTTTGTTGACTTGACAGTGAGAAGACTCATAAATCTAGCTACATTCATATATGGACAATAATTTTGTCCCGATGGTGGGTAGATGAAGCATAATTTACTCTTCCATTCACAAACGAGAGAGAATCTGCAGATGCTGGAAATCTAAGCAACACACAGAAAATGCCGGAGAAACTCATCAGGCCAGGCAGCATCTGTGGAAAAAAAGGTACAGTCGACGTTTCAGGCTGAGACCTTTCGGCAGGATTGTGTTGGAGCCAAACTCTGAGGGACCAATAGCACAAATGGCACTTGAATGCTTTTCACTCTGTCAGGAATAACAGCAGTGTAATAACTCATCAATGTTAGTATGTGATGCATTGAAGTAAATTGAGGGAGAAACAAAAAGTAGGAAGCAACAAGTCAGTCTATCCTTTTTATACAATATCCTGCTTCAGAGTGCTGGTGGGAAGCTGTGCTAAGAATTCTGCAGAAAAAAAAATTGCTAGACGTTCATCTAATTGTATAAGTAAGGCTAAAAAAAGAACTATAAATATGGCCCTCTGTGCTTATTTTCCCCCAAAGGTTCGGTAGGAGATTCAAAATCATCCTTTCAAGTGCAATATTGACATGAACTTCGTCACAGAAATTCAAGGCCCAAGGTACTAAAATTCTCTTATTGAAAATATGCATAAGAGCTGTAAATAAGGTGGAGTTGATCTTCATGCCTAGTGTGCTTCATCCTGGAATTTAGAAAATCTGAAGGAGAACTAATCAAACTTTTGGATTAAGAAGAACTGATGGGAGAGATAGAGAGAAAGCACTTCTGTTGCTTGAGGAATCTAGGACAAAGGGGCATAATATGAAAATGAAGGCCAGGGTTTTCAGGAGCACATGAAGCAGGCAAGACCACGGGACTCTCTTCCATAATAATTGATGCTAGATCAATAGTGAATTTTAGGCCTAGGCTTCAAAGGATTTAGTTAATTATTGCTCCCAAAGGCAAAAGCAAATACAATGGATTCCGGTTAATCGGGTAGCCATTTATTTGAAAGGACAGTTAAGGAAGAAAAACAAATCAAGAAAATAGCTGGGATTTGCTTTGTTTATTTAGGACTTAATGCCAGTTAATTGGGATAGGTGACTTGCCAATGTTTCTAACTAGTGTTAATTGAGTGCATTTGTGTGGCTGCTAAACACTACACCATGCTTAGAGTGAACAGTTTTTAAATAGCCTTAATTGTATGTGTTTGTATTCAAAAGGAAGTGGTTTTTCCTCACTGATAGTTGGTGAGAAAAAAGCTGAAAGACAAATTGGAACTGTTTTGCTCACTGTGGTTTCAAACAGTCCGGCTTGCAGATACCAGAAATGGCTGGGAGTGAAAATGAAACAATTTCACTACTTCAACAAGTTGGGAACTATAAAGAATTTGAAGATATTGGCAACAATCTTGAATGTTATAATGAAAATAAAGGTTTGAAATATGCAATCATCAGAAGCATTGTATGAAGACAATCTATTTTCATTAGGTGTCTGCATTGATTTTGTTAATTTTTAGTCAATCAAAAGAACATGACAGTGTACACTGGATGAATTCCAATGTCAATAACTATTAGGAATCACAGTTTAGTAGTACTATAGTGGTATTATTAGAGTTCAGGTTTGTTCTATATTTCATTTAAATAGATAATTTTTATTCAGTTAAATGATAGTTTGTCTTTTTTATATGTTTTGACTATTTCCATGAAACTTCAGCTAATTGGAGCAGCTGCCTAATTAGGCCAAAATGAACTGGTCCCAATGTGTCCCAATTAATCAGAATCCACTGTAGTGTATAGGATATAGATCAGCTATAATCTCACTGAAAAGAGAAATAGGCTCAAAGTCTCTTGTTCCCATGTTCCTAAATCATAGGTGCAAAACAAAAAGGCAAGTGATATTTTTTCAAAGACATTTTATGAGTACTATAGAAAATGTCTGCTTGACGAACAGATGTGTTGGGTGTTCAAACTCCACATGAGCTTCTCCTTCCTTCCACCAGTTCAACACTTTGAGCAGAATGCCACCACACTCTATCAGTGCTAGAGCCTTCAGTGGTGCATCAACTATCCCAAACGATTAGCAATATCTTCTTGAAGCCACACTATCATTATCTTCCCAGTTATTACTTTTCTCAGCCAGACAGTTCACAAATAGCTGGCTGCTACCTATCTGTCAGCTCTTCGGTTGAATCAGCAGCTTAATCAAATAGCTCATTTGTAGCATTTGGTCTTGTCTGTTCCATAAATAAAAAGGTGACGCATTTCCACTTCCTCATCAGTAGTGTATCGCTGTACATAATTTATTTTAAATGTAATTTTTAAGATTTCGTTCTTTGGATATAAATACCATGAACAAAGTGTGGATACAACGCCCATACACAATTGGCCTTTCTTCAATGGCTACTGTCCTTGTGGTGACCATTTCACTTAATAATTGTAACCAGGAGTCATGTTGGGGTAATTTAGAGGGCAATCTGTCACATTTCTATGAATCTAGAATCAAATGTAGATCCAACTACTGTAGGAAAGCAGATTTTCTCCCTAAAAGAACTGAAATAAATGGGATTTTGCAACTATCCAATAGGCTATTGGACACCATTACAAGTACAACTTAATTGTGGCAGATCAATACCACCAAAATCACAGATGGTATGTTGCCTTCCAGGTGCCAGGGTCTGGGATATCTCAGATCAAGCCCTCAGCATTCTTAAGTGGGAGGGAGAACAGCCAGAGGTCAGGGTCCATGGAGGTACCAATAACATGGGTAGGATGAGTGATGAGGTTCTGCAAAGGGGGTTAGGTGCTAAGTTAAAGGGCAGGACCTCCAGGCTTGTGATCTCAGGACTACTACCCATGCCACTGCTAGGGAGTCAATAGAAGTGGGGCAGATCAGCATCAACTTACAGACTTACAGATAACAGAGAAGGAAGTGTTTGCTCTGCTGAGGCAAATCAGTGTGGATGAATCGCCAGGTGTTCTCTCGGACCATGTAGGAGGCAAGAACAAAAACTACAGGGGTCGTAGCAGAGATATTTAAGTCATCCTTGGTGACACGGCAGGTACTGGACAATTGGAGGACAGCTAGTGTTCCACTGTTTAAGAAAGTCTCTAAAAATAAACCAAAAAATTACAGGCTGGTGAACCTAACATCAGTAGTTGGAAAGTTACATGGAAACATAGAACATGGAAAACCTACAGCACAATACAAGCCCTTTGGCCCACAATGTTGTGCCAAACATGTACTTTCTTTAGAAATTACCTGGGGTTACCCATAGCCCTCTATTTTTCTAAGCTCCATGAACCTGTCCAGGTGTCTCTTAAGAGACCATATTGTATCTGCCTTCACCACTGTCACTGGCAGCCCATTTCACGCACTCACCACTCTCTGCATAAAAGACTTAGCCCTGACATCTCCTCTGTACCTATTTCCAAGCACCTTAAAACTGGGCCCTTTCATGTTAGCCATTTCAGCCCTGCAAAAAAGCCTCTGACTATCCACACGTTATTGAGAGGTGTTCTAAGAGTCCGGATAAGTGAGTATTTGGATAGACAGGGACTAATTAGGGGTAATCTGCATGGCTTTGTGCATGGTAGTCACGTCTAACCAATCTTATGGAATTTTTTGAGGAAGTTACCAGAAAAGTGAATGAAGGCACGACAATAGATGGTGATTAACTGTGTGAAAACTATTTCGGACCCAGAGAATCTCCTTGAGGAAATAAGATGATTATGCACGACATTCCCACAGAATGGCGACAAGATGAAGGATATCAATTGGGCCCTTAAGAGTGCCGATGGAAAAAACAGGAAACATAACAACAAGGAGGAATCAGTCGCTACCTGCTGTCTTCCCTATATTTCCACTGTTTCTGGAAGGATGGCAGGGATCTTGAATAAATACCGGATTAATACCATCCAGAAAACCTTAAGGAAGAAATTTGATTGTAAAAAGGTGGGACAGTGGAAACCTGATTGGATGAGGACTAACCAATCAGGAGGGTCAGACGACGGGGGGATATAAATGCGACTGGACTAGACATGCCCAGGCATCATCCATGATGAAGATGGCAGAGTTTGTCATCAAAACATTGGTTAAAATTGATACCTGTACCCCGCTGGAAACCCGAGAAGAGTTTATTTGTCATATACTCCAGGAAATGAATGTTTTCAACATGGACTTTACCAAGGCACTTGACAAGGTTCCACAGGGGAGGCTGGCTAAGAAGGTTCAGTTGCTCAGCGTTCAAGATGAGGTAATGAATTGGATCAAGGATCTGGATGATAATGTGGTTAACTGGATCAGCAAACTTGCAAGTGACACCAATATAAGCAAGAAAGGATAGCAAGAAAAACTATCAGAGTTTGCATTGGAATCTGGACCAGCTGGAAAAATGGGCTGGAAAACGGGAGGTGAAACTTAATGTAGACAAGCATGAAATGTGGTTCTTCAGTAGGATCATCCAGGGCAGGGAATTGGACGGCACTAAGGAGTGCTGTAGAACAAAGGGATCTGGGAATACAGGTCTATTATTTTTTAAAATGGCATCATAGGCAGATAGGTAAAGAAAGCTTTTGGCACATTGGCCTTCATAAATCAAAGTACTGAGCACAGGAGATGGGATGTTATGTTGAAGTTATATAAGATGTAGGTGAGTCCTAATTTGGAGTCTTGTGTGCAATTTTGGTCACCTACCTACAGGAAATATTTAAATAAGGTTAAAAGACTACAGAGAAAATATACAAGGATATTACCAGGACTGGAGGACCTGAGTTATAAGGAAAGATTGAATAGGTTAGGACTTAATTCCTTGGAACGTACAAGATTGAGGAGAGATTTGATTGAAGATAGAAGCATTATGAGGGGTTTGGAAATAAAAATTGAATTAAATTCTGTTCTTACTCTTTACTTGCCAAGTATTACACAAGATTGGGATCATGACGGTGAGAAGATAAGACACAGACTCTGTCTTGCTTGTGCTAGCTAACAATAGGTATTTTTTTAATTTATTAATTTACAGGATGTCGCCAAATAAGCCAGCATTTATTGCCCATTCCTAGTTGCCCTTGAGAAGGTGGGGATGAGCTGCCTTCTTGGACCACTGCAGTCCCTGAGGTGTACGTACACCCAGAGTGCTGTGAGGAAAGGAATCCTGTGATTTTGACCCACTGACAATAAAGGAACAGCAATATGTTTCCAAGTCAAGATGGTGACTGACTTGGAGGGGGATTTCCAAGAAGTAGTGGTCCCAGTTATCTATCGTTTTTGTCCTTCTAGATGGTAGTGGTTATGGGCCTGGAAGCTGTTGCCTTAGGAACTTTGGTGTGTTGTTGCACTGCATCTTGTAGAAAGTACACACTGCTGCAACTGTTCATCGATGGTGGAGGGATTGGATGCTTGTGGAAGGGGTACCAATCAAGTGGGCTGCCTTGTACTGGATGGTGTCAAGCTTCTGGAGTGTTGATGGAGCTGCACTCATCCAGGTGAGTAGCGAGTATTCCATTACACTCCTGACCTGAAATGGTGGACAGTCTTTGGGGAGTTAGGAGGTGAGTTACATGCCATAGGATTCTTAGCCTTTGACCAGCTCTGGTAGCCTTGGTGTTTATATGGCTAGACCAGTTTAGTTTCCTGTCAATGGTAACCCGCAGGATGGTGATAGTAGGGGATTCAGTCATGGTGATGCCACTGAACGTCAGGGGACGATGCTTAGAGCCTCTCCTGTTGGAGATGGTCATTGCCTGTCACTTGCGTGGCTCGAATGTTACTTGCCACTTGTCAGCCCAAGCCTGGATATTGTCCGGGTTCTGCTGCATTTGGGTATGAACTGCTTCACTATCTCAAGAGTCACGAATGGTGCAGAACATTGTGCAGTCATGCGAATATCCCCACTTCTGACCTTATGACAGAAGGAAGGTCTTTGATGAAGCAGCTGAAGATGGTTAGTCCCAGGACACTCCACCTGCAGTGATGTCCTGAGGATGAGATGATTGACCTCCAACCACCACAACCATCTTCCTTTGTGTCAGGTATGATTCCAACCAGCGAAGGGTTTTCTGCCTAATTCCCATTGACTCTATTTTAGCAAGGGAATCTTGAAGCCATTCTCGGTCAAATGCTGCCTTGATGCCAAGAGCTATCACTCACACCTCACCTCTGGTGTTTAGCTCCTTAGCCCATGTTTGGACCACGGAGGTGATAAGGTCAGGAGCTGAGTGGCCTTGATGGAACCCAAGCTGGGCATCCGAAAGCAGGTTATTGCTGAGTAGGTGCTGCATGATAGGTCATACCAATAATGAGGTATTGCTGACCGTTGTTCAAGAAACAAGGTGATTTACAGCCAGTCTCGTGCCAATAATAAGGTATTACTGTCTGTGTCTGAGTCTGTCTGGCTAAAGGGGGAACTGAAATGTGGACAGGCAGTTCTAACTTTATGCATCGTGTGGAAGCATTTGTAGATTGGCTGATACCTAACAAGTGCTTCTTGAAATTGCTGACCAAGTATGTTTAGCTGTTGGCTATTGCCCAAAATGTACTGTATAAATTTAAGATGTAACCTGATATTGGCAGAGTCGTAAGGCAAAGGCTCCCCGTCATCATGTTTTAAAGGGTTAACCGTATACAGAGGTCTGTGTCTTTATTTCTGTTTGATAATGGGGTAAATTCTCTTACAGTAAAATATGGTAAAACAGGGTAACTTCTTCAACGGGGGTATATATAGGGTAAATAAGAGCAGGCTTTTTTCCACTGGGTGGGACACCAACTGGACATCATGGGTTAAGGTTGAAAGGTGAAAAGTTTAGGGGGAACATGAGGGAAATTTTCTTCACTCAGACTTTCATGAGGGTGTGGAATACGCTGCCAGCACATGTAGTGCTTGCAAGGTTTATTTCAATGTTAAAGAGAAGTTTGGATAGGTACTTAAATGGGAGGAGTATGGAGGGCTATATTCCAGGTGCAGTTTGATAGGAGTAGGCTGTTTAAATGGTTTGGCACTTATTAGATGGGCCAAAGGGCCTGTTTATGAGCTGTACTTTACTATGACTATAAAAATAAACTGAAAATCATTACATCACCATGCACAAAATGCTGAAGGAACTCAACAGGCTAGGCAGCACCTATGGAAAAGAGTACAATCAATGATTTGGGCCGAGACCCGTACTCTTTTCCATAGATGCTGCCTGGCCAGCTGAGTTCCTCCAGCATGTTGTGTGTGTTGCTTGGATTTCCAGCATCCAAAAATTTTCTCTTGTTTGAGAATCATTACAGTCCTTGTTTCAGTCAATTGAATTGGTGCCATATTTCTGAAGGCATACCCATCACCCCCCACGTCTGTCATCATGCTAAACAATATATCTTATCTGCTACTGTCTAACTTATTTTTCAAAGTCACATTTCAGTCAGCATTCACTAGACTATCATACAATGCATTACTTCCATAACCACTTCCAACAATCATCTTCCAGTCCTTGACCCCACAGCTAATTGGGACACCTTTTCTCTAAACCTTACAAGTGTTTTGCTTCTCACCTTTTAACAAGCTTGTTCACACCAGACCTAAATCACACATCAACTCTACTCCAATCTAATTCTAAATAATGTCATATGCTTATTAGATCCATTAAGAATGAAAACCATTACAAAGTTGCAATCTTTTTTGCCAATTATAAAAAAGAGCCAGCAGAAGAAATATTGAAAATTGTAAAAGTTCCCTCAATTTCAAAGGAAGTGACTAGGACTGAAGTTTGATAATTTTTTTATCAGTTTAAGATTTTTCACCAGGTTTTTGGACTAATAAAGAAACAGACTCTTTCGGGTAAATCTTGCAGCATAGCATGTTGGGGAGGAGGAGTATTTTACCCATTGTTACTGTGCCAGCTCTTTGAAAGATCTATTCATTTGGTTTCATGTCCTTGATTTTTCTGCATTTTCTTGACTGCCAGGGATATGTTGAGCAGAGACTCCCAGCTATAAAGGACCCAAAACAACCCAGGAGCATTCGGAAACCTGAGGAAGTGTAGGTAGTAACAGGCCGCAGATGTGAAAGTGCAGGTGGAACCACTTTCCATGCATCTCATGCCACGAACAACAGAGGACCTGATTCAGAAATACATGTTGGGTCTTGACCAAGAACATTAAAGGCCCAAATGCCATGACTGGAAGAGTTGGCCAACTAAAAGTTAGGAAACTGTTTTCCTCTTCCACGTTGGGTGAGCATAGGCAGTCATAGGCTGGAACCTAAAGTTCATTAGTGTTATCAAAATAACAATTGTGCTTCAGAATAATTCATTTCTTGTCCTGAATTCTGATCAGTGGTGCAACTAGTGTGTTCCATATTATGCAATGGCTCTTTGCATGGGACACCAAGCCCACCAGCTTACTCAATGCCCTGTGCGCACAATATACATTGGGAAGAAGCCAGATGCTATTTATTTGCTGCACTCATTGAGATCATGAAAAACATTTGAATGAGTTATTTGTCTCAAGATTCAAAAGGTCTATCTAAAACAATAATTGGAAGTGTACCCTATCAATATCTTCTTCATTTAGAGATACAGCCTGTTAACAGGCCCTTCCAGTCCAATCAGCCCATCCAACCCAATTACACCCATGTGACCTATTAACCTACTACCCTGTACATCTTTGGAATGTGGGAGGAAACCGAAGCACCAGGAGGAATCACGTGGTCACAGGGAGAACGTACAAACTCCTTACAAACAGAATAAACAGTTGACGTTTTAGGCCAAGGCCCTTCATCAGGACTCATGACATATGTCCTAATGAAGGGTTTTGGCCTGAAACGTCAGCTGTACTCTTTTCCATAGATGCTGCCTGGCCTGCTGAGTTCCTCCAGCATTTTGCATGTTTTATTTGGATTTTCAGCATCTGCAGATATTCTCTTGTTTGTTTGGAAGATGATTTGGTATTTTCCCAGTGTCATGAGATATCTGCTCCCTCTGCTAGTAGAGCATAAGTTTTATGCCAAGTATGAGGTCTTTTTTATTCAATGGCCTTTGCCTCAATTGATCAGTGTGCAAGGTCAACTTCAACTTTATTGTCACTCAACTGTACCCATGTATACAGCTAAATAAAACCATTCCTCTGGAACCAACATGCAAAACCCAGTACATACAGTATTTCAGATACTGCAGATAAAATACTATTAACATAATAATATTACAGATAATTTTAAAAATATTCTGCAGATGTACAATTTGACATAAAGCACATATAATTAGATATATAACAGTATATTACTACTGGTGCTTTCATCAATACTAGCTGGTAACAGAGTGTTCAGAAGTCTGACAGCCTGGGGGAAGAAGATGTTACCCAGCCTACCAGTTCTTTTTCTTATACTGCGGTACCTTCTGCCTGAAGGTAGGAGGTCAAAGGGATTGTGGAATCCTTGACTGTGCTTCTGGTCTATGTCCTGGATGAGGTGGGGGGGGGGCACATGGCGAGAGGGACCCCAATCATTACAGACATAAATAAAACTCTTCCTTTGACAGTCCTCATTACAAGTGCACTGCATCATTTTTAGTGGCACTCTGTCATTAACTCTGAATGAGAATTTGGAGTGTTTGAACAATGTTGCAATGCACAAATGAAATGTAATAAACATGAACCTTTTAAATATGTCCTCTCCTGACCTTTATTTCTGTCTAATTTCTTTTAAGGAATGACTAAATAGCCCAAAGCTAATATTGTTAATATGGATGAAGATAATTTTTTTTATAATTTCATTCATGTAAATGTTGGAGAATTCCAAATTCAATTAAAAGTGATAATCTAGTCAAGGATACATAGCCTGTTATATATTCACTGAAACTTGTCAATCAGGAAAGAAGTTGTTCGATGCTGAGAGTAATTTAAATACCATGAACTGTGGTTAAATACGCACTATAAATAAAATAATTTACTAGAAGGGAATTTAGTTAGAAGTTTTTTTTTAAATCACTGCAAGTCCAGATGAATTAGACCATTTTAACTGTAAAGACCCACATGAGAAAAATGACCACCTGTGTAACAGCTGTTTAATATGTTGGCCGGCATTGTATTGTAGAGGTTAATGTAACACTGTTATAAAATGCCACACCCAAGCTTTGCAAAGCCGATCTGGTTTCTAGACCACCCATGAAAAAGTAGCCAGTGAGCTAGGTTGCATGGAGGCTGAAGGAATTCTTTCCAAGGCTGCATGGAGCTCATGGACAATGCCAGTGGTCCCAGCAACCAAGAGGAATGGATCTACCAGAATCTGTCATGATTTTAAGCTCACTATCAATCCAGTACTGAAAGTAGATCAATACCCTCTGTCCAGGATAGAGGATATCTTTGCAAACCTTTCAGCAGGGAAACAATTCAGCAAAGAGCACTTAGTTGAATATAGAACTGGAAGAAAAGACCAAAGTGTTTCAACACTCACAAAGGGTTTTATCACTATAATACACTTATTTTGGAGTAGCATCTGCATCTGCATTCAGGCAGAAAGCTAAGGACCAGCATCTGCACTCAGTGTTACTTGAATGTCATCTTTGTTACCGGTAATGAGGACAAGGAACATCTGCAAAATATCAAGACATTGTTAGAGAGATTAGAAGATTATGGGTTCAGAGCAGGATGCAAGAAGTGTGAATTCTTTAAATCAAACTTCACTTAATGAGGTCGCATTATTGGCACACAAAGGATTATACAAGTGCGCTGAAAAAAAATCAAGCAGTGGTGGATGCCCCAAGGCCAAAGGATATGTCACAATTTTTGTCTTTTTGAGGATATGTCAATTAGAGATTCCGATCAAATATGGCTACTGTGATCCATCCCTTGAACTCATTACAAACCAGGAAGAAGTAGTAATGGACAAAGCAGTGTAAGCTAACTTTCAATAAGGTAAAGAAAATGGCAATGGCAGACACTATACTCACGTATTATAATCTACATTGTCCAGTGAAGCTTGCCTTTGATACCTTGTCTTATGGTAAAGGTACAGTCATGTCAAAAGAAAAGTTTTCTCAATCAGTACATGATTCTCTTTTCTCACTGTAGAAGGTACAAGTGCCTCAGGACTTGCACCACCAGATTCAAGAACAGTTACTACCCCTCAACCATCAGGCTCTTGAACAAAAGAGGATAACTACACTGGTGGTCTCACATTAAGAACTTTTATCTTGGTATTTCATGCTCTTTCATTTCTTGTTATTTCATACTCATTATTTATTTCTATTTATTTATACTTGCATTTGCACAGTTTTTTGATCTTCAATCCTGTTTACAGTTACTGATTTGCTAAGTACGCCCATAGGAAATGGAATCTCAGGGTTGTATGTGGTGACCTGTGTGTACTCTGATGATAACTTTTACTTTGAACTTTGAAGTCCCAATGAGAGTGTGTAAGATATTTGATCTGCTATTAAGGAATGACACAGAGTAGGTGACAGAAGTTTGTAGAGGGGAACACTTTGTACCTAGTGATCACAATGCCATTAGATTAAAAATTAAATATGCAAAAAGCTAGGTCTGGTTCGTGGGTTGAGGTTCTAAATTGGCAAAAGGAATATATTATCATTCTGATCTTTCAGAGGACCAATTTTGTCCCTGGCAAACCTTTTGCTCTTAACGTATCTGTAGAATCCCTAGGGAACACTTTGTGGCATTGCTTTGTTTCTTCTTGTGCGCGGCAGGGGAGCGTAGGGGGTGCTTTGGGGTCCTAATGTTTTAACCGTTATTCATTCTTTGGGGCATTCTTCTGTTTTTATGGATGTCTATGAAGAACAAGAATTTCAGGATGTATATTCCATATATTTCTCTGATATTGAACGGAATTATAGAACTATTGGTATTACGAAGGATCCAGCAGATGTGGATTGGCCAGGCTGTTTTCTGGCAAAGGTGTACTTGGTTAATGGGAGGCCTTCAAAAGTGAAATTTTGAAAGTACAAAGCTTGTTTGTACCTGTCAGAATAAAAGGTAAAGATAAGAGGTGCAGGAAAACCTTGGTTTTCAATGGATATTGCGGCCTTAATTAAGAAAAGAAAGGAGGTGCATTGCAGATGTAGGCAGGTAGGAACAAATGAGGTGCTTATGGAGTATAAGAAATGCAAGAGAACACTTAAGAAAGAAATTAGGAGGGTTAAAAGAAGGCAGAAGGTTGCCTCAGCAGATAAGGTAAAGAAAAATCTTAAGGGATTCTACAGATATGTTAAGAGCAAAAGGATTGCAAGAGCCAAAATTGGCCCTCTGGAAGGTTGAAATAGTAATCCATGCATAGAGTGAAAAGATGTTGGGAGGATCTCAAATGCATTTTTTGCATCTGCATTTGCCCAGGAGATGGACACAGACCTATAGAAGTAAGCACAACAACATCATCTTCATTGACTCTATACAGATTACACAAGAGGTGTTGTTTGCTGTCTTGAGCCAAGCTAGGGTGGATAAATCCTGAGGGTCTGACAAGGTGTTCCCTCAAACCCTGTGAGAGGCAAGTGCAGAAATTGCTGGGACCCTAACAGGGATATTTAAATCATCTTTAGTGACTGGTGAGGTGCCAAATGATTGGAGGATTGCCAATGTTCTTCTGCTATTTAAGAAAGGCTCTAAAAGTAAACCAGGAAACAATAGGCCAGTGATTCTGACATCAGTAGTGAGAAAGTTTTTGGGAGGTATTCTGAAGGACTGGAAATATGAGTACTTGGATAGACATGGACCCATTAAGAATAGTCAGCATGGCTTCATGCATGGTAGGTCATGCCTAACCAATCTTAGAGAGATTTTTGAGGAAGTTACCAGGAATATTGATGTAGGCAAAGCAGTGAATGCTGTCTACATGGATTTTAGCAAGGCATTTGACAAGGTTCTGCATAGATGGTTGGTCAAGAAGGTTCAGTCATTCGGCATTCAAGATGAGGCAGTAAATTGAATTAGACTTTGGCTTTGTGGGAGAAGCCAGAGAGTGGCAGTAGGTGGATGTCTCTCTGACTGGAGGCCTGTGAGTAGTGGAGTGCTGCAGGGTTCGGTACTGTGTCCATTGTTGTTTTTCATCTATATCAAGGATCTAGATGATATTGTGGTAACTGTATCACCAAATTAGTGAATGACACCAAGGTTCAGGGTGCAGTGGGCAGCAAGGAAGTCTATCATTGCTTGTAGTGTGAACTGGACCAGCAGAAAAAATGGGCTAATAAAATGGCAGATGGAATTTAATGCAGACAAGTGTGAGATGTTGCATTCTGATAGGACTGACCAGGATAGGTCTTATATAGTGAACGGTAGAGCCCTGAGGAATGTGGTAGAATAAAGGGATCTGGGGATTCAGGATCATAATTTATTGAAAGTGGCACCATATGTTGATAGGGTCGTAAAGAAAGGTTTTGGCACATTGGCATTCATAAATCAAAGAACTGAATATAGAAGATGGGAAGTTATGTTGAAGGTATATAAAACAATGGTGAGGCCTAATTTGCAATATTGTATGTAGTTTCGGTCACCTACCTACTAGAAAGGTATAAATAAGATTGAAAGAATACAGAGAAAAGTTACAAGGTCTGGAGGACCTGAGTTATTGGGAAAGATTAAATAGGTTCAATCTTTATTCCTTGCAGGGTAAAAGATTGAAGAGAGATTTTATAGAGTTATACAAAATTATGAAGGGTGTAGATAGGATAAATGCAACCAGGCTTTTTCCCACTGAGGTTGTGTGGGTCTACAACCAGAGGCCATGGGTTAATGGTGAAAGGTGACATGTTTAAGGGGAACATGACATCTTCATTCAGGGGATCTTGAGAGTGTGGAATGAGCTGCAAGTGCAAGTGGTGCTTGTGAGCTTGATTTCAATATTTAAGAGAAGTTAGGATAGGCATGTGGATGGTAGAGGTATGATCCAGGTGTAGGTTGATTGGAGTATACAGGACTAGATGGGCCAAAGGGCCTGTTTCATGGCTGTACTTTTTGATGATTCATTATATGACTATAATTTTTGCTATATTATGTACTCTTTTGCTTTTATGCTCTCTATGACTTTTCTTGTTAGCTACGGTTATGTCATCCTACCTTTAGTATACTTATTCATCTTTGGAATGTCTCTATCCAGTGCCTCACAGAAACTCCAGCCATTGCTGTTCTGCCCTCATCCCTGCTAATGTCCCCTTTCAGTCAACTTTGGCCCGCTCCTCTCTCTTGCCTCTGTAATTCCCTGAAATCCAATGTAATACTAATACATCTGACTTTATCTCCTCCCTTTCAAACTGCAGGGACAGTTCACAAATGCCCAATGCAACAGTGATGAGGTAAAATATAACCTGAAATTTGAAAATAAGATGATAATTTTGATGTCTATTGTGGCAAGGAACTGTTAATAGTCAAAAACTGCAAGAATATTTGGGGTTTTTGAATACTTTGGGAGCACAATCAATTTTAAATAAAATGCAAAGCAGGTGAAGGCAAATCCACTGACACATTATGTATAGTCTAATTTACTTTCTACTGAATTAGAAAAAAAAATTAACTAAAGTATGCTGGAGGCAACTGCTGCCTGCCATATTTTCTCCCCTATGATTCAATCAATGGAATACCTGATGAGTTGAATTCTATACGAATTGGAGCTTATATAGTTTCATACTGAGCTGTCACAAACTCTTCTATACTGACAAACACTTCTTCAACTCTCGTGTATTCCAGTAAATGATATAGCTTCAAATCATACATCCAGTTTAAAATGAATGCAACTACTCAGCTGTTTCAATATATCCCTCAAGTTGCTGGAAAATGAATCCTTGGCTTCTTCAAGAATCTTCGATTATCTCAGCACTATTCAAGACATATTACCATCGTTAATGTTGTGCATTTATCTTCAAAGTTCTTTATTGGATAACACAATCAGACTGTTAACTGAGGTGCTGTACTCACATCAAAAGATGCCTTCCTCTGAGTAAATAGCTGGAAGAGGAGAAGATTGATGCTTTGTATGCGCATTTTGATAAATTTATGATACTCTGGGAACGTCTTGATGAGTGTATTCTGATGAGCTAATTCATCTTTCTTCACACTGTCTCCATTATCACAAGGCTTATCAGAAAGTCGTAACTGTGGAAGCCAAAACATTTGTAGAAGTTATATTGCTTGTGTGTGGAATCAGTTAATAAATAGTCAATGCTTAATGATATTCACTGTAACATAGAGGTTAAATTATTTGGCCAGTCATCTAAAGGACTGGGCAAAAGAACAGGAGACATGAGTTTAGATATTTTTATCCTTACAGAATCTGTTCTAAGTATAATTCCAACCCATAGTATGTGGGTGATAATTAAATGCCTTCTGAATCAACATAGCAAGCTGTACCAAACTATTACAGAGTGCAGTTAATCAGAAAAGGCAGATCACTTCTACCTTCTCAAGCATTATTAAGGCAATAAAAGTGATGGCTACATCCTGTGAATGAATAAAATGTAAGCTGCAAAGCTTGTGCTGAATTAATTCATTCCAACATATTCTATTATTTCACTAATGTACATTGTGTTATAATGCACATAGACCAAACAAAATGTCATGAAAAATTGTGTTCAATAGGAAATGTACTTAAACAAAATCATTTATCAAAAAAAAGATAAACATTGAATCATAGAAGGCTACAGCAATGAAAAAGGCAATTTAAACCTTTGTATCCAGAGTGAGCAAAACAAAAATGTTAGTTACCTGCAGCCTTTTTCTCTTTCCATTGATTTATAGGTAACAGCATTTCAGCAGCTCACCTGAACAAGTGTTTTTGCATCCACCAGAACTACAAACAGCGAGTTCAAATCCCAGCCACTACTTGTACATTATTTATTCTATAGTACTGCTCTTGAATGTTAAACAAAAGCAATGCTCTGTATTCCCTGCAATAAAAATGCTGGTTTCTCACTTTTCCAAGTCGCCATCAACCTGTATTATTAACCGTGTTTCTCACTTCGCAGGTGCTGCCTAGCCCACTGAGTATTTCTAACGTTAGTGTTTTTGTTCCCCTCTTATCCTCTTTCATTGATTATTAATGGAATGATGTTGCTCAGCTGAGCTATCTGGGCAGTGATCTAAAGGAACATGTCCCCTGGCCTTTGTAGAAGCCATCTGTTTTCTATTCAGTTGAAATCAACAAAATAGATATCAAGAAGTTTTAGAATGGCCGTGTAATTTCCTCTGTAAAATTATTACTTCAAAGCATTTTTTTTGCTTATATTTTTGAGATTTGCCAGCAAGACCAGAATTTATAGCCCAGGCCTAATTGCTCTTGAGCTGAGTGACATTCGGGCACTTGAGAGGGCAGTTAAGAGTTGACTACGTTATCCTGGAAATGGAATTACAGATCAGCAGAATCCTCTTCTCTGAGGAACAGAATGGAAGAGAGGATAACCTAATTGACATTTTCGTGAGTGACACCAAGTCACTGCCTTCAGTATTTGTTCCAATTCTGTGGACAGTTATACTTAGTGATTCAATACTGGGAGATGCAAAGCTCCAGTCCCTTTCTCTTGGTGCTTTTACAATTTTGCTTCCATCCATAGTCAAATTCCGAGTTGAGTTTATTGTCATGTGCATGAATACATGTGCACAAGTGCAAAGCATCAAATAAGCAGTGTTCATAAGAAAAACATGCATAATTTTTACAACTGAAAGAAAAGAAAAACTAGTTTTTAGCCTGCTTTTTAACCTTCTGCCTAACACGCTAAACTCACTTTGCAGGGACATCGATGAAACAAAAAAAGGAGGGCTCTTAGGAGGGAAGTGATAGAATGATCTTGCAGTAGATTAAAAGTCAGCACAATATCATAAGCTGAAGGCTCTGTACTCTGCTGTACAGTTCTATGTTCTACGTTTAAAGTCTATTTTATTCAAAAGTAATCAACGTGGCTGGAGTGTTGTAACATTGAGGTAGTAATTAAGGTTGTACGAGTGGATTCAAGAACCAAATGGTTGAAGAGAAGTAGATGTTCATGAACCTGCTAGTGTGAGACTTCAAGCTTCTGTAACTCCCGTCTGATGGTAGCTGTGAGAAGATGGCATGTCGCAGAGTTTTCACAGAATCCATGCAGTAAGAGTGTTGTTTTTAAAGGCACGATCATGTCACTCTTCTGACTTTATTTTTCCAATCCCCTTTACCAATTGTGATGTACTCATTAGGATGCTGCCAGGACTGTGGTAGATTCCAACACAGGACTCAAGAGTTTCGAACAGGAGATATAACTCTAAATGTCCTGTTTACATATTTAGGCTTGCCCTATCTTGATAGTCTCGATAACCTAGCTATGGCATTTTGTAGTGCTCCCCATGGTAGAGCCTGAGACGGAGCCGTGTAAATTCCTGTTGGCATATGCAGGTGCTTTGAGGGATCTTGAAAAAAAAATCACATGAGTGTATCTCTTTTTTCTTTATCTCTTGATGTTGTCTAACATTATTCATAGACCAAAATTAAGCTGAAATTGTTTCTGACTTCATGGTGCACTCTCTAATGAAGTTAGTTTTTGATATACCCCAAGCTGCTACGATGACTTCATTGCACTTAGTGTATTCATCCCATTCAATTTGATCTCTGTTGATACATCCCACTGGGAGTAAAATGTAATTAGTGTAATTTTTATTTGCTTGATTTATATTTAGACCAGCTTATGAAAGTCAATGCAAAATGTTGTCAAATTCTTTTGCTATTCATTTAAAATTTATAGTGTAGAGAGTAACTGTTTTTTTTTTCCTTTTTCTGATTAATGCTTTGCTACTTACAGTTGGAGCTTTGTCACCTCGTTATTGTATTACTAGTTTTGTTGGTATCTGGCATTTGATCATTACTACATTGTGATTAAAATTCAATATGGTATGGTTCTGACCATACGACGGCAAGCCAAGTTTGAGTTCATTTAATGAAACATCAATGATGACAATGACATTATTTTTAAATTGCATGATTGTTATGTTTAATTATGTTTAATCACCTTTAAAGACAGTTCACACATCTCACGTGTTTATTGTGTTCCAATTACCATTGACGTACACCTCAGCAGATATTTATTGAAGTGATGCATTTGATTTCTATTTCCAGTCCTCTGCCATAAAGATCTTATCCTGATGCCGTTTGGATGTTCTTCTGATCATTCAAACAAAGGTTCCATTACCGTTGTATGCCAGAACATTAGAGAGGTGAGTGTGGTCAGCCTTTTCAGACTCCCCTCTTCATTCTCAGAGTTGCTGTCTGGAACCAGGTGGTCATAGGTCCAAGGTAACAGCAGTTTCTCTGTGGCAGAGCATGCTTGGCACTGAACACGATGGTGTTTGCTTTAATTCACAATTTTGACTCAGCATTATCACGAGTCATTTTTCAGATGGGAGACTAAACTAAAGGCCTGTTAGAAGATGATCAAACCAGGCCTTTAAAGAAACTAACCACAGCTTTGAAGTAATATGGAAGCAGAGTACATCTTGAACAAATTTTCACTTCCCCTTTAACAAATCTGTAGTAAGAACCCAAGAAAGGAAGTACTTCAAAGTGGTATTCAGACGTCAATGAAGAATGTGACGTTACATGACTGTAGTTCAGGTAACTGTGTTTCTGTTTCATCAGCCTGCCTTAGTCTTTCTACTGTCTTTATGAAATGTCCTCTCTTTTATGACCAAGTCTGGATATGGACAATTACGTGATTAACTGAACTCATACAACTGCTAGCATGCACATTTATTTAGGGACAGTTCATAGAGTCGTACAGCATGGAAATAGTCCTTTTGGTCTAACTGATCCATATCAACCAAGATGTCCCATCTAAGCTGGTCCTATTTGCCAGCATTTAACCCATAACCTTCCTAGTATTTCCAATCCATGTCGCTACCCAACTATTTTATAGAAGTTGTTTACTACTTGTTTCAACCACTTGCTCTGGCAGCTCATTCTACACTTGATGTAAAAAAAAAGCTGCTCACATTCTTCTTAAATACTTCCTTCCTCACCTTTAACCTATGTCCTCTCGGTCTTGATACCCCATTTCTGGGAAAAAGACAGTGCATTCATCCTATCAATGCTCTTCATGATTGTATGCATCTCCATAAGATCTCCTCTCTGTTTCGTGTGAATAAAGTCCTAATCTCTTCAACTTCTCCCTGTAACTCAGTCCCTAAAGTCCTGACAGCACCCTTGTTAATCTTTTCTATATTCTTTCCTATTTACTAGCATATTTCCTATAACAAGGTGACCAAAACTAAACATAATACTCCAAGTGTGGCCTCAACAGTGTCCTGTACAACCACACCATGACCACCCATCTTTTACACTCAATGACCTTACTTAGCTAAGTCCAACATGCCTTCTTCACCACCTTGTCTATCCATGACTCAATTTTCAGTCCAAAGTCCTTCTGTTCTGCAGCATTCTCCAGGGCCCTTCCCCTCAAAGTTCTACCAGGATTTGACTTTCCAAAATGCAATACCGTGCACTTATCCAAATTAAACTTAATTTGCGATTACTAGGCCCATTTATTCAGCTGATCAAGATCCCCCTGTAACTTTTGATAACCTTATTCATTGTCCACTCTCCATCCATTTTAGCACTGTCCCCTAAGACACACCACTAGTTACCGGCCTCCAGCCTGGGAAGCAATTTTCTACTATTCAACTTTTTACAATCAAGCAAATCATTGCATCCAATTAGCCAGCTCTCCTTGGATTCCATGTGGTCTAATCTTTCTAAGCAGCCTACCATGTGGAGATTTGTTAAAGGTCTTACTGGAGTCCATATTCTGTAAATCATGATGGCCACCCTGTCCTAATCAGTTTTCTTGGTCACCTTATCAAAAAAACTCAATCATAAGACATGATCTCCCATGCACAAAGCCATGCTGACTAGCCCTAATCAGCCCCTGTTTATGTATAACATTGGATTGCAGGGAGGAGATCTGTCCCTACCGAAGGAAGTGTAAGGCACTCCTTCCCTCCGTTAGCCTACAGGTCAACCTTGGGCAAGGTGTAACACCTGCTTAGCCCCCATATCAGCGTCACATGAGACCATGGGAACAGATGGTCGATGGTCATATGAGCAGCTGGCACATAACACAAATCCTGGTTATACGACTACTGACACCAGGCAGACAATCTCTGAAGAGTATTGATAATGGCTGCAGTCACCCATCTTGTAAAGACACTGCCAGAAGAAGATAATGGCAAACCACTTATGTAGAAAAATTGCCAAGAACAATCCTGGTCATGGATAGACCATGAATGCCTACATCATAATGACACGGCACGTAACGATGTTGATGCTGTATCCTTCATAATTCTCCCACAGCTTTTCTGGATAAACCTGGTCAGGTCTTGGAAGCTTATCTACCTTCATACTTTTTAAGAAATCCAGCACCTCCTTTACTGCAATACAGACCATCCCCAAGACCTCCTCCGTTTACATTTCCTTGTTGTAAAGTCTTCATGTCTTTCTCCATGGTAAATAAAAAAGAAAAAATATTTATTAGGACCGTGTCTATTTCTTGCATCTCCACACACAGATGTGTCCTTTGGTCTCTGGGGTGTCCTATTCTCTCTGTAGTTACACTTACCCCTATAATATATTTATAAAATCTCTTTGGATTTGCCTTAATTTTTCTGCCAAAATGATCTCTTTTTTGATCTAACAACAACACACACAAAATGCTGGTAGAACACAGCAGGCTAGGCAGCATCTATAGGGAGAAGCGCTGTCGACGTTTGCGGCCGAGACCCTTCATCAGGACTTTTGTCAGGGTCTCGGCCCGAAACGTCGACAGTGCTTCTCCCTATAGATGCTGCCTCGCCTGCTGTGTTCCACCAGTATTTTGTGTGTGTTGTTGTTTGAATTTCCAGCATCTGCAAATTTCCTCGTGTTTGCTCTTTTTTGATCTCCTGGCTTTGTTCCTGAATACACTTCTGCATCCATTATACTCTTCCAGGGATTCACTTGCTACCTTCTTTTTCCTGGCCAGGGCCTCAATACCACTAGGTTCTCTATTCCTGCTAGCCTTGCCCTTCACTCTAACAGGAACATGAAGATTTTGAGCTCTCATGGCCTCACCTTAGACGCCTCTCACTTCCTGTGGTAACTTAGCCTGTAAACAACCTACTCAGATCAACCTTTGTGATATCCTACATCATATCATCAAAGTCCGCCTTGTTCCAGTTTAGGAATTGAACCTGTGGATCAGTTTTGTTCCTTTCCAGAACTATTTTAAAACTAATAGAACTATGGCTACTAGTCCCTAAGAAGTGCTCCCTCACTGTCACTTGGTCACTTTCCCCCACCCTGTTACCAAGAGTAGGTTGAAATTTGCTTTTCTAGTAGGGGCCTCTATATATTTTCCAAGGAAACTTTCTTTAATACTCTTCACAAATGCCACCTCAGCTTGCTCTTTAACAATATGGCAGTTCCAGTCTATGTCAGGAAAGTTAAAAATCCTCTCCTATGACATTATTCTTACAAATTTGCACAATATTCATGCACTGCACTTTTTTTCTAATTCCTCTGGACTATTTGAAGGCCTATAGTACAATCACAACAATGAGATCTTCTGCCTCTTATTTCTCAG
Organism: Hypanus sabinus; assembly: GCF_030144855.1. Taxonomy (NCBI): domain Eukaryota; kingdom Metazoa; phylum Chordata; class Chondrichthyes; order Myliobatiformes; family Dasyatidae; genus Hypanus; species Hypanus sabinus. Next base: position 22,172,145 of record NC_082725.1, on the reverse strand, counting down.
CTTCATCCACAAAGCTTCACTGGTTAATGGCTTCAGTAATTTCAACTCTGACTACTGCTGTGGCATTCCCTTAATCAAAATGCAACACCCTCCTCTCTTTCCTCCACCATCCATGCCACCTAAAGCACCTGTACCCTGGAACATTAAGCTACCACACCTGCTTCTCCCTTAGCCATGTTTTCATAATGGCCATAATATCCCTATCCGAGAACTAAGTTCATCTGCTTTACCAGTCATACCTCTTGCTCTAAAATAAATATAGCTTAATCCTCACTCCTGGCCACTTTCCTGTCTGTCATGCTTATTCAACTAGCTGTCACTGTCTTCTGCACCATTTTCCAGCCTTTTATTTGCCTCCATTATGCTTGTATTCCACCCCTCTGCCAATCTAGACTGGGACTGCCAATCTACTTTTCAGGCTTGTTATTTTATATCCATATTTGTATGAACAAAATACACCAAATTATTTCCTTTCACACGATTCTCTGGAGAGCTATTTTGGAAGAACTTGTCTTGGAAATGACAACCTACAAATGCAGTTTCCAAGTGTTGATTGGTATTCATGCCACGTCTACTGAAACGTGTGAAGGCAGGCAATTTTTGGACAACAAACCTATTGCTTACAATGACATCTACCCTCACAGATTCTCTTTGTCAAGATCCTCTTTAAACAGACTCTTTCCGTGAGAATGAAATACCACAAGGCCGAAGGTACTGAAAACTGGAGCCATGGTAACAGCTTGTCAATACCGTGCACCAGGAACAATATGGAAGTGAGTTCCGCCTTGGTCTAGGAAGGTTATAATTTCCTGGCAGATTTTTGCCTTCAGCATTAATCCTAACAGGTCTGATAAATTTGTGTTCATAACTCTTAGCCCCCCTTTTGTAGCCGGTGGTGATGATCAAGTATGTGGGCATTGCTAGCAAGGCCAACACTTGTTGCCCTTGAAGATGACAGTAAGACATTTTATTGAACTTGGTGGATGGTGGCAACTTTTCACTCTATATAGAAGAAGAATGGTGTGGGCAACCTGATAACAATGCAATTCAAAGCCCCATCGTGAATCTTAGTCAGGAAGGTAAAATTTAGTGCAATCACTAAAGAAATAATGCCACAATTTCAGCTTTTATTGGTCAGGACATTGTGTATAAAAGTTGGCAGGCAATGTTGTGGCTGCATGAAACTTTGGTTAGGCTCTCACCATCAGGCTCCTGAAACAGAGTGAATAACTGCACCCACCCCAACACAGAACTGATTCCACAACCCATGAACTCATTTTCAAGGACTGGACAACACATATTCTTACTTTAATTAATTAATTAATTAATTAATTTCTCTTATTTTTATCTTTGCATTTGCACAACTTGCTGACTTTTGCACATTGGTTGCGTGCAGTGTTTCATTGATTCTATGTGTTTCTTTGTGAATGCCTGCAAGAAAATGAATGGTGGCACATATGTACTCTGATAATAAATTTACTTTGACTTTGAGGAGTATTGTATGCAGATCTGTTTTTCACAGGTTAAAAAGGATGTGAAAGCTCTTGAAGGAGTGCAGTAGAGCTTGGCCAGAATGTTATCTGGCTTGAAGTGTACCAGTCATAAGGGGAGGTGGGACAAACCTGGACTGTTTGCTCGAGAATGGTAAAGGCTGAGGGGCAACCTGATGAAAGTATCCAAGCTTGTGGGAGGCACGGATATACTAGGTGTTCAGAGTTCTTTTTACCCACAGTGGAAATGTAAAGAGGCATAGATTCAAGATGAGAGGGTTGAAAGTTAAAAGGAGATTTGTAAGGCAGGCTTTTTTTGCATTGGCTTGGTAGGTGGAATGTGCCACCAGAAGAGATAATGAAAGCAAATATGACAGTGTTACGTACCCCGTAACAGGGTCACTTACCAGCAAAGATAGAGAGGTCTGTTGAAGTCTGATGGTACTATTTTTGACAGTATTTATTGATAAAAATACACAAAAATAATATCAATGCAAACATACAGATAATATACGTCGTCAATACTAAATCTAAAAGCGCGGGTATAATAATAATCAATAAGAAATAGCTCTATCGTTGTCTAGGGGATAATGTATTGTCCGATGGAAATATAAAAGTCACTTTAGTTCTTTCAGGCTGCAGCCTTTGGTTGGAGAGAGAGACGATGTTTTTAGAACTTGCCCGTTTTCCTTTTGATAATGTCAATCCTTCGAAATGTCGTCGGTGGTGATCTCTTCTTTAGCTAAGCCATCTTCCATGGTAAGGCCTCAATCCCAGGCAATGGGAAAGGACACTCGTGGGCCTTCCACCAGCTGTCGCTATTAAACGCTGTCATGAGATTTCTAGCGTTTCTTCTGGTGCATCTAAAGGGGTTGTTTCCCCAGACCCTCTTTTATCCTTACTCACGGGGTCTCAGATGTCAATCAGGTTGGGATGATGCAATCCCTCAACCAGCCCCCTCTGATCATTCCCTGAGGGTTTCCTTGAAGCACAGTACTCAATACACAATTCCGTCTCCAAGAGACAATGGCCATTTTCCGTGGCTTTGTATCGCTGAGGGCCAGGACATTCCAAACATCTCTCTCTCTCATTTCCTGGGTCTTCTGACCTGAATTAATAGCGATCTTGCGATTCTCAAAAAGGAGGGGGCTACTTTGGACCCTTCGGCCCCTCAGAGTTGGGCACAGGCGTAACAACAGAAACATTTAAGAGGCATTTAGACAGACGCAGTAGCGGGAAGGAGATCAAGGGATATAGACCATGTTCAGAAAAATAGGATCAGGTTAAATTGACATCATGGGTGGCACAGATATTGTAGGTCAAAAGGCTTATTCCTCTGCAGTACTGTTCTATGTTCTATTACAACTATGGAATCTCACCTCACTTTGGATATTCGTCAAAGCATCTGTTTTTTTCTTAAATATCATGCTTTTGGCAGTTTATTTTGACTAGCTTTGTCATCCAGAATGCCATAAGCATCTGTAGGTATTTTTTTTCTGTGGGCCCTTGACTGGGTAAGAGAGGTGAAATGATTATCATGAGCTTTCTCCAGTTTATTCCTCAGATGAGTTGATGAGGTGTCTGTGTGGACGGTCCTTCAAGGTGTTGTTCCTTCCTCTGCCAGGAAACTCTTTCTCACCAAATGAACGAGCGTCAACTGATAAGATCATACGCAGCTGGGTGCTGGCAGTCTGTATTCAGTGAGTATAAAATATAGAAACTTTCTATTCTGAGCAGAGGTTCCATGTCTTATTCCCTAGTGTTTGTTTTTGAGAGTATCGGGCTGAAAACTTAGCCCAATAGCACCTCCTGTGTGGTTTCTAGCTGAAACTGCTGAAGAGGAGAGCAGAGAAACTAAACTTGCTTTGACATTTGAATGCAGCATTGCTGGAAGGGGTCATGTGAGATTTTACTAGCTAATATGCTTGAACACTCTTTAATTAAAAAAAAAATCTCAGGAATCTTTTCCAAAACATACTAACTTTGTTAATTTCCATCTGGTAGGGGAGTAGCCAAGGATCGAACTGGGAGTCCCTACAAAGGACTGGGAGAACAGCTGAGAGGATCATCGGGGACATTTATCAGAAGTGCAACATACACGGGGCCCCTATTATTAATTAGGATCCCACCCGTCCATCGGGCAAGCTCTTTGACTTTCTACAATCAGGCAGAGACTCCGATGCATAAAAACAGAGAATGGTCAGGATGGGAAGCAGTTCATTTCCCCCGGGCCGTTAGGCTCCTGAACTCCCTGCTGCATCGCTTTCGAAGTGTCACTGGTTAATCTGTTCTGTACCTTACAATATTTCAGTTATGCACTTTAGTTTGTATATTTATGGATGATTATCTGTAGATTTTAGCCTTACCTTCATAAGTTGTCATGTTATGTGTATTACTATGCTTTACACCCTGGTTCAGAGTAACTTTGTCTCATTTCTGTATATATTATATACATGTATATAGTTAAATGACAATAAAGTTGACTTGACTTAATGCTGGCAAAATATATTTGATGAGCTGGAATTAGACAGGAGTTGCTTATGTTTGCAAAATTCTGCCCTGATAGCACTTAGACGATACCAGCAGAATGCTAGAGAGTTACAGATACCAATTTTCAGATAAGATACCCAAAATAAATTACAAAAAAAAAGATACTGAAACAAGGCCATGAAATGTTGGTATTATTTCTGGTGCTTTGACAATATTATCTCCATATTATAGTATTTTGTCCCCAAGTTTCTGCAGAAGGGTTTGAACGCAAAAGCATTTAGTTCAAAGATTAGACCATGATTATGGTTATAGACCATGGCCATTGGGATAGGAGCGGAATTAGGCAATCAGGCCCATCAAGACTGTTCCCCCATTCATTTATATCCATTGTGAATATTGAGGTGTGTATTATTACAGTATGTTTTAAGGCAGTTTACTATGCATTTGTTGTAATGTGTTTAATACATTACCACAGTGGTTATACCATGCGCTCAAGGGTTTGCTGAAGAAACACAGAATTCCTGCAGACTTCTGGGAACTTGTGGCCTATGATCACTGAAAGTGGAGAAGGAGCATTTGGAATGAGATTGTAAACCACCTCATACGCAACTGCGTGAACCTCTCCTCACTCACTCCATCCCCTCCCTGTGAGTAGGATGTAGCTGAATGCGACTCTGCATTCTGTTCCGCATCCCCTTCACTTTATATCCTTCCCATACGGTTCAATTTTTTAGTCAGCCTCTAGGTGGTGTTGCAGTTATGTCCATCGTAACATTCCAAAGCAACACACGCAAAATGCTGGAGAACCTCAGCAACTCAGGCAGGATCTATGGAGAAGACCAAACAGCTGATGTTTTGTGTTGAATCCCTTCATCACAGCTGGAAAGGAAAGGAGCAGAAGCCCGAAGTCTGCACTACAGAATCTCTTGTGCTTTTGTCATTCCCAAAGCAGACAGTCTGTTCTGAGCTCTGTCATGGGAAGCATGGTCAGGCAGATGGATGTAAAGATTCAATGAATTGCTTGAAGCCTCTCTGAATAAATATTGCATCCTTCCTGACTCCTGTGAATACCTGCTCCATGACAAATAAAAGGGCAAAGGGGCATTTGGCATGACATTGGGAATATTGAGCACAGAAGCCCCGTGTAAACAGTGGAAGGAGTTCACTGCCTCACTAACTCCCAGAGCACCTCTCAAATCAACCAGGTCCTGTCCCATCTGTGGAGAGGCCCTCAGTCCTCATATTGTCCTCATCAGGAGCCCATAAACAGCCATCCTCAATCCTAAAAATCTTCTGAAGAAGAAGAAGAAGAAAAGAGGAAAGAAGGAAGGAGGAAGGAGAAGAAGAAGAGGAGGGGAGGAAGACGAAGAAGAAGTAGAAGAAAAAAGTTAGATACAATGTAACATAATTAATGCAAGTACTAATTAGTTTAGGAGAAAAGGGGGATCTCATTGAAACCTATCGAATATTGAAAGGCCTAAATGGAGGGGTTGTGGAGAGGAGGTTTCCTACAGTGGAGGAGTCTAGGACCAGAAGGCACAGCCGCAAAATAGAAGGACATCCATTTAGACAGAAATCAGCAGGAATTTCTTTAACCAGAGGATAGTGAATAAGTGGAATTCATTGCCATGGATGGCTCTAGAGGCCAAGTCATTGGATATATTTAAAGTGGAACTTGATAGGTTATTGACTAATAAGGGTGTCAAAAGTTAAGGGGAGAAGTCAGGACAATGGGGTTGAGAGGGATAATAAATCAGCCATGATGGCGTAGCAGAACAGACTTGATGGGCTGAATGGCCAGCTTCTGCTCATCTGCCTTATGGGCTATGGTCTAAGTTTTACCATGACTGCTTAAAAGTTTGGTTTCTGTTTTGAGGTAGTTTCCGGGCCAAATGGTTTCATTGGATTCTAAAGATTTTCATAATCCTGTAGTTCATTAAAGACAAAGAGATATAAAACAGATTGCCTATCTGACATCACGTAAAGTCAAGATTAGTTCCGTTATCTGGAAAAAAAGCAAAATGAGCTTTTCACAATGTGGAGTATTAATAATAAATAAAAACAGAAAATTCCTGATCCGCTGAGTACCTCCAGCATTTTCATTTTTTTAAATTTCAGATTTCCAGCACCTGCAGGTTATTGCCTCATTATACATTAATAAACCTACGACAAGTAGCACCTTTTCAGATTGAAGGTAATGATTAGTAAGTGAAGTTCAAGGACATGTCAATGATACAAAAAATTGAAGGGGGTGTGCATGGAAGAGAAATGGAGAGTAAGATTAATTTGCAATTTCATGAGAGCCACAGGATTGATTAAATCTTGTACATTTACCTCCTAGAACAGGATTACTGGCAACCGTGTAATAAAAAGGCAATAATATTTCTTATTTTCTTAATGCCTTAAGCAGAGGGTGCAGAGCAATGCCATTACCCTACAGAAGTTCTCTGTACGCTATTTTCCCATTTCCATCGACCCTCCCCACATTCGGGGTCACTTACAGTGACAAATTAACCCTCCAATCAACATATCTTTTGGATACGGGAGGAAACCAAAGCATGAAGGGACAACAGAGTACCCGGGGAAACTATCC